>NW_009258239.1:2058-2458 GCF_000687185.1 Egretta garzetta
GGAGCGCCGCCCGGCCCCGAGCGGCTCCCGCGCTGCCCCGCAGAGGCAGCTCCTCCTACCCATCCTCGTATTTTAAGTCCCTTCCTGATGTTGGTCAGACTCTGCAATGAATCCTGGTCTCGTCCTTTTTTTTCCCCTTTGTGTTTTGCTGTCCGGAGAGGATCCGTGGATGAATCGGGAGGTGAGGGGTGCTCTGCTCCCCGTGCCGGGGTTGTAGGTGCAGCCGGGAGCATCGGGCTCTTTCGGCGAGGCAGCAGCTCTCCGCGGAGCGTCCCGGCAAAGCGAGGGGCCAGCCCCGATGCAAAGGCAGTTTGCAAGGTTTTGGAGCACGAGCGCCCAAAAGGCAGCGCCCGAGATCCGCCCGTGGCCGCAGCGATGGCGCTGGGGCCGTGGGGGCTGC
>NW_009258239.1:2597-3034 GCF_000687185.1 Egretta garzetta
GAGCGCGGCCGGGGCCGGCTGACCCTTGGGCACGGGTGACGCGGGGCTGTTTGTAAACAGTGTTAATGCTCTATAACTCTTACATTTAGGGAGCTGATGACTCCAACCAGAGCAGACTTTAATCTGATCAGCTATTCCTCGTGCCACGTCAGCCTGGACATCAAAGCGAACATCAAAGTGAGAGGCATGAAAGGCTTCGGAGGCAGCGCCGACTGCTTCGCCCAGGTGCCGCGAGCTTCCCCCTCCCCGCTCCCGCCTGGTTGCTGAGGCTCCTCTCGCTTATCTCAGATCTGAAGGATGTTGTCCCGGCAAGGAAAACAAGATTAACATGAGGAGGGCCCTCGGGAGCAAAGCAAAAGGCTGTTTAAACTTTTTGCATCTCTTTGCCCGGATGGCGGTGGAAGCCGGGCGCTGCAAAGGCGGGCGGGAGCTCCGTG
>NW_009258239.1:4738-5461 GCF_000687185.1 Egretta garzetta
GGATTGTCCCGGGTGGGGAGGGCGCTCGGTGCCTGCCGGGCACACGGAGGGGACGGCGTCTGGGAGCGTGCCGGCGGAGGCAGCCTGGCGCTCTGCAAAGCCGGAGCTCGGACGCAGCATGGCAGTGGGTTCGGTCGCTCACGGGGAGCCTGTTTCCAGCCTCGTGCAGGGGGGAGGGAGGTAAAAATACGGGCTCGTTTGCCTCCAGCTGGAGTTGATGCGGGTGCCCCTGGCCGGTGCTGGGGCGCGGCGCAGGACAGCTGGGAGCTGGAAGCTCGCAGGCTGTGATTTTGCTGCTCTTCCCTCCCCACCCTGCTCCCGAAGGGCGACGCTGGGAGAAGTGGAGCAGGAGGTCGGCACGTTAGAGCTCCCGACCCGCTTCGCTCTGTTTGCAGGACGTGCTTCGCCTTTTCCCCTTGGCCGGGGGTCAGCAGGGCAGCGTGGCTGCTGGAGGGGACGTTCAGGGATTATTTTTGCTGTGCAGCGGGGCCGCGGGGGGTGGGGCGCCAGCATGGCCCCCGCTCCAGCTTTGGGTGGCGCTCACTGAGCGAACCATGAAATCGTGTGGTTTCTCATGGTTTTGCCTTCAGCCTCACTGTCCAAGTCCTCGCCGCCGGCTGGGCTGGACGGTGATGGAGCGGAGCTTGCGGCTGCCCCTTCCCCTCCAAACGGCTCTCCTGTCCCACGGCACCCCTGGGTGCCGCTCCGGGCCGGGGGCTCGGC
>NW_009258239.1:6925-7322 GCF_000687185.1 Egretta garzetta
CAGTTGTCAGAGCAGGGCTGGTTCCAGGCGCCCCAGGCTCCTCTTGCACCAGCCAGCAACCCCCGAATGATTCGTGGGCTGCGGGGTGCAGCTTCTGGGCTGCTCCAGGACCCTGGTGCTGGGGGCTGAGCTGGGTCCCGCTTGCAGAGTTAGAGCAAAGTCTTTGCTGGTTTATTTTCCTCCTGCTGGGGGGGATGTGCACCAGGGCCAGGCATCGGGTTATTTTTTTTCCCCCGGACAGCCGGATCTTGGGGCACTGAGGTGCCCTGTGGCTGTTGCCCCCGGAGCGTGGCTTTCCCCCGGGGTTTGGCCTGGCTTGCGGGAGAGCTGGGGTGGCAGAGAGCATCCCAAGGGATGTTTGAGCGGGATCCCCCGAGGCTCTTCTGCCTGGGCCCGC
>NW_009258239.1:7460-7693 GCF_000687185.1 Egretta garzetta
ACCGCCATGCCCCAGCCGGCTTGCTCCGAGCGCCGCTGCGGTGAGAGGGGAGGGGGCCGGGCTCCGGGAAGCAACGGGTGACGGACGGGGAGGGAGCAGCCCCGCAGAGAGGGACTCGGGGACGCTGAGGGGTGAAAAGCTGGACGTGAGCTGGCAACGTGCGCTGGCAGCCCAGGAAGCCACCCCTGTCCTGGGTGCAACCCCAGCAGTGTGGCCAGCGTCAAGGGAGGGGA
>NW_009258240.1:0-282 GCF_000687185.1 Egretta garzetta
GTTTGGCAGTGGAGCCTGCTGGTCTCCGAAGTTTAATTAACCCCGTCTCCCTCCCGCGCAGCCTTCCCTTCCTCTGCTCAGATGCTAGGGATGATCCTATGCAGATGCCGATCTGCAGAAGGGAAAAAAAAAGATTCCACATTTAATTGCAGAACATAAAGATATTACAGGGTCATTAAAACACCATGAATATGGAAATGAAATCCACAGGCATCCATGCAGATAATGGCAGGGAAAAGGGAGCCGCAGGTGAAGCTGAGAGGTGGAAAGGTCGGCTCCATC
>NW_009258241.1:0-1069 GCF_000687185.1 Egretta garzetta
GTTCCCAATCCACCTCACTGTCCACTCATCCATTCCTTGCACACAGCTCATTTTCATATGCACATGTAAACGATCACACATACACGCACCTCCCATGTTTCTTCCAAGTTCCTCCACGCACCGTCAAAAACACAGCTCATGTCCCATCCCTTCGTCTTTGGACGACCAAACCCTGATCAAACCAGAAGACAATTATTTGGAAGCAAATCATTGTTCCTTCTTCCCCCACCCCCCACCAGCTGATTCAATTTGGTTTTTCTCCCTCCCAGTGTCCTTCTCTAAGCTTCATGTCACAACTGGCTTCAGGTGGAAATTTGGTTTCCAGTAATCTTCAGGGAAGCAGCAGATATGGGAGGAACTCGTTTTGCGATTGGTGGCATGCATTGCTTATCCTCAGATAATAAACCCTGTCATGTAAGTGAGTTCATCAGAGACATCAAGGTCAGAGGCAGCCTGGGCTGCAGTGACCACGCGCTGGTGGAGCTCATGATCCTGAGGGAAATGGGGATAACAAAGATTATAGTCAGGACCCTGAATTTTAGGAAAGCAAAATTCCAGCTCTTCAGGGAGATAGTCAGAAGGACTCCCTGGGAAACGGTCCTCAGGGACAGGGGAACAGAACAGAGCTGGCAGATCTTTAAGGATGTGATCCATGGAGCGCAAGAGCTCTCGATCCCTAGGTGTAAGACAAGAGATGCTGGTCAAACTAAGGAGGAAGAGGGAACTGCCCAGGCAGTGGAAGCAGGGATAGGCATCCTGGGAATAGTATAGGGACACTGCCCAGTTGTGTAGGGATGAGGTCAGGAAGGCCAAGGCGCAGCTGGAACTAAACTTGGCAAGGGATGCAAAGAATAATAAGAAGGGTTTCTACAGGTATATCAGCTGGAAAAGGATGGTTAAAGAAAGCGTACCCCCGCTGAGGAGCGAGACCGGCAAGCTGGGAACAGCAGATGAGGAGAAGGCTGAGGTACTCAACAACTTTTTTGCCTCAGTCTTCACTGGCAACCTCTCTCCTCACCCCTCCCGAGTTGATGGATGGCATGAGGGGGACTGGGAGGGCAAAACCCCT
>NW_009258241.1:1122-6308 GCF_000687185.1 Egretta garzetta
ATGTAGTCACCAAGCCACTCTCCATGATATTTGAAAAGTCATGGCGGTCAGGTGAAGTCCCTGGTGACTGGAAAAAGGGAGACATTGTGCCCATTTTCAAAAAGGGTAGAAAGGAAGCCCCTGGGCACCCCTGACCCATCAGCCTCACCCCCTGTGCCTGGGAAGATCATGGAACAGATCCTCCTAGAAGCTATGCTAAGGCACATGGAGGCCAGGGAGGTGATTTGAGATGGCCAGCATGGCTTCACCAAGGGCAAGTCTTGCCTGACCAACCCAGTGGCTTCCTATGGTGGTGTGACAACAACAGTGGACAAGGGAAAACCAATGGATGTCATCTCTCTGGACTTCTGCAAGGCCTTTGACATGGTCCCCCCCAACATTTTGGAGCTCCCCAACTAATTTGGAGAGCTATGGATTTGATGGGTGGACTGTTGGGTGGATAAGGAATTGTTTGGGTGGTTGCATCCAGAGGGGAGTGGTCAACGGCTCAATGTCCGGATGGAGACCAGTGACCAGCGGTGCCCCTCAGTGGTCCGTACTGGGACCAGTGCTGTTTAATATCGTCATCAATGACTTAGAGAGCGAGATCGAGTGCACCCTCAGCAAGTTTGCGGATGACACCAAGCTGAGTGATGCAGTTGACACGCCAGAAGGACGTCATCCAGAGAGACCTGGACAGGCTGGAGAGCTGTGCCTGTGTGAACATCATGATGTTCAACAAGGCCAAGGGCAAGGTCCTACACCTGGGTCAGCGTAACCCCCAGTACCAATACAGGCTGGGGGAAGAAAGGATAGAGAGCAGCCCTGCCCACAAGGGCTGGGGGGTACTGCTGGTTGTCCATGAGGAAGAAATTCTTGACCCTGAGGGTAGTGAAACCCTGGCAGGGATTTCCCAGAGAGGGGGTGGAGGCCCCATCCCTGGGAACATCCAAGGCCAGGTTGGACGGGGCTGTGGGAAACCTGATCTGGTTAAAGGTATCCCTTCTCACTGAGATGACCTCTAGGGGTCCCTTCCAACCCAAAATATTCTATGATTCTATCATTCTATGATTCATTTGAGGTTGAGACTAAAGCAACTTGTTGGGACAGATGTTAATCTAGGCCTTATCAAAAAGAGACGTCCTCCAAAATCTCCAACTGTTCTCCAGTTTCGTCATGTAATCCCCAAATCCCCCCCAAAGTATCATTGCTTCATACGAAGAGATAATACACGTGGTGTTGGGTTTTCGGTGTAGACACCCACAGGTATCAGCAAAACAACCTGGTAATCACAAGCCAGTAAAGAAAATAGACACAAACCAAGGTTTTTCTGCAGAAAAATAATGCCTTTACCTTTTACCAACAGTAAATCTGAACCAAACCTGTGGATTTTCATAAACAGAGACGTGCTCTGGCACAAAAACCTCAAGAAAACCAAGCAACCCTTCAGTTTCAATGAAAAGGAAAGTTTCCCCAGATGTTCATCACCCAGTTTTAATGAGGACAAAAGGGAACTCGTGGACATCATGATGAAAGCTGATGAACTGGATGCAAAGAATCAGTTCCTAATTTTGCCTTCATGCAAGCAGAAGTCTGTGCTGGAATTAAAAAACATCACCGGAAGAGACCAACCCTATCAATGGCACGGCTGAGGTAATGCTGAAAGCACAGTGAACCTCCTTGGCCAATCCCAGCAGCAACACTGAGAATGTGGTTTTGCGGGAAGATTGGAATCATAGAATGTTTAGGGTTGGAAGAGATCTTTAGAGGTCAGCCAGCCCAATCCTCCTGCAGGAGCAGGGACATCTCCAACCACATCAGGTTGCCCACAGCCCCGGCCAACCTGGCCTTCGATGTTCCCAGGGATGGGGCCTCCACCCCCGCTCTGGGAAACCCCTGCCAGGGTTTCACCGCCCTCAGGGGCAAGAAGTTCTTCCTCATCTCCAGTCTAAACCTGCCCTGGTTTGGTTTAAAACCATCCCCCCTTGTCCTGTCACAGCTGGCCCTATGAGGTTCCTGTGTCCCCACCTCTCCAGCTTAGCCAGGTCTCTCTGGATGATATCCTGTCCTTCTGAGGCATCAACCGCACCCCTCAGCTTGGGGTCACCTGCAAACTGACAGAGGGTGCACTTGATCTCGCTGTCTATGTCATTGATGATGATATTAAACAGCACTGGTCTCAGTATGGACCCCTGAGGGACACAACTGGTCACCAGTCTCCATCTGGGCATCGAGCCATTGACCACTACGTTATTAAATTGTCCCAGGACTGGGATGCCTGTGGGAACAGGCAGAGGCAACAGGACTACAAAAATCTCCACCTTGCTCTAGAAACACACCCACACTCCATCAAAAAGCACATCGTTGGGCAAGACCCACAGCCTGGCTTCTTCTGGCATGACCCCTTGATCATATCATCACAAAACCCCAGTGTCTGCATCGCAAGTCCACCGGAACCAGGAGATCCCCATTGAAGCAGGTATATTCAGTGGTTCCTACTGGGTGGCAAAGATTAAAAACCTGGGCATCAGTGGTTTAAGCAAATTTTAACCTCCTGGGAGCGTGACGTCATGGAATGGGTAACGCATGAGGTGTCCATGCCACGCTCACAGTCCTGACCTTACTGTGGTTCTGCAACCCACTCTTCTGAGGCATTATTTGAAACAGCAGACCAACATAATGGCATCGGTGGGCACCACCACCTGATCTTTCCAAAGCCCCACAGCCCTTGCCACGGTTCACCAAAACTCTACTTAAACTTTGGGAGTTGGACTCGAGGATCCTTAGGTTTCCCTTCCACCTCGAGCTATTTTATGATTAAACTTAGTAAAAAAGCCACACCGCGCTCTCCACTTTGCTGTCTGGGTGGCCAGGGAAGACACCCAGACAACCCATGACCAAACTTTTAATAGCACAAGGGAATGAGTTTGCTTCTGCTTCGATGCACGTAGCTCTGGGCTCCAAGGCAAGGATAACCGAGGGCATTGCGTTGCTTGCAAAACGCTTTTCAGGGGAAGCCCCTTCCGTGAGGCTGGCGCCTTCCTTGGTGCTGAGATCACTGCTCAGGGTCCAGAAATCTCAGAAGTACCAATGTTGAATTACATTTCCTCAAGCAAATCATCTGATTAACAGAAAAATAGTCCTTCGGCATAAGGCAAAGGATGGAAGAGACATGTGGGGAGGGGAAGGGTAATTTGCAGTGGGTTGGTTTGTTTATTTTTTAGGAGCAGACCAGCTGAGGTGCCTACACAGAGTTGAGTATGCCCATAAGGTGGGTAAGATGTGGTGAACCAGCCAAGGGGTGGCTCCTGAGGTCAAGTTTACAGTGCTTTGGGAGGTCAAAGTTCTTAATTGTAAAAAAAAAAAACCACTGGTACAATAGCTGGGTTTTTGCCATTTCAGTAAAGGCATCCAAGCTCCGAGTTCCCTCTATAGAAATGAAGGCTGGATCAAACCAAAATTGCACAACACTTGACATGAGTGTCCAATAGATGAGTGATCAGCTGGAAATGCCCATTTTCCTCACCAGAAAGGAAATTTTGGATGCTAGCCCAGAGGTCTCCCCAGGATGCTGAATGAATGGCCAGGTCCCTTTGGGCAGAGCTGCTCTCCAGCAGCTCAGCCCCCAGCCTGTCCTGGTGCACGAGATAGGTTTCAATGGGTGGCCCTTTGTACAAGGGAAGAAACCAAACCAATCCTGATATTTCACCACTAGGAAGTTCTCAGCCTTCACAGAAAAGGGTGGTGCCATCCTTACTGTATACCGATAATCGTAACACTTCCTAAAACATGCCGTAGACCAATGACTGATGGCCAAAGCTGTTAACACCCATGAGTAAGTTAAAATGCCACAACTGAAGAGGAACCGACTATGGGATCAACTCCTGCTTCCCCTTCTGATGACAAATTGCACCTCGCTCCCTTCCGGGGTGGACTGGTTGGCAGATTTTTTTTTTTGAGCCACCACAGCTGAGTTGTTTGGTTTTTTTTTTTTTTTAAAGCCAGGGTATAAAACAGAATCAAATCTCAGCAGATTACTTGTCTTCCTGCTGGCATGATGGCTAGGATCGGTGAGTGACTCTCCCCTGAACCTTAAGTGCTCTGTCTTTTCGGGTTTTCTTCCATCTTCAGTGCCCGGGTTTGGGTTTTGTGGTTTAGGGTTTTTTTTCCATCTCCTAGAACATTTGCCTTTTGTCTCGCCTTCAGACAGCATAACTGTAGCCCTCCCTTTCTTCAGCTAGGGTATTTCATGAGCACCTGGAGCTCAACTTGGCAGCGCTGTGGGGGGCGGGAGACCTCCCTTGCAAGTTTTGGGAGCAGGATGTTCCCAGCTGCACGGGGCGAGGTAGAAACAGAGGCACAAGCTCAGAGCCTCCAGAGACTTTGCATCAGCTTTGGGGTTTCTCCACCTCTGTCCACACCACAAGAAGGTCTGATGGAAGATGGAGACCCATCAGACATTTCCCCAATGCATTTGCTCTTCTCTCCTGATCTCCAAAAAGGATCTCCTTTGTCTTCTGCGTGACCCATGGGTCTTTGGGATGTGCCACGTTGGGCGAGATGAGGGCAGCAAGACCGGCTGCTGCCTCTATACCACTACAAACCCCATATGTGCCAAAAACGCAACTCAAGGCAGCATCCCTGCTCCTCAAGGAAGATTAGGGCAGCTGCAGCATTGGGTCGGGAAGGTCGATGTGGCTTTATCACCATGATATCCCTTTCTGCCGTACTTTGAAGAGGGCGTCTCTGCTGTTAACAGGCTAATTGTAGCAGATCCTAATTATTTTTTTAATGCCAGAGCGTCTTCAGGAAGCTGGATCAGCTCTACAGGGTGTAGAAAGACCTGCTTAGGTCTCAAGAAAAATCACCTGCAGGATGACAGCACCGAGGTTTATTCACTTTGACCTGGGTTGGCTGCAGATCTGGGGCTGTTCCAGCAAAAGCTGTGATTCTGCAGGGATTTTCCAGGAGTAAGGATTAGCCAGGGTGTGGTTCAGAAGCTTTTTTATTCTTTTTTCTTCTTTTTCTTCCCTGGAAGGAAACTAGTAGTGCTTGAGGGAAGGAAAAGAAAAGTTGCCCTGTAGTTACTTTTGAGAAAAGAAACCAAAACTAGAAAAAACCCCAGGGTGGTTTCTCTTCAAGCTTCCTCTCACAGAATCACACAATCCTGGCAAGGCAGGGGTTGGAAGGGACCTCGGGAGCTCACC
>NW_009258242.1:0-390 GCF_000687185.1 Egretta garzetta
TGCGTCAAGGGGAAGCAGGTCGGGTAGGCTGCAGGGGGAGGCAGAGGCACGCTCAGCATGGGAGAGACACCCTGGACCCCCACCCTCACCCCTGGGGGGGGCCTGCCCCCAAGGGCCCTGTTGCTCCCAGCGCTTCCCAGTCCCGCTCACCGCAGGAGGCTGACTCGTCGGAGCGGTCCCCGCAGTCATCGTCCAGGTCGCACGTCCAGGAGATGGGGATGCAGCGCCCGCTGGCGCAGGAGAACTGGTTGGGGGAGCAGGTCCGAGCTGACCCCGGGGAGAGACAGACAGAGCTTTAGGAGCTGGTGGGGCTTTGCAACGGGAAAAGCGGGGAACAAACCCCCCCCCCCCCCCGGGGCCCCCCGGGGGCCAGGGGGGGGAACAGACAGG
>NW_009258242.1:2012-2965 GCF_000687185.1 Egretta garzetta
CCCCCCAAAGCCCCTGGACTCCCCTCGAGAGGCTCCACAGTTGGAACCTAGATGGAGACACCAGTTCACCGGGCCATGCAAAGCACTGGTGATCCCTCATCCGTTGGAGACCCCAGTTCACCGGGCCATGCAAGGCACTGGTGATCCCTCATCCATTGGAGACCCCAGTTTATCAGGCCATGCAAGGCACTGGGGATCCCTCACCCACTGGAGACCCCAGTTCACCAGGCCATGCAGGGCACTGGTGATCCCTCACCCGCTGGAGACCCCAGTTCACCAGGCCATGCAGGGCAGTGGGGACCCCTCAGGGGACGCAAAGCCTGGCTCAAAGAGCCGGGAAGGCTGGCAGGGAGGGAGGGGGAGGAAGAGAGGGAAGGCTGGAAGGGCAGGGGATGAGCAACGTTTACGGAGAGAAAGGCCCGGTGCGTGGGGATGGACAGCCAGGCAGGGACATGGCCAAAAGGACGCAAAAAGAGGTGCTCAGGGGGACCACTTCCCCAGCCCCAGCCCCCAGCCCCATGCCCCCGCTCCCTGGTGCCTGGCAGGTCCCCGCGGTGCCAGCACCTTGCTGCTGCTGCGCATCGTACATCCGGATCTCGAAGATGGGCGGGCGCTCGTTCCGGAGCAGGCTCACCACCTTGGAGGCTTGGTCCAGGCGGTAGATGCTGCCGCTGCGGTACTCGGTCCAGAAGAGGAAGCTGCTGTAGTGGCACAGCCCGAAGGCGTGATTCAGCTCCGGTCCCTCGTACACGATCTGTGGGCCCGGGGAGGTGGGAAGGCTCGTCGTTAGCCAGGACGGGTGCCCGGGGAAAGCCCGCGTGGTGGGACTGGGCAAGGGACAGAGGAAGGGGAGAGGAGGGGACAGGCAGCAGGGGAGCATGGCTGAACGTGGCCACCAAGCAGGCCCACAGCGGACACAGCCAGCCAAGGCAGTGGCTCCGCGGGCCCCCCCC
>NW_009258242.1:3658-4765 GCF_000687185.1 Egretta garzetta
CCACGATGGCCGGGGGTGGGTCATCTTCCCCTCGATCAGCGTCTTCCGCGTCTGGGCGGCCTTCTCCAACCGAGCCACGCTGATGGTCTTTTTGGGGCCGTCATCAGTCCAGTACAGGTTGTTCCCCATCCAGTCCACGGCGATCCCTTCCACATTGTGGATACCTTGGGGGGGAAAAGCAGGAGAGGGAGCCCATCACCCGGGCTGCGGGGGCGCACGAGGGCAGAGGCAGCACCGTATGATCCACGGCGCCTTTGGCACCACCCAACCCCAACTCAAAGCAAGAGGGACCGACCTGCCCCAGCACAGGCAGCTCCCCCCAAGGGACCGCGGCCACGGGGGCCTGGGCTGGAGAAAGCCAACTTCAAGAACATCCTTGGCTGGTTTGCCCCAAGGCAACGTCAACACAATTGTGGGCACGGATTGGCCACCACAGAGTCTCAGGGACCCTGACTGGTTGGGGTGGGCCAGCTTGGGCAGGAGGGGGACCCCCAGGGGCAGGGGGGTGCTGGGGCACGTGCTCTGTGCCTGTCTCTCAACAGCAGTCTACAGATAAACCCAAACAGCAGCTTCAAACCTTGGCTTCAAGGGTCAAAGATGCATGGGAGAGGACGGAAGCGCTGCCATTAGGCGAGGAAACGCGCTGCCGGCCACTGCTGCCAGCTCCCGGGGGGCTGACAGCCCTGGGGAGGGACCCTCAGCCACGCACCGTCCTTCAGGATGGTCTCTCGCTCCGTGCCGTCGATCTTCTGGCGCCCGATGAGGTAGCTGGTGGTGTCGGCGAAGTAGATGAAGCCGGTCTCAGCGTGGAAGTCCAGCGCGCGGGGGTTCATGAGGTTCTCGATGGGGATCATGTGCTCATCCGGCACCTTGGCTCCCATGTCCATCCCACGGATGATGCCCGGACGCCCCTTCCCGTACACCAGGAACAGCTCGTGCTCGGGCTCTGCAGAGAGATGGGGAGGGTCATTGCCACCAGCCAGGCCAGGGCAGCGCTGGTGGGGGGGGGACAGCCCGATGCCCATGGCAAGGGGGCTTTCGCAGGGTCGAAGCTCTGACGCAGAGCCCAGAAAAGGGGCGTTTGCAACCGGGAGGGAAGGAACGGAA
>NW_009258242.1:6134-7842 GCF_000687185.1 Egretta garzetta
GAGGCCACAGGGTGCTACCGACGGCGGCTCCTGGGCGAGTGAACCCATCCTGGGTGTGTGGCCCCATTAGGAGAAGGAATTCAGAAGGCGCAGCCTTGTCCCCGTCCCCACCCAGCTTTTGGGGCGCAAGCTTTTGGCAGGCCAGGGTCCCACCTGTGGGCTGGCGCCGCTGGTGGTAGATGTGCAGGGCTCCCCCCTTGTCCACCCGCGTCACCACCTGGTACTCGGTGCTGTTGAAGCGGTTGACCCGGATGACGCTGGTTTTCTGCTGGGCGTTGGCGTTGTCAGAGTTGGTGGCGTAGAGGTAGTTCTCGAAGACGGTCAGCCCGTAGAGGTGTTCAATCTGGAAGGCACCGCACAGGCGTCCACGAGGAATTTAAGAGAGGACGTGAGAACCCCGGCTCCGAGGCGTGCGAAGCCCCTGATCCTTGCCCTTGATCCTGCCCTACGGCTCTCGCCCCCAGCTCATACAGGGCACAAAACCGGGCTTGGCAGGCTGGTGCAGGACTGGGTGGCGTTCAGCAGCTCGCTTGGGCTTTTTTCTCCTCTCCTAGGGCTTTTCCTTCCGTCATTTGACTTTTTCCTCCTCTCCTTGGGCTTTTTCCTCCCCTAATTTAACTTTTTCCTCCCCTAATTTGACTTTTTCCTCCTCTCCTAGGGCTTTTTCCTCCCCTAATTTGACTTTTTCCTCTTCTCCTTCAGCTTTTCCTCCCCTCCTTCCATTTCCCCTCCCGCAGTGCAATTCCCTCACCATTTAATTTGATTTCCTCCTCCTTCCATCCCATTTTCCCCTTTAATTTTATTTTCCCCCATTTCATCCCCTCATTAAGCTTTTCTTTGCCAGACCAGCAAAGCCAAGCCTGCAGACCAGCGACCCAGAGCAAGCTAAGCTCAGACGCACCCCTGGAGCCCAGCTTCCCCCCGGCCCCACTCACCAGGATGCCCTGGATGATGGTGTGCCTGTTCTTGCCTTCGTAGTCCACCACCTCGATGTAGTCCAGGTAGGCGTCAGCCCAGTACACCAGCCGGTTCACCAAGTCCAAGGTGATGCCGTGGGGGAAGACGATCTTGCTGTCCACCAGCTTGGTGCGGTTCTGCCCGTCCATGTCGCAGCGCTCCACCTTGGGGATCTGCCCGTAGTCGGTGAAGAACACTTTGCTGCGTGGGAAAGGCAAAGATGGGAGCTCGGGGTCTGGATGTCACGTCCGACACAGGGGGAGGACACGGACACACAGACAGCGCGTGCTCACGCCTCACAGAATCACAGAATCCCAGAATGGCAAGGGTTGGCAGGGCCCTCGGGAGCTCACCCAGTGCCACCCCCCTGCCCAAGCAGGCTCACCCAGAGCAGGGGGCACAGGACAGCGGCCAGGCGGGGGTTGAAGATCTCCAGAGAAGGAGACTCCACAGCCCCCCTGGGCAGCCTGGGCCAGGGCTCGGGCACCCTCACAGTCAACAAGTTCTTCCTCCCGTCCAACTGGAACCTTTTGTGCTTCAGTTTGTGCCCATGGCCCCTTGTCCTGGCGCTGGGCACCACTGGGAAGAGTCTGGCTCCGTCCTCATGACCCCCACCCTTGAGATATTTGTACGTGGTGATGAGATGCCCTCTCAGCCTTCTCTTCTCCAGGCTGAACAAGCCCAGCTCCCTCAGCCTTTCCTCCTAGGGGAGATGCTCCAGTCCCCCCATCATCCTTGTTGCCCTCCTCTG
>NW_009258242.1:8668-8944 GCF_000687185.1 Egretta garzetta
CCTGCTCCCTGCAGGGGGGTTGGGCTGGGTGACCTCTGGGGGTCCCTTCCCACCCAAACCATTCCATGATTCTATGATTTTCTGCTCCATAACATCAGCACTCTTCGTTCGGGCAGGGATAAAAGCACCCCTCTGGAAAGCAGCGGGTGAGCGGGGAGATGTCCTCTTTACTGGTTTCACTGGGAGCCCACCGCACGCGTGGGTGAGCGCCCTTGGGTCGGGAAGACCACGCTCGCACGCTGCCGGGCAGCGGCATTTCCCCCGCACGCGGGCCCT
>NW_009258242.1:9112-9314 GCF_000687185.1 Egretta garzetta
ATCCCAGCTTCCCCGTGCGCAGGATTCTGCAAAAGGCAGCTGCAGAAGAGCTGCCATCTGACCGCAGCACCCCGGGCGCACGGGGAGCTTCTCCATCCGTGCCAGTATCTGGCTGTTTCGGTTCCCAAAAGCCGGCGCAGAGCGGTAACCACACAGCCAAGAGCTGTGGCTCCTCCTCAGCACCACCAGGTCCATCCTGTGG
>NW_009258243.1:0-360 GCF_000687185.1 Egretta garzetta
AGGGTGTCCCCAGTGCTGGCTCAGGGGGTGCGCAGCCCCCCCGGGTGACGCTGGGGTCCTTGTCCCTTTGGGAGCGGGGCCGGGGAGGGGGGCTTTGGCCCCGGGCTGCGCTCAGGGGTGCAGGGCTGTTTCCCAAGCAGCAGCTGCGTTTCCATAAGCCATCCCAAAATCCAGGGATGCCGGTCCCTGAGTGCCCCCCGGGTGATGTTTGACCCTGGGGGTCTGTCCTTCAGGACTGCAGAGGGTGAGAGCAGGGGCGGGGGGGTCTGAACAAGCCCATAGGTGTGTGAAAAACCCCATTTTTAAGTCAGCCTCCCGGTTTGGGGAGTCCTAGGCAGGGGTGGAGGGGGGTGACAACGC
>NW_009258244.1:0-248 GCF_000687185.1 Egretta garzetta
TGCTGCCCAGGGGCTGGCTGCTCCGCTGTGTCCCTGTGGGATCGTGGCCCTCGGTCCCTCAGAGGCGATGCTGGGGGCTGATTCCCTTTCCAAAGGTCTCTCCGCTTTGTCTTTTTTCTATCCCATACATCCCCCTGTATGCTGCCTGGCAGCACCTGCAGGAGCTTCCCCACTGGCCCTTGGTCACGCCATACCCGTTGGCAGCGGGGCGCGGGCTGGGCGTGTTGGCTCCTGCCCGTCCGAATCCC
>NW_009258244.1:1422-3902 GCF_000687185.1 Egretta garzetta
GAGCGGGGGTCGCCCGGCAGCCCCGTCCCTGGGATGCGGCTGCAGGGACCCTCGGGGCGGCCGGGCTGGGGCTGGGGGAGCTGCCGGGACGAGGGTGGAAGGCGAGGGAAGAGCTCGGCTGGCCCGTGCCTTGACTAGGTGTTGCTGCAACTCTCACCCCTGCGTTTCTTCCAGCGCCTCCCTTCGCTTTCATGAAAAGTAAATTTTTTATGAACCGTTTATACTTTTCTTTTTTTCCTCCCATGAGCTTTTTGCTGCATTCAGCTGCTGGAAGAGAAGCAAGCTTCTCGGCGGGAATGTTGCCAAGAAAACCAAAGGTGCCTGGTTTTCTGGTCATGAGTAGCGCATACAGATTTTTATTTTTCTTGGTTTATTTTATTTTTCATCGGCTGCATGTGCCATAGCATTGACCACAACCTGCAAAGCTCATTCCCAGAGGGAGGGCTGCTCCTGCTCCTGCTCCTGCTCCTGCTCCTGCCTCGAGGCTGGAAGCGAGGCAATTCCGCATGCAGAAGCAAACCCAGACACCTCTGCCGCTGGCCGGCTCCCGCCGCCCCGCTGCAGCCCATGCGGGTGACGCTGCCACGTTTTTAGTTGCCCTGTGCTGCAAGCAGCAGGACCTGTGCGGAAAGTGTCTCCTGTGCGCCTCGAGCGGGGCTTGCTTTCCGACAGGGCAGCGCTCGCCATCCGATGGTTGCTGTGACCGTGTTTATGAGCCTCGCAATAATGTATAGCGGAATGAGTTGCAGCAAGAATCTTTTGCGTGCAGATGAGGCAAGAGCGCCAGTTTAACCAGGAGCACGCGTGGAGCCGCCCCAAGCTTGCATGAGTGAAAAAAGCGACCTTGAGTTACAGGAAAAAACGATTTGGTTTTATGGAGGGAGGCTTTCAGTGCCTCTGAATTATAGACTTATACATTCTAAACTTAATGCATAAAAGCTATTCGGTAGCACCAAGTTGCACAATGTAGGGTGACGTGCCGTCAGCCATGGGGACAGCGTTTGGGCGGCTCGAGGGCTGCGGTCGGGGCTGGAGAATGCTCTGTGAGCCTCTCCGAGGTGCTGTGCTCGCTGCTCTGGGCTGTGATGAGCGGATGGGGACATCCTGCCTTGTGCCGACTGATGGCATTTCTGGTGGTGAGAGAAGTCACGACCTCAGGGCGATGCTGGGGCTCTAGGTAACCCCGTGGGTGGTCAGGGGAAACATGGAAAAAACCATTTCTTGCCTTAAATGAGTCAGGGTGGTAGTGGCTGCCTCACAAAATAAAGCGTCAGGACCTCAGGCTTTGCAGAGCAGAATCTTCCCTTCTTCTCCCCAAGCACTTGCGTTCAGGTTTCCCATCGCCACATTGGTGGTGAGCTGCGATGGAGCACTCGCAGGTGAGCATGGCTGCACCGTCACCAGGCTCTGTGGTGGCCACGAGACAGGGGGACCCCCAAATCCACCTGATTTTGGTGACAGCTTTGCATGAGAAAAGGCTGCAGCTCCAGGGTCCCTGGGTTACATCTCCAGTGAGCCCCTGGGCCAGCAGAAAGCTCAAACAGCGTCGTGAGGATGTCCCATGGGCTGGGCATGTCCCGTTCTGGTCTGAGCCCCTCCATGCGACCCAGTCCCTCCAGTGAGCCAGGCAGACCAACCGGCATGTTGGCTCCTGCTTCTCCCCTGCTGGGGCCCCCTGCTCTGCTGGAATGGGACAGAAGGGCTTGTTCCTGGGGACATAGCCCTGGCCCAGGCTTCCTCCCGCCTGCCAGCCCCCTGCCACCTGGGGAGGACAGCGCGGGTCGCCCTGGGTCTCCCACCCAGTGGTGGCTGTGTTGTCCTGGATGAGGGCTGGGGTCAAGCCTCCTTCACGCTCATAACCAGTCCTCATTCTTTAATTTCTATATTAAATAGTGTCCTTAGCAACCCCCCGCCCCCGGTGGGGGAAGGGCTGCACCTAAAGCCGGTTTTAGGAAGATGCACAAGTAAAACCAAAGATTTCCCAGAGCACGGTTCCCTGCTTTGAGCTTTTTTCCGCCTGGGAAAGCAAAGTCAGGAATTGTTCCTGCTGGGGCTGGGGGGCAGGGGTTCAGTTCGGTTCTGCTCCGGCGCGTCCCCCTGAGCCCAGACGGGCCATGTTGGTGTGTTGGGCTTCCCAGCAGATCCCGGTAACGGCTGCGTGCGTGGGCCCAGGCGAGCCCTGTGCGGGGATGCTGCGGGGGCGCCGGTGTTGCGGATGGAGTGAGAGGGAGGCAAAAATAATGTGGTTTATTGGTGTAAAGCAGTGAGTTTACAAAGGTCAGTGGTAAATGTGACAATAGTTTATGAGATTCGATGGCAAGGTACACTTTGTTATTTACTGCACAGAGGACAGGGTCAGACAAAGCTGTCAGGGAGACCCTCCTGTTGAGTCAGGAGGTTCAGAAAAGATCCCCTGGCTTTCTAAACTCCCTCAGAGAGGAGTCTGGGTGCAGCTGGATCCAATCCTAGTCCCAGACTTG
>NW_009258244.1:4327-5067 GCF_000687185.1 Egretta garzetta
CGCCCACCCTATCGCCAGCAGAAGCCCCGCGCTTTGGGCGAGCGTGTGCTGGAGTGGAGCACCCAGCTCCCGCAGCTCAGTCTGGGGAGCAGGCCCCCCCCCAAAAGAGGCTTTGGGGCGAGTTGGTCCTTTCAATGGAGCTTGTCTGAATTGCGCTGAAAATAAGTAAAGGTAACAAGGGAGGTTTTAGTTAAAAATGAAACACGGCTCCGAGATGCGACAGGAGGCGCAGCTTGCCGCTGCTCGGCGTTACCGTCCCTCGCTTGCGTTGCCAGCGCTTCGGCCGAGCCCCTCTCCCGGCTCGGGGCTTCCTTTGCAGGCTGCCGGAGGTCTGAAGCACGGCTTGGATTTCTCCTGAAAACTTCTCCTTTAAAGCTGGCTGTGAAATGGGCCCAGCCAGAAATCCAGCCCCTGGCTGTGGGATCGTAAAAAAGGGGGTGATGGGGGAGTCCCCATGCCGGGGTCCCACTGTGGGGGGGGTCCCCTCTGCTCCCCCGTGGGCTGGTCCGTCCCTCGCCCACCCCTGGGTGCCCTGCAGCCTTGCTGGCAGCCCGCTGCCCACCTTGCCAGTGTCACCACAGCCCACCTGGAACCTGCGAGGGCTTCTTAGGATTATTGTTCAAAATTAACTTTTTTTTTTCCCCCTTTAATTTTTAAAAACCCTCCGTATTTCATCCATGATAAATATTTGCATGGTGTGAAACTCGCTGTTCTGGCAGAAACTTGCGCCGCGTGCGTGG
>NW_009258245.1:0-428 GCF_000687185.1 Egretta garzetta
TGCACAGCCTCGCACCCCGGGGTCGCAGGGGATCGGAGATGGAGCTGGTCCTGCCCCCTCCATCTTCTGGGCCTGTTGGGGAGAAACTTTCCCGGCCCCTCTCGGGGGACAGGAGGCAACCTGATGGAGCAGGGGGGGCCCTGCTGGCTTCCCCCCCTGCCCCCCCAGCCCCGGTTGCTGCGCTGGACCTGAGCTCCCCAGTGCCGTGTCCTGCCAGGGCCGGTGTTGCGGGGAGCACAGGTAGAGCGGGTGCGTTGGTGTGTGTTTGGGAGAGTGTTCCCCCCATTGCGGGAAGGGCAGACCCCCGGGGTGTCCCCCCCGTCGGGTGGTGTTTGCGGATTTTCCCTGCTGGGGGTGTGCGGGGTCTCCCCGCTGGGATGGACGAGCTCCCCCAGCCCCGCGGGGGCCCGGCTCCCCCCTCCGGGGGG
>NW_009258245.1:2113-2537 GCF_000687185.1 Egretta garzetta
AGCCAGTGGCCCAACAGGAGGGCGATGCTGCGCTGAGACCCCGGCAGCCGAAACCACCCCCCCGCTCCCCCCTGCCTGCCCTGGCCAAGCTCCAGCATCTCTGAAGAGCTGCCTGGCTCAGCCTTCGCGCTCGGGCGCTGAAGGTAAATGGCCCAGGAAAGATGAAGCTTCCTCTCCAGCCGCTTGGATTGCTGCTAAAGAAATAATCACGTCCCCGTGCCCGTGTTCCCCCCTCCCCGCCTTTTTTCCCTGATCGCTGTTGCAAAAGGAAAGTCATTGTGGAAATGAGCGCCCAGCCTGCAGAAATGATCGGCTGCAAAGAGCCTGCAGCGCCCTGCGCTTGCCGTGGGATTCATTTTCCCCTCCCCAAATCAATCCCCATCAGACCCTGTTGCTCGGCCGGGGCTGATGCTCTGCACCCAGA
>NW_009258246.1:0-1060 GCF_000687185.1 Egretta garzetta
CTCCCCTGCAGCCCTTCCCTGCTGGCCCTGTCCTAGCCCAGGCACCGCTCACGCCTTCAGACTTTGCCAGCGGATGGTTTTTAATTAAAACCAGAAGACGTTGCTCCGTGCCCCAGCCCTTCAGGGATGACCACTGCTCACATCCTCTGCCTTTGGTCTTCCCGGCTGCACAGCTTGACGCAGGGAGATGAAAGTCCCCCCCGCAAAAAAAAGTACCAGAAAAAAGGCAGTCGTAAACTCACACCGCAGAGACATCCCCGGCCGAGGGTCCTGCAAGGCGCTGGCTACCGTGGATCGTGGCCGGAGCCGAGCGGCAGCCCGGGGAGCGGGGCCGTTGCCTTCAGCCCTTCTAAAAATAACAGCTCGGAGCACGGCGAGCGCCGGGCGCCTAACTGGAACCAGCTTTCCAAACTCCCAGCTGGAAGCGGCTTTCGAAGCCTACACCAGCCTTTCTGGGAAAGAGCAATTAAAAATAGCGAGGGACTGAAAGCAGCATCCCTGCTGCCCGACCTGCCCCTGCCCGGGGAGGGCGGCCGGGCTCAGCGCTGGCGCCTCCCCTTCCTCAGCTTGGAAAGCCCAGCAGGGCCTGGAGCAGCCGAGATGGGGCTGGAGGAGCGTCACGGCAGGATTCAGCCCCCCTGGTCCCCGGAGAAGGGGGGCAGGGGGGCCAGAGCCCCTCCAGCCCCCCCGGAGCATCGCTGGGGCTATTCCAGCCCTTTCCCCAGCTGGTTGCCAGCATGCTTGAGCTGGAGCTGGCACGCAGCTGGGTCTGCATCCCAGACGGAGCCCAGAAGGGCAGAGGCCAGGCTGTCCTGGGGGGGTTGGATAAAGCAACGTCCCGCAGCCCCCCGCCAGCCAGCAGGGGTGGGAGGACGGATTGGGGCCGGGCAGGGGGCTCTGAGCAAGCCACAGGGCTCCAGCCCATCCATCCACGTGAGCTCCAAGCCCATCCTCGTCGGGGCTCAGCCCCCCCCTCCCCTGCATGTGCCCATGGGTGGGATGGGCACTGGGCCCCTGCCTGCGCTGGGGCTGGAGATGGCCCCGTGTGGGTCTGGCCAGT
>NW_009258247.1:0-306 GCF_000687185.1 Egretta garzetta
ATGCCGTGAGGGCTGCCAGCCCGCCCGCCTCGAGGGGGCTCTGCCTTGCCCCCGTGCCTCAGCCCCCCATGCCTCGGCCCCCCGTACCTTGTACAGAACCAGGTCGTGCTCCCCGTCACGCAGCGTGGTGCCGTCCGGCCGCATCAGCTTCACGAAGGCCATGGAGAAAATCCGCTCGCTTTTGTCCTTGGCTGGGAGAGACAAACGCGGGCTGAGGTGAAGCCAACTCTGGAGGAGCCTGGGGACCCACGGCGCGGGCAGGGGACAGGCAGCACAGGCAGGGGGGCCCCGCCCCCCGCCGCGCCC
>NW_009258247.1:1594-1924 GCF_000687185.1 Egretta garzetta
CTCCCCTGCCCACGCCTCGGCAGCCCCAGCCCAAGCCCCCTGGCACAGATGCCCCTTTACAACAGTCCATCCCGCGGGGGGACATTTCTCCCGCTGTCCCCCCCCAGCCAGGCTCAGAGGGGCACAAAAGGCTTCCCTGTGCCCATCCCCGTCCCCTCCGCCTCCAGTAGGCCTGGTGCTGCCTCCAAAGGGAGCCAGCAAGGGGGACACAGCCCCCCCGGGTGTTATTGGGGATGGAGAAGGAGGTGGGGGCTGCCCCCCCCAGGCCAGCCCAGCCCAGCAGGAACCCCAGCAGCTTGCATCCCTGTTCCCAGGGGCCAGGCGAGAGCC
>NW_009258248.1:0-246 GCF_000687185.1 Egretta garzetta
AATGTCACAGTGTCCCTGGGCTTGTGCAAGTGTGGGGGGCGGGCACCTCTGCAGTGCCACAGATGTGTGCGTGCACACGCAAGGGACAGCTGTGCACACAGAACGCGTGTGACGGGGTGCCCAGGGACCCACCCCCCCCATGTGGGGGGATTTAGGGCCACCCTGACGCCTCTTGGTGCCCCACTGGTGCCCAGGGATCTGGGAGGTGGCGGGGCGATGGGGAGGACCCCCCGTCCCCGTCACTAC
>NW_009258248.1:1962-2270 GCF_000687185.1 Egretta garzetta
GATCTGCGCTTCTCTTGCCGTGTCTGCGGGTGTGTGCTGGGGGAGGGAGCCAACAGGCAGGGATTCACACGCAGCTCTGGGTGGGGGGGAAAACAGGCGGACATGCAGGCATGGGGGGAGTGCGCTGGGTTGGGGGGCTGCGCCGTGCACCCCTGGGCCGGATGGGTGGGTGCCTGGGACCCCCAGCATGCCGGTGTCACATGGGGGAGCAGAGGCCCCTGCACACACACACATGTGCAACACGCACACCCCTGTGGACATGCGCACATGTAGGGGTGCACACACGCGCCCGCAGCCTGGCGGGGGGG
>NW_009258249.1:0-745 GCF_000687185.1 Egretta garzetta
TTGATTGAAGAACCGAAATCCACCTATGTTATTTTTTGTCAGAGCCGAACATTCAATAGTGACGTGTTCCCCTTCATAATAGAAAGGATAAGGGAGGTCTGTGGAGAGCGTAGGGTCTGGCAGAGGGCCTGGGGAAGAAAGAAAGAATTTGGAGGATGGAAGGTAACTTTCCGAGAGGAAAAGTCAGACAACCCTTTTCCCTCTCTTTTACAAGACACAACTCAACCTCGCCTTGTTGTCAAAGGCGCAGTTCAGCTGGAGAGCATCTTGTGAGAGGTCAAGCTGCACTTACCCACAGAGGACACAGCCAACGGCAGCAGCTGGAAGAAAGCTGTGAGAGAGGGGCATTGAGATGACAAGAGAGAGGAGGCTGCAAAAAGAGAGGAAAGAAGTCACTGACACAGCCACTGCCCTATGAAGTCCCGCCCATTTTGAGCCGTCAGTCAAGAGGACAGCCCCTCCACAGTGCCATGGATTCATGCAGGTCATGGTTCCTTTTTGTGCTGCCATGACATGGAAAGCCTAGACCAATCGCGGAGAAAACTGTGAGGGAGAAAGAAGAGATGATGGCAGCAGAAGACAGGAATTCAGAGGGATATAGAGCAGAAGACGGGCTAGAGATGAATGAAAGGAAAATAATGGAGAAGGGAGAGGGGAAGAAAGGAGAGAAGTGGAAAATGGATAAATTCACATAAACATGGGGGAGACAAGAGAGGAGGGGAGACAAGAGAGGAGGGGAGGGGAG
>NW_009258250.1:0-1113 GCF_000687185.1 Egretta garzetta
AAGATGGGCAAGTTTCTCTTGAAATTTGTGGAGAAATCAAAAATTCTTATAAAAAATGGGTGGGTTTCTCCTGAAATTTTAGGAGAAATTGAAAATTCTTCCTAAAAATTAGAAGATGTCTCCTGAAATTTGTGCAGAAATCAAAAATTCTTACAAAAAAATGCATGGGTTTCTCCCAAAATTTGAGGAGAAATTTAAAATCCTCCTGAAAACCAAACAGGTTTCTATTGAAATTTGACGAGAAATTTAAAACTCTCCTTAAACTGGGGCTGTCCTCTCCTGAAATTTGAGAAGAAATTGAAAATTCTTAAAACTGGGTGGGTTTCTCCTGAAATTTAAGGAGCAACTGAAAATTCTCCTGAAAACCAGACAAGTTTCTAATCAAATTTAGGGAGCAATTTAAAATTCTTACAGAAATTTGGAAAGCTTATCCTAAAATTTGAGGAGAAATTGAAAATTTTCCTTAAATCCAGGCAGGTTTCTCCCGAAATTTGAAGAGAAATTTAAAATTATCCTTAAATCTGGGAGGGTTTCTCCTAAAATTTGAGAAGAAATTGAAAATTCTTCCTAAAATGGGGCCACTTTCTTCTCAAATTTGAGCAGAAATTTAAAATTCTTCTTTAAAATGGGTGGGTTTCCCATTAAATTTGAGAAAAATTGAAAATTCTTACAAAAAATGAATGGGTTTCTCCTGAAATTTCAGGACAAACTGAAAATTTTCCTTCAAATGGGGATTTTTCTGCTGAAATTTGAGAAGAAATTGAAAATTCTTAAAACTGCAAGGTTTCTCCTGAAACTTGAGCAGAAATTTCAAATTCTCCTGAAAACTCGCCAGGTTTCTATTGAAATTTGAGGGGAAATTGAAATTTTTTCTTAAAAGCCAGTTTCTCCTAAAATTTTAGAAGAAATTTAAGAATTTCTGCAAACTGGGGCCGTTTTCTCCTGAAATTCGAGGAGAAATCGAAAATTCTCCTTAGACCCGGCTGTCGTGAAGCCCCAACCCCCGCTGAGGCCATGAAGCGCCCAGCCCCGCCCCCTTCCAAAATGGCCGCTCCAGGGGTTCCCTTCTCTCTCCCCTCACTCAGACCGCCCGGCCCCGCCCACCCTGACCCT
>NW_009258251.1:0-676 GCF_000687185.1 Egretta garzetta
TGCTGGCTGGGCTGGGGGGGGTGGTCCCAGGGACCCCCGGCCCTGCGCCACGCTTGGGGTGCGGTCTCGATTCCCAATCTGCAGACACGGTTTCTCCCGACTCCTCGCCGCTGTGGGTGCTCTTTGGTTCCTGGGGCAAAGCCGGGGTGTGCAGCTGCTGGGGGGGCAGGGTGGGATTTGGGGATGATTTCCCGGCCCCCAGACCTCACCATGCCGCCGTGCTCCCCTGGTGCCTCCCCAGGTCCCACGGCTGCCCTGGCAGCAGGGTGTCCATCGGTGAGCCGGATTCCACCGCTCTCCCCACCGGCTTGTGGCAAGCCCCAGGCTGCATGGCAAGGGGGGGAGGGGGGCACCCAGTAGCCCCCTCCTCCTGCCCGGATGGCCGGGTCCAGCTGGGCATCCTGGCCGGTGCCGTCTCCATTCCCTGTTTGCAGGGAGGGTCTCTCCTGCCACAGGACAAACTCTCTGAACAGCTTTCGGTTCCTCCCTGGTCACCCAGGCATGGCCGGAGGAGGTGACCACGGGGCCGGGGGCAGCGAGGTCGCTGGTGGCAGGGGAGCGAGGAGCCCTGGGCAGAGCTCGTCCCCCCGCCACGGGGCAGGAGGCACCGTCCTGGCACGGCCCCACTGGTCATCTGACCCCCCCCCCCCCCCCCGCCCCCGCCGCCGGGGGAAAA
>NW_009258251.1:2150-2473 GCF_000687185.1 Egretta garzetta
CCAGTCTGGCCTAATGCCCGCTGGTCCTCAGCCTCAAGCAGGCTTTGTACGCCCAGGAGCTCAGCCCCCAGCCCAGCCAGGCTTAGCTAGCCCCAGCCTTCAGACCCACTCCCAAGCGGGTCTCCTCCGCCCTGGGCTCCAGAGCCACGCTGGGCTGCCCCACGGTGGCTCCCAGCCAGGCCTGGTGCGCCCGGCTCTCCAGAGCCAAGCCGGGCTGGTACATCCCGGCCATCCCCAACCGGGTGTAGGGCGGCCGGCTCTCCAGTCCCGACCAGGTTTGATACGCCCTGGAATTCAGGCGCAGCCCCAGCTGGGTCTGGTGG
>NW_009258252.1:0-337 GCF_000687185.1 Egretta garzetta
CATGGCATGGCACAGCATGGCATGGCATGGCACAGTGCAGCACGGTGTGGCACGGCACGGCATGGCATGGTGTGGCACAGCACGGCACGGCACCGCCACCCCACTGCCCCGCTCCCTCTGCCCAGCCTGTGCCCAAACCGTGCCATGGTGGTCCCGGAGGACACAAGCCCAGCGAGGGTCCCCTCTCCCCCCGTGTCCCTGTCCCCGGGGCCGTGTGCCAGCGAGGGTGGGGGGTGCGCGGTGGCCGTGCCGTGCTGTGGCTGGGCAGTGCCAGGGTTGGGCACAGAGCCCTGATGTGCCACGGTCACCCCAAACCTGTCCCCGTTGTCCCTGCCCC
>NW_009258252.1:2082-2520 GCF_000687185.1 Egretta garzetta
CCCCCCCACGCCCTCCCAGGGGGCCGGTGTCCCCGCATGCCCCCTCCACCGTCCCTGGCTGCTGTGCTCCCGGCCGGCGGCTGCACCGGGTCCCCAGCTCCTGCTCACGATCTCTCTCTGTCTGTCTGTCTGTCTGTTCTTCTGTCCCTTCCACAGCTCCTGCTCATCTTCTCTCTCTCCCAAAGCCTCGTGCGTCAGCTTAAAGAGGCTCTCCTTCCCTTCATCCTCCTCCACCTCCACCTCTCTCTCATCTTCTTTAAGGGCCTCCTGGGCTTTTGCTGGAGACTGGGAGTATCCAAAGTAGGAGCGGGGAGGGGGGCTGGGCATCCCCCCACACCCTCCCCACATCCCCCCCGGGGACCCCCACTGCCCCAGGAGGGAGCCAGGCATCCCCAAACCCAGGCTCTGCTCCAGCTGGCAGTGGCACAGGCGACCCCA
>NW_009258253.1:0-703 GCF_000687185.1 Egretta garzetta
CCTGTGCTACTTCACCCCAAGTTCATGTCTAGGAGTCGGCGAGGCCGATTGGGAGTGAGGACTCTTCCCGCCGCGGGCGTGAACGCTCTGCCACGAGGTGCCCCCCACAGCCGGAGCCTGCAGCCTTTTCTATCGAGCCCAGCCCCACACATGCGCCCCCATTTTGCGCGCTTTACTTTTGGCAAGCTCTGGTCGCCCACGTTCTTGTTGGTGGGTGGGGACAGGCTTCTGCTCGCTCGCCTGAAGTGGTGGGCAGGCGGCCGCGCCTGGGTGTCCGCTGCTTCAGCCAGGCTGCAAACCACCTTACCTACGGCAATGCTGAGCTTCGCAGGTCGCCACACAAAGGAGCAAGCTTTGGGACAGTTAGCTGGCTCCTCAGGCTCCAGGTAGCTGGCTCTTCAGTCTCCCACAGTGGTGAAGGACTTGGTGGGCGACGTCCTCCGTGTCTTCCAAGTGCTCTTGTCAAACAGTTTCTTCCCTGTGCTGCAACCAGCCATTGGGGTGGACGTGGCCTTCAAAGATTGGAATCAAGGGAAAGCTCTAGGTCAGGCGCCCTATGTCGTCCTTATGGGCGACTTCAGCTTCCCAGCTGCTAACTGGGACTGTCACAGAGCAGGCATGACCAGGCCCAGGAAATCCCTGAAGGCCACGTTGAAGAGAGCATGTCCCTAAGCACCTCATCTATCCTTCTTTTAAATACCTC
>NW_009258253.1:3700-9041 GCF_000687185.1 Egretta garzetta
TCTTGGCAAGCTCCTCTGCCAGCTCCTTCAGCGCTCTTGGGTGGATCCCATCCGGCCCCATAGACTTGTGGATGTCCAGGTGGCAGAGCAGGTCAAAAACTGCTTCCTCCTGGATTATGGGAGTTTATTCCACTCACCGTCCCCGTCTTCCAGCTTGGGGGGCTGAGTACCCGGGGATAACTTGTCGGGCCAGGAAAGACCGAGGCAAAGAAGGCGTTAAGTATCTCAGCCTTTTCCTCATCCTTAGTGGCAATGTTCCCCCTTGCATCCACTAGAGGATGGAGGTTCTCCCAGGCTCTCTTTTTGCTGTTAACCTGTTTATAAAAGCTTTTCTTATTATCCCTTACAACAGTGGCCAGGTTGAGTTCTAGTTGGGCTTTTCCCTTGCTAATTGCCTCTCTGCAGGACCTGACAAGATCCCTGTGCTCTTCTTGGGTTGCCTGCCCCTTCTTCCAGAGCTGCTAAGCTCTCCTTTTTTTTTCTGAGGCTCAGTAAAAGATCCCTGTTCAGCCAGACTGGTTGTCTTCCTCAACAACTCATCTTACAGCACATGGGGACAGTCAGCTCCTGTGCCTTTAAGACTTCTTCCTTGAAGAATGTCCAGCTTTCCTGGACCCCTTTACCCTTCAGGACTGTCTCCTAAGGGACTCTCCCAACCAGTGTTCTTAACAGGCCAAAGTCTGCCCTCTAGAAGTCCATGGTGGTGGTTTTCCTGACACCCTGCCTTACCTCACCAAGAATTGAAAACTCTGTCATTTCATGGTCGCTAAGGCCAAGACAACTTCTGACTGCCACCTCCCCCACCAGTCCTTCTCTGTTGGTAAAGAGGAGGTCAAGCAAGGCACCTCCTCTGGTAGGCTCGCTTACCAGCTGTGTTGGGAAGTTATCTTCCACATGGAAAGTCATCCCCGTACACCCCAGAGCTACTGTTTTGTCAAACCACCTGGAGAAATTAAAGCACAGCAACTTCTGTGCCGCTAAGATGTGGTCTCCATGCACAAGCCAGCCTCCATCCATGCAGCATCAGGGCCACCTCCATGTCCCCCTCTTGAAGACCTCACTGATGCTCCACTGCCAGTTTTATGAAGGATACCGGGATAGTGAAGGTGATGCTCATGTGATGCTACCTCCCAGGGCATCACCACAGACAGACCCAGCTTTCAGCTCTGCCCCATGAGCTTAGCCCAAAGGTCCCTGTGCAGAGATCAGGGGGTCGGTGCATTGCCCCAGAGCTACGTGGGGAGCACGGCTCATTCATCACATACCAAAACCTCTGACGTGAAAGCACACGGATGTGTCATCCCTGTTATTTTTTCTCACCTACGGCACCCTGGAGCTGTAAAGCAGCCGCGTCCAGGAACTCATTTAGCACCTAAGTACATTACCCCCTGTAGAGAAGCTTAAATGTCATCCTTTGGATTAAGTCTGACATTAAAAACAATTACTTTTGGCACTGCAGGTTAAAAAGTGCTTTTGTCCCGCACTGACACACAGCTGCTAAACCAAGCAGGGTGTTTGGTGAGCGATGGGCATTGCAATCAGCTGGCGGCTGCTTTTGGTGCCTTCACCTCCCCGTGCTGAGAGGCATATGGCCCCAGCACTCTGGTGGGACGAGGACCCGTGGGCACCTACTTAGCATTTGCTGAGCTCGGTGTCCAATATTGCAGACATATTTCCCAGCAAGGGCTGCTTTGAGTGATCTGTCGCGCTTGATGATGAAGGGATGCAAAAGGGTTAACCAAAGGTCCTTTGTGAAGCCATCTGTAGATCTATCTTAAATTGCCTGCATTGTGTTTTAGGTTATCTTACTAATCATATGAAGTAAACTATAGATAAGAGACTAACACTGTAGGGAATGTGGAAGAGGAGAGATTAGTAGGAGATGGCCCATCTTTGTTGCACGCCTTGGAAGATCACGTAGGAGAACAAAGTGTCTGGAACTTTGTCGATATGAGGATAGCCAAAGATGGGGAGCCAGCTGACAGTGGAATAAGGAGGGTAGAAGCTGGAGTTCACCAAAAGGACAAGGTGAAGAAGAGGAGTGGATGAAGTAAATGACCCCTGAAGACCACCGACTCAAATCACTGAGCATGCGCAGTTGGGAGGGACTTATGGAAATGACCTCTTGAAACTAATTTTAATATGAAGCAGGGGCAGGTTATGCCTATGTATAGGCGTATTGGGAAACTTCATGTCTATGTAACACTTTGCTACATATAAATGGGGCAAG
Organism: Egretta garzetta; assembly: GCF_000687185.1. Lineage (NCBI taxonomy): Eukaryota > Metazoa > Chordata > Aves > Pelecaniformes > Ardeidae > Egretta > Egretta garzetta. The sequence continues at coordinate 5,931 of NW_009258253.1, forward strand.
CTGCTGTGCTGTGGCGCGCATGACTTTGGTGGGACTACCCCCTGTGCTGCCCAGCACTGACTAAACATACCTACTGTACAATCTTGCAGATTGGGGAGTCTGTTTTCCGCACGTCAATGGGACAGGCGCTTCCTGATCGGACCGGCATGCTCAGCAGCATCAGCTATTAGGGGAGAAATCCATCAGCAAGGCTTCTCCTGCCTCTTACAAATAGAAGTGTCTTCCGTAAAGACACTGCCAAATAGATGGCTCCTCTAGCAGCAGCGAAGGCCATAGGAGATTGGGGTGAGCAGACCCAACGGCATCAGAATCCCAGCCGAAATGTGTGCGATAAATCAGGGCTGCTCACAGCTGATGTTGGCCCCAGGCTCGTGAGCGGAGGCAGGGCCGGCGAGGAGGAGACGCGGCAGCAGGGCAGGCTGATGGGGAGGGGTGCACAGCGTCCCCCTCCACCAGCCCCCAGCAGCGACCTCCTGCCTGGTGGCCAGACCCTGTAAGCAATGGTAGTTTGGAAAACTCTTTTGTCACTTACAGCAAGAACAAAAGACCCTGACAAATCTTTGCTGCTGTTTTTGATGCAATCCAACTACAGGCACCGTCCAGAGGAGCTGGAGACCCGACACCCTCCTGCCCATAAATAACTTTCACGTTCCCGGCACTAATGCACAGTGCAGCTTTCCTTCACCCCAGCCCTGATTCAGTGATGCTGGGGAGGGGTCTGGAGTACAAGGCTTATGAGGAGCGGCTGGGGGAGCTGGGGGTGTTCAGCCTGGAGAAGAGGAGGCTGAGGGGAGCCCTTATCGCCCTCTACAACTGCCTGACAGGAGGCTGTAGCGAGGTGGGGGTCGGCCTCTGCTCCCTGGTAATGGGCGATGGGTCAAGGGGAAACGGTCTGAAGTTGTGCCAGGGCAGGTTTAGGTTAAACATTAGGAAAAATTTCTTCACAGAAAGGGTTGTCAGGCTCTGGAAGGGGCTGCCCAGGGAGGTGGTCGAGTCCTCAGCCCTGGAGCCATTTAAAAGAAGGGTAGATGAGGTGCTTAGGGACGTGGTTTAGTGGTGGGATGGCAGGGTTAGGTTAAAGGTTGGGCTCGATGATCTTAAAGGTCTTTTCCAACCAAAGTCATTCTATGATTCTATGCATTTTACTACCTCCCTCCTTTCCATTTCAAACCCAAGACCAGAGTATTTTTTATGTAGGTCTCCTTGGCCATGGCTGCACCTTGAACACAACATCGATCTTCTCTCTCGTTAGCCCTTCGTGCCCAACCATGCTGAAGTGGTGGCAGCTCCGGTCTCCCCCTGGGACGCAGGGATCGAGGTTGCTGGCGTTGTTATTTAGTCACACAAACCATGAAACCCCACAGCCCCTTGTGCCCACAGACAGGTTTGTCACCGCAAACCGGTCCTGAGCGTTTGCACAGTGGCGAAGCTCCCACCTGCAGCGGCCCCGCTTCTGCTCGTATAATGAAAATCCCATTTCTGGGTATTTCAGTTGAATTTCAGTCCACATCCAAATGAGATTTAACCAGACCAAAGTGTAATGCAAAACCAATCAGCCGGTGGATTGGAAAGATGTTATTTGCTATTTTTTAATGTTAAAAATGCAAAATACAAATAATCTGAAGCCCTGAAATTGCTTAGTAAGTGCCCATAAGTGCAGAGTAAGCTATGGCAAGAAAAAAGCACAGCTCCATGGGCAGACAGTCTCCAGAGGCAAATCAATAAGTTTTAAAGGGCATATTGACCAGTGAGAATGAACCTTGGGAAAACAGCTAAAAATGAAAAAATAGCTAGTTGACCGGTTATTTAAAATAAGGATTTTCAGCTTCCTGGTATAAAGTATGATTAAACCCAGTGATTTAAATATTTTGACTGCAAAATCCCAGGTCAAATTGCAGCCTGATGCTGGCAAATGATTTCGTTATCTAGACTTTGCTTCTGTAATAGCAGCTGTTTTCATTTTACTGCAGAAATTCTTGATTTATTTCTGAATATCCTTTTATATGAATGAGGTCACATTTTTTGCAGGGATTTTATTTTCTCTTTTTTACCACATTACCAATCTGCTCTCCATGAAAGAAAAAAAAAAACCCAGATTAAAACGGAAGTGCAGTGAACCTCTCTTAACATCAGCCTTTTCCTCGTCACCCCGTTCCATTTCCTCTGCATCAGTTGAAAATGAATTCCTTAGTGGAGATCCTCCATGGCTGCAGTTTATCCTTTGAGTCATTTTGTAGGTAAGATTTGGAAAATTCATCTTGCTTGAGTGAACTCCTGCTGGCCCGGGTGATGCTTGCTCACACCCCGCTGGCAGCAGTGCCCAGGTAGCCTGGCCAGACACCACGCCGGTCCCTTTCCAACCCACTGCTCCAGATTTATCTCCTGCCAAACCCATGGGTATCACGATGAGGATGCTGTGAGCAAGAGCTGCAGCGGAGCTTGTCACACCAGGCTGGATGTGGCATCCTTCCCCGGGTGTCAAGTTTGGCCCCCAAGCACTGAATTCGGAGCAAGATTTGTATTGCTTTCCTTCCAGTGCCTTCCTTATCCATCATACTGAAATATTGAGCGCCTGGAAACCTTGGGGAAGGGTGGGTGAGCCTCCACTCCCAAATGCTGGGCCCAACACAGAGGTTAACATTTCTCTTCTTGCACAATGTGCAAGACCTAGGACCTTTCTGGGGACATTTTTGGAACGGAACATTCAAAGACTGCTCTTCAACTCCATCCATGTCCCTCCACAGACCCCTGTGTTGAAGCTGCATCTGCGGCTGGGCAATCCCAGCGGTTGCTTAGGTCTCTGGCAACCTTTTAGCATCAGAGCCATTTCATCTGCTCATGGATTTGGCCAAAATGCACTTGCCAACACAAGGCACGGACCTGCCCATGAATATTCCTGCCTGGACTCTGCTGAATGTGACCTTTCAGCCCAGGAATGAAATCGTAGGTGTCAGCCGAAGGAAGCACCAGAGCCCATCAACTCCTCCCAAGCCGTGGAGCTGGTCTCACACCCTGTGCCTCCCCGGGCTGTCCTTGGGGTGTCCCCACCAAGGACGAATCTGCCCGTGAGCCATACCGAACTCCCCCCGCTCCCTTGCCTTACTGCTGCCC
>NW_009258253.1:9247-23369 GCF_000687185.1 Egretta garzetta
CCCCCCGCGCTGCGGCTAAGCTGCCAAGAGGGTTTGCCTGCTCCTCTTACTGCATTGATGGTCAAAGCGGGGACAGCGGGACTGTAACTCAGCCTATTCCCACAAGGAGCCTGGGGACATTTTCTCCACCATCCATAGAAGAATCATAGAATCACTTTGGTTGGAAAAGACCGGGACTCGACCATCTCCCTGGGCAGCCCCTTCCAGAGCCTGACAACCCTTTCGGTGAAGAAGTTTTTCCTAATGTTTAACCTAAACGTGCCCTGGCACAACTTGAGGCCGTTTCCCCTCGTCCCATCGCCCCTTCCCTGGGAGCAGAGCCCGACCCCCACCTGGCTCCCCCCTCCTGTCAGGCAGTTGTAGGGAGTGATAAGGGCTCCCCTCAGCCTCCTCTTCTCCAGGCTGAACACCCCCAGCTCCCCCAGCCGCTCCTCATAAGCCTTGTGCTCCAGACCCCTCCCCAGCATCACTGAATCAGGGCTGGGGTGAAGGAAAGCTGCACTGTGCATTAGTGCCGGGAACGTGAAAGTTATTTATGGGCAGGAGGGTCCTACCATCCTATCGTCCGTTACCAATGTGCATCCAGATGCTAAGAAGCCTTTTGCTGGACAGGAACAGTGCATGGCACATTTCCACTGCTCTGGGAAGAGATTCCCAACATTTACTATCCTACCTTTGGGTTCTGCTTTGGAAGTTTTGCCCCCAGAGCCACTCACATCCTCCCCTTCCCTCCCCAGCACCTTCTCTTCTCCTCTAATTGCAAATTTCAGCTGGTGCCTGTTTTGGATCCCTCTTGTGTCTCCTTCAGCAGATTTCTGCAGGCAATAAGCCTTATGTTAGACATGGGGTAAATCTGCGGAACATCAATCAGAAGTTGAAGAGACTTAGAGTAAATAAAAAAATCCACTGTGCCTGGCAGGTAGAAAAATCATGTTGCAAACACCATGCGGTTCTGTGTATGTATAACCCGCTGCTTAAACTTCTATGCGTGCATTTATCTTAGCATATATGCATGCTAATAATGCAGTGCACTCACACACAGGCATTTGGTCATCAGTACAGTGGAGCACAGGGCGCCCAGAGTTACCATTAGGAAGGGACTCACTGGTGGAAATGTTTCTGCTGGGAAATGCCACCATCATCTCTGCTGACTCCCTGCTGCTGGCTGAGACCCAAACCCTCTCCATGCAGGCGGGGGCTGTCCTGCTGTCCTTGGGAGAGGATCGCTGCTGGGGAAAAAAAAGGGGGAAACCACTGTGTGTGTTGCTGCAAGCCTTGAGCAAGCTGAGAGTCAACATCCTTGTGTGCTCAATTTTTGCCCATTGAGGTCCAACCTTAAAGCGCTTATAGCCCCCATATGCACTGGGGGTTGCATAGGTGGAGGATGACTTACACCAAAGGAGCTTTTTGTGCCCGGCCCCAGGCCCTCAACCCAAGCGCAGACCCTGGTGGGCTCAGGAGCATCAGCACCACCACCCACGGGCAGCTTTCCCACCAGAGCAAGCGGGGAATGCTTTTTGGTTTGTCCTTCCGAAAAACATTGATGAAAACAACCCCAGGCTGGGCTGCCTGCGCTGCTCTGCACGGATGGGTGCCTCACGGCCGATGGCGTGCTTGTAATTGAATTGGGCTGAGTCCCGTGCCAGAGCGGCCTCGTGCTTCGTTCAGCCCCAGGGAACCCACACAGGGCGACAACCCTGACGGGTGTCTGGGACATCCAGCTCGTCCCCCCCATCAGGGCGCATACAACCTTCCTCACTTACACGGGTTTTCTGCGGCCTCTGAATGGCTCCACACAGGCTTTTCTCATGGGGGGTTTAATATGGTCTCTCTCCTCTCCCCTATTTTCACAAACCCATGGCTTGGCCAGCAGGGTCAGGGACATTGGGAGGAGACAGGCTGATGGACAGAGGCTCAAAGCCAGGCAGCGTGACCACAAAGAGTCATTTCTTCATGAAAGAAACTGATGGGAAAAAAAAATAAAAAATTGTCATTGTTTATCTTCTTTCAGCAGGTTTTGTTTTTCATTGGAAAAAGTCAGCAATGCAGCAAACAGCTTCATGAATATACAGATTGGTTTTGGCAACTACCAATTAGCAAAGAATGTGTTCATGCAATCCCCGAACACCTATCTCCCTGGGAATTTCTTGTTTTGAACAAGCCATTTTTCATTAGAGAAAATACATGCACTTGGACAAATAGTTCTTGCTGGCTCTTACTGCTAGAGGATGCCTGGAAAGGGGCAAGCAGGCACCGCCACGGGCCGGCCACATGCCCTGCTGGCTCCCATGCCCACCCTGTGACCTCCACCTATAGACAGTATGGCAAAAGGACGCGCACCCAGCCCATGTATGTGCTGGCAATAACCCAATGCACGCAAATACGTCTGCAAACAGGGCTGGGAAGGCAACTACAAACCCAGCCCGTACACCTCTCACGCGCTCTCAGGTCTTCCTCATTCTTCAGCTTGGATGGCAGGTCCATCGAGGTGTGTGCGATAATATTCACCTGCAACAAGGCTGCTTTTATGAAACGTTTGCAGCACCAACAACTGAGAGTTGCCGTATTACTGTGGTCTTGAAAGATTTGTGCACAGACTCTTGCTCATGGGGCAAAACAGAAAGGACAAATGTCCTGGTACACACAAAGAGACGCTTGCCTACATGCACAGATCCAATGGTATAAACATGTCAGCGTTGGGGCTCATTACAGCTACTGGAAACCCAGATGAGGGGATTTGGGGTGTTACTCGTCAGAGCCTATGGCTAACACCAAGTAAATCCTACTCAAAAAGTCCCAGGCTGAGGCTCCCCACTGCTTGTATCGCCCCTGCAAGCCCAGCATCAGTCCTTGCACCGACCACACAGCATGGAGAATGAAATGCAATGCTTGGGTCTTCCAGCAATCACTCCAGAGCTTTCCCTGGGACGCAGTGAACGCCATGAACCACAATCAGGGAGATGAGGCGCTTAAAGTCAGATATAATGGACAGCTTTTTTATTTCCCAACATTTTAATTTAACAAAGTGCTACATTCCATAGTTACAGTATGAGGAGTTGCTCTTGTCCAAAATAGAAAACCACAAGAAAGCACGAGGACTGCTACTATCACTCTATGGAAGCAGTGCAGTCCAGAGAAACCTCATCTAGGGTGAACATCTGGCGTAGGAGACACCTTAGAAAATCAGCAGCTGTAGCGTGAAGGTGCGTTTCATCAGGGCAAGAGCTGCACGTCAGGCAGCCTGGTTCCTCTCCTTGGAAATGGGGCTGTAGATACCAAAGTGGTTGTGTGATGCCTGTGATAAATTCTGGCTTGTGCTATCAGGAAAACCCAAAACAGAGGTGAGCGACTCATCCTGTGCCGAGTCGAGAGATTATTATTGCTGCAGCAAAGTTGCCATCGCAGCTGTGCCTTTGCACGGGGCCAAGGCTGCGTTAGCAGTGTCACGACCCACCTCTACATTCAGGGGCTTGCAGTTCACCTAGCATGGAGGATGAGGAGGGCACTTCTTGGCTGTTTTTCTTGCCCTCTCTTTCAAAAGACTCTGCTTGTTTGGCAATGCAGAGGTACAGATTAAATGCGTAGAGCATTAGGAGACTGGAGGCTTCAGCTCCCTGCAATCTGATAATTTCAAGCAAATGAGTTGTATAGAGAATATTTTTAAGAGCCCAATCCAAAGTCTGCTGGCCTTGGATGAGAAGGGGAAGAGCTGAATGATGCTTGTGCTTTAAGGACCTGCAGAAATTGCACTGACGTCAGGGGCACTGCAGAAAACCCTGTCTGTGCTCCAAAGGCTCCGACAGCCTTCACTGGGACCCAAGGCTGGGTTTGACTCCCTCTTGCCTCTACACTGAAAACAGCTAAGCTGAAGACATGGGGAACCTCCAGGCTCTAGGGCAGGTGCCTAACCAAACCCAACTATTCAACAAACACCTCTATTCCAAACGGACATCAGTTGGGATCCCTCTGCACCGCTGAGTGGGTCAAAGAGTTGGCCAACAGTAGTCTTCTGCCAACCAGCAGCTCCCAACCAAGGCACCATGGCTGGTGGTGTTCAGAGCCAGAGACAGGCCTGGGGGTGAAGCTGGACCACAGGCAAAATCTTTGGGCAGCCCTTCTAGCCTACAAGTCTGGCTCCAACACAGACCAGAGAGCCAACACTGAACCATGCAGTCAGCTGAACCTCCCTTTTGGCTACAACTCTCCTGCTTGCCCAGGCTGTCCTGCCATACTTGTCATATAACAGCTCCGATATTTGCAACCATTTGTCAGCCCCACTTACGGCACCACTGATTTCCAGCATCCCGACCACCCACTCCATGCCCTCACTGAGTGAAGCCTGCTCCTTGATGACACCAGGGCACCCAGCCAATGCACCAAAACGCTGCCTTCATCGTTCTGACTGGCAGCGTTGCGTTGCCTTTAATTTCTTAAGTTCATTATGTTGAGGAGGGGGAAGAAGAGACAGTGAAACTGCCACTGTAGAAAATCAGTGTTTCCTGAACTGTGGATTTATTAGCACAACGGAAGGCCACCGCACCTCCCCAGTCCATCACATTGACATCCTATCCATAAAGCTCTTCCTGCGCCGCCAGAGCTGAGTGAGTTGCACTCAGACCAGCAGTCTCGCTCAGCCGTCCCTCCTCCTCCTCCTCCTGACCGGCCAGCAGCTCTGTGCTTTATCGCGTACTTAACGCCACTCGTGCCGTTATCACACACCGCGCTGGCACGGTGCCATTAACAGGGAAGCAAGAGGAGCCTGTCCTTCACAGGCTGTTATTGCACAAAACCCTGCTGATCCCCAGCTGTTTGGGTCTTGCTGGTACATCTGCTCCATTCTGCAGTATCGCTGGCAGCTCCTCTTTGCCAGGGTTATCTCAGGTCCCTCTCGCAGGCTACAGTTGCATGCAAAGGACTCAGCCAGCCCACCTTTCTGCTCCAAGACAGGCTCCCTCTTGCAGAGAGGCCAATGCCCTTCGCCACTGTTTATTTTCCATGCCTCCCTGGCTGGACCAGGGTGAAGCATTTCAAGAACATCATGCAGCTGCCTATGGAGTTTTGTTCCCACTCTGCCTTTCTGGAGACGATCTCAAGCAAACTGGAATGGAGAAATCATTCCACCTTGCGACATCTATCAAGCCTTGCCAGGAACAAATCATCAAAGAGCCCAAGGGACAATATTTCCTGATGCCCCAAACTGCAAGACAGCCAGCAAACGCTCTACTGGACTGTTAACAGATCCCAACCGCCTCCAAGCTCCAAGAAACTTAGGAATGAGAAGGAAATAGGGAGAGATCAGTCCAGAAGGAAAAGTTCTTCTTAGCTTGGAAAGATCATTTGTTATGGAAGAGAGAGGCTTTAATTTTGGGTAGGGGCACCTGGGCTTAACAGTGGGCTGCCAGTCGGAGCCTGTTTAAGATGTGGGGCTGCTTTTAGCAAGGCAAAATTCTCCTGGTCAAAGTTTCAGGAATGAAAAAGGAGAGATGCAAGCATTGTGGAGGGCTGGCTGGGAAAGCCTGTCCTAGAGGGATTAGGATATGAAGGCTCCCTAAAATGTGGATGGACCAGGTTTTACTGTGCCTCCCTCAACCCCCTTCACACGCACGCAGCGGGGCGGACGTGTGAGGGACCACGCACAGCTCTTCGGCTGGAAGACCAGCAGCAGTAGCAGCATTTTGAACACAGGTTGTCCCACCTGTCCTTCTCCAGGTGACTCCATAGATATGTGGGTAAGGCCTACGGGAAAGTACTGGGGCTCTGAAGGGCACTGCTTGTTTGGAGCTGAACATGACTTCTGAAGACTTAATGGCCAGAGGAGGCCCTGACTCTCTCAAGAGAGCTTCAGGCAGGTCTTCCCAATGTCCTACCTTGCAAACCCACTTACATGCCCATGAGACATTTGCTTACCATCATCTACATCTACCCTTCACAATCCGACAGGCCTTTTCACCTTTACAAGGAATGAAATCCTCCATCTGCCCCTCCTCAAACTCTCCTCCCACTTCTTCAAATACTCAGTGGGATTTACTCTCAGTAAATGTGTGGTCTGGCCTTATTTGTCTGATCAGGTCTCCTCCGGCAACAGTCGCTGTTCCTTGTATGAAGGATGATTCCCCATGGAACAGTGATTCCCACCTCAGAAACACGAATGTTTTCCGTAAATGTCAGATTGAAGTCGTTTCACAGCCGGAAGCAGGCAAGAAGTAACGCAGCCCTTTTTCTAGCTATTTTGACAGCATTTCTGTGCAAAGCAAGGTTAGGTTTCCCCCGCTCGGTTCCCGTAATGTCGCAGACGCTGGCTGTCTCCCTCGCAGCCCCAGCAGCACGGCAGCTTGCCCTCACCCCGTGCCACCCCTGGGCTTCACCTCCACAACCCTCTGCGGCCGTCTGTCCTACAGCTTCACCGCTTCCCCCGCGGCCAAGGGCTCCCCAGCGTGACCACTTCACCTCCCCATAGCAAACACCTTGCCAGCTGGGGCTACTGCAGCTTTTTGACTGTTAGCCACAAATCCCTCAATACGACAGCCACCCGCTCCGCAAACTTGGGTGCCTTTCTGCGTTCGGCGGTCTGGAGACAAGACCCCTCCAGATCCCCCCCAAAGGCGCTGCCGTTCACGCAGCTTTCAGGGGCTGGAAATGCAATTTCCAGTGGGTAAAGGCGACAGATGCTCTGCTTTCACCCCTGTGTGAATGCAGCCTGGTGCAAGAGATGAACCGATACCTGGTGGCCTTCAAACGGGAGGCAGAAGCTGAAGAAACCCCTGACCTGCCTCTTCTCTTACCTCCTTGCACACTGACCAGCAGCTGAGGTCCGTGCAAGGCCATCCGCTGGTAGGTGAGCGCCGGTGTTTGTTGTGCTGTAACAGACAGTGCTGGTGGAAAATGGACTGGGATTTTTGTTGTGCATCAAGTGTCGAGGCCATTCCCATGTGTCTCCCAGAAGCGTGGAGCAGAGCTGAAGGAAGGGTGAGAGTCGGGGGACCGAGTGCAGAAATGTGCTTCAAACTGTATCAACAACACTGTACTTGGGCACTTCTCAGGTGGCAAGGGATACAGTTCAAGTGTATAACTCATTAATTAAGCAGAGCAGCTAATCTTAGCACTAATGAACTTTAGCTCAGCTAATGTAACATTTAAAATTAACAAATTGGACAAAAGTCATTCACAGTAAAGATTTCCATTCCCGGGTTAGGCGAGAGCTATTGTTATGATTAGATTACTGCCAGCCAGGACCAAAACAGTACACCAGGGTAACAGGAAAGGAATCATCCATATGTATCAGCTCCAGCTGTAACAAAGACGCGCTGTGGATCGGAATGAGGTGCCGGGCGCGAATGTGAAATCTCACTACTGTTATCAAAACAAACATCACTGCGTGGTACACGTAGAGCACAGCATGCCGTTTCGCCGGGGTGGCACCGACCACTGCTCGGTGGCTCGAGGCGGCGGAGAGCAGTGATGCAGCAGAAAGTTGCTTGTTCTTTTTCTCCCCTTCCCTCATTTTAAAAGTCACGGGCTATCGCAAGGGCACTGCAGTTCAATTCAAAATTCATCTTCAGAGCTGTCAGCTAAGAGCATGACTCGGTCTTGCATGCTGTTAAATTCCCTCTGCTAGGGGAAGAAAAGAAACAGGAAAGAGCTCCATGTGCAGAAAGGAACCGATTTGGATCCCCCCCCCCCCCCCCCCCCCCCCGCACCTCATCTACCCGGCTTTTAAATACCTCCAGGGATGGGGACTCGACCCCTTCCCTGGGCAGCCCCTTCCAGTGCTTGACAGCCCTTTTGGGGAAGGAATTTTTCCTAATGTCCAACCTAAACCTGCCCTGGTGCAACTTGAGGCCATTAAGGTATCATAATATATCCAAGAGGTCCCGGGCACTTCAAGCCAGACAAACCATAACCATAACCAGGCTGCACTCGCTTTACAGCCAAAATGGTTAACAGGTGAGAGGGTGGGAACAGCTCGGGGTTCTGCCTTTGCAGCTGCCATACCTTTCTTTTATGCCTCTTTGAGCCATTTCTCCTTCGGCGATTCATAATCTTAATGCTGTAGAGTGCTCCGAGGATGAAGAGGGCTCCAGCTATTCCGACCCCTACAGGAACCAGCATCCCCGACATGTATCCTGCCTATGAGAAACAGAGAAAACAGAGCACCACTCACAAACCCATCCTTTCAGAGCCACCTCCCACCAGTCTAGGACTGTGATATAGCCCTACGCTTTCGTCAAAGTTTACTGTATTTGAGTCCCATCACCCACCTGCACAGGATGAGCCCTTCCAGGACAGCTAAGCAAGCCCCCAACCAGCTCCACTCCAGGACCAAGCTGGTGACCTCCGTGGCTCACTCACCGCCAGCTTTTGCGAACAGCTACTGCCTTGTGACAGCCGAGACACTGCAGTGGTTGCCCGCCTTTAGGAGGGGAAATGATTTTGGTGCAGAGTTGCAAGTGCTGGGGTGAAGTGTCTGTTGGTTGCACGTGTGAAGGAAAACCCCGACCGCCAAGGGCAGGCAGTCTCGAGCCACAGCAAAGACCTGTGAGCGCCCAAACAGCTTCACTACGCGCTGTGTAACGGGGACTGAGTGCTGCCCGAGCTCCCGGGCACCGCCAGCATAAATCAAGGCATGGGTACACGTCTGGCCATGCTCGACAGAGCTCAATCCGGAGAGTTGAGAGCTGCCGTTACGCTTTTCAGCGTGAATCCGGACTAGGAGCGCGGCGCCTTGGCACGGCACTGCCCTCAGCTCTCTGCACCGTCCCGCAGCCCTCAGGGCGGCAGGCGCAGGCAGAGGGGAGGCAGCGCGGTGCAAGCGGAGGGACCAGTGTGTGGGAGCCACCGGGCGGGACGGCAGGGACCAGCTAGGGAGAGGGAGGAATGGGCGAGGAGCTGGTTTTGGAGAAAAAGGGGCACTGACCGTCCTCGTGGGAGGTGGATGGGAAGGGACGCAGCATCCCCCTGGCCAGCCCTGACTGCTGGAGTGTGCCTTACCATGGCCAAACTGCTAAATGTACCTCCAGTAGGGAGTATTACACAGCTCCCACGCTTCCCAGAGACACACCGGCATGGGAAAGCAAGCACCCCGGGACACGAGCGCCATATCTCAGCACGGGGACAGCAGAAGCTGCCCCCAACACCCGCGGCTGGGTCTCTGAAGGTGCCGAGGTGCAAAGCCAGGCTGCGCTCACATCTCGCAGGAAGAAGAACCAGTTTGCCCTCTCCCTGCCCAGCCCAGCCTGAGCCTCTTTGGTTTCATACCCAAAATCTTTGAACCAAATGCTTTTGCTTTGCAAAGGGGTCACTTGCGTGAGCAGGGCAATGACGCAGAGGGAGGGCACACACACCTTCAGCTGGCCTTAAGGGAAGCACGGAAAATGTAAATCAGCTCTAATTCAATTGCTGTGATCCATATGTTTGCACTGCCCGTTAAAAAAAAATATAGACAGCGTGACTAATTTAGAATTACTCATTTAGACATTTCAAATCCTTTGGAAAATATTCCCAAGTGCTTGTTATTTTATATTTTAATGTTCAAAATGAAAATTAACCCAGGTTTGGAAGTGCCAAATGGCTTCAGCATCCTCTTCAGCAGCCTCAGCTACCTCAGGTGGGGGGGCTCAGTGGCGTAAGGGAGGCAGGCACAACACATGCTTACACCCTAATTGCTTTTCTTCCATAATCCAGCAATTGGGGGGGGGGAAAAAAAGGTATTCAGTGTGTGCTGCCCTGGCTTCGTACGCTTACCTGGAGAATGCAAATAACTGCTTTCATCTAGGGCAGATACAATGCTCACAAGGGCTGTTTTGCTCTCCCAAACCCCTCCAGACCCTTCTCGGTGCTTTAAATAGTAACAACTCCATGCCTGGATCCCAAGGCCTGAGGGATCGTCGGCTGCACCATGCAGGTCCCTGAATGCCCTCCCAGAAAACCCAGCCCCGCTCAGCACATGCACCGGGAGGGGGCTGCCTGCCTGCACCCCAGTTCCCGAAAAAGGAGGTTAGGTAGAACACAGCCAGAAGGCTATCTCTGGGAGGCAATCAAGGTGCCTTAATTGGGTGACCTAATTAGTGCAGCATGGGTTTTTCTATTTTTGGAGCTTTGCTGCTGGCATGGGCGGCGAGGGGAGACTGGAAGTGGCTTTGTAGCCACTTTTTTTTTAGCCCAGATGAGTTTCCGTATCAGAAATAACTGGTTTTAATATCATAGAATTGTCTAGGTTGGAAAAGCCCTTTAAGACCATCAAGTCCAAAATATGGCGAACTCTCTAGCCTGTTCGTGAGCCGTTATCACGCCTGGCCAGCCCATGCCCTTTTACAGGCTTCCCCCAACAGCAGGACCAAGGCTTTCTACCCCAAAAGCCTGCCATGTGAAGCAGATCCAGGACCTGCTCTTCCAGCCCTTCTGGGACACACAGCCCAACCCACGAGGGCTTCGGCACTTGCGTGATAGCTGCCATTTCACAGCCACGTTTTTACCCCTTGCCCATGGGGAAGATGCAGCTTCTTTGCAGATCCTAGGGATGCTTTTAGTACACCCAACCCATCACCATGACCTTCCTGGTTCCACTGGACTTTAAGATATCAGCAACAGATTTCAGAGGAACCTCGTGTCCGTTGTTCGGCATACCAAACGTGACATTTGCTTGATGTTTGCAGGAGACCGGACATAAATCTGTGGCTGACCCATGCTCCTGGCCCTGCGCTCCCCACACCCTTCCCTCTCCCAGCAGGGCAGCCCTGATGGACACAGGAGGCCACAGCTCTCAGCGATGGGGCCATCAAGTGCCAGGATATTCTGTTGGATGGTGGGATTGTAAAATAGAGAGGACAGGGCTCTGCCAACAGCAAATGAGAGGGGCACGTATTACGACTGGGGCTGATAACCTCAACAAGGAAGAGGAGGAAACGGGGTGAGCAGGTTTATTTGGGAGTGATTTGCTTCACCAGCATTCAGTTGGGGGCGGGGGAATGGTTTTTGCTGGGCTTTTCCAAGGGAAAAATGTGAGCAAGGTGGTGAAAGACCTGCCGTTCCCCAGGGAAGGGAGATGGCTCAGGGCTGAGTCTCTCTTTTAAGTGGACACTAAGAGATCCCCAGTTATACCAGTGCTTGGGTATAACTGCCAGGCAGTCCAACATCTACCTGCAAGGGGTCCAGACCCCACAGAGCAGCTCTGTTGGAGACCAGACCACGTACCCCTCCCTCTGCAAAGGGGAAGGGCAGAGGTAGCCCACAAGGTGCCAAGAGGAAAGAAGTGAAAGCCGTGGCTTCAGTAAGCAGGCACCCGGTGCCCTGGAGCTTGCGCTGTGCTGGCTGGGGTAGGTCTGGCGCGCGCGGGTGACCCCTGCATGCTACATTCACCCCAGGCACTCAACCAGTCTTGGCATCTGCTTTTTACCTTCACCGGGAAAACCATTCTCTGTCCTTTCAGCACTCGCTCTGGCTGAATCCCGGGCCAAGGTGCTCTGCTATGAGCATAGATCACACTAGGCATGCCTCCTTCCTATTGCAGGCAGAAAAGCAGCTCAGCAAGGGCTGGCCAGGAGTCCACCTTAACCCACCCACTCCCCAGTCCTGGAAAACAGATCCCCAGAACCCGTCTCCCTGTTCAGACTTGATGGTAAGGTGCTGCTGAAATTTGGTGGGGATCATGTGGGGGGGCTGGGCTCATTGGGTGACAACCTGCTCAGGCTGAGAGATGTATTTTCAGAGGCTGCAGGTTCCTATCGAGTCATTATTCCTAGTGATGGGTTTTTTTCTGTACTAACTCTGATCCTGTTCAAGAATTTCCAAGCCCCGTTGAGTCACAAAATGTTCTTGCCTGAAAACACTACCGTCACCTCATTTCTAGCTTCGTGGCTTTGCCGTCATCAACACGACATTTGGAAGGTTTCACAACCCTTTCAAAATGTTAATATTTGGCCTAGGGCAGCAGAGGCTAAAAAGCCATCACTGCCTGAGGCTGGCACAACACTTGATTTCATGTACCACCACCCTGTAACGCCAGGGAGAAAAGATCTGGGTCTGTTATCTTTTCAGTCTTCCTGTGTTTGCTCTTTTTCCTTACAGGAATTTGCAGCTCTTCTTGCATGTGCAGGCAGAAGAGGTCTCGTCCAGAGGCGGTGGCGTGGCACGCAGCCTCTTACCAGAGAGGATCACCAGATCCTCTTGACTTGGATCTAGAACCAAACTTAGGACTTAGAGAAAAGGGGTGCAGGTAAGTTAGAGGGCAATATAAAAAAAAGTAACTCAGGTAGTCTGAAAAGAAGGTGATTTTCTAGAGCAGGTAAGTCTATCAAATACCCCTGTCATAGAATCATAGAATGTTTTGGGTCAAAAGGGACCCCTAGAGGTCACCCAGTCCAACCCCCCTGCAGGGAGCAGGGACACCTTTAACCAGATCAGGATGCTCAGAGCCCCATCCAACCTGGCCTTGAATGTTCCCAGGGATGGGGCCTCCACCACCTCTCTGGGCAACCCATTCCAGTGTTTCACCACCCTCATTGTAAAGAATTTCTTCCTGTCCCTCCTTCTGCTCTTCGTTCCTACTCATCAGGGACGTACCATGGATTTACACCACTATTTAGAACAGCAGCATCTGGTTCATTTGCCTCCCAGAGAAAATTTTAAGCCCTTTCTCAATTGTCTTTGTAGAGATAAGGAACCGCACTGACAAGAGTTTAGTTATTCCTGCAAGTAAAAATGTTTTTCCTTTTAAAGTAATTGAAACACTGAGCCTCCTACCTTATCTTTCAGCTTCTCCATCCAGCTTCTCACTGAAAAATAAGATAAAAAAGCTGTAATCATGTTGCTTATGTTATATTAATTAGTAACGAATGATAATGAAAGCATTAAAATAGACACTAATTAACTTGACAAGCTGATAACACTTTTCATTAGATTTCCTCTCTTCTCATTCATGAAAAAGAGCAAATGCAGCAAATCAAAGCAAGAAACTCTTCAAGCGAGTTGGCAGGCAAGGCGCTCGCTTTTGCCCGCGCAATTCGCATCTTCAGAGCCATTAAAAAAGGAAGATGAAAAACAGCATTTCAGGTTGCGGGGGTTTTAACCAGCACTTCTCGTACACGCAGTGGGATGAAAACCTTACAGCCTGGCTACCCCCTTCCACCGGCCTCCTCCGCAGAGATATACTTCCCTCTGTTTGGCACAGCCTGGAACGATGCCTAAAAAAGTACATTCCCTGTCTTTTATTCCCCTGCTTTTCTCGAAGCAGCCACTGCCTGCTCTGGGAAGTCACCAGATAATATCTGAAGACCGGGATAGCACTGGAGGTGCTAAATTGCTAAACCAAGTAAATTTATACTGCCATCACAGAGGCTTTAATTTCCTAACAGTTAATATAAGTCCCATGAAATGTGATACCCGAGCATTAAAAGTCTTTAATGGCATGTACTTTGGGTTGAAATACCCAGCTAATCTCAAAGAGCTGCAAGCGCTTAGCGGCGGGTGCACGGCTCATTAACTCCGCAGGCGACCGCATTCGTCTGCACTGCACCAGAGACAAAACGAGAGATCCGCTAACATTTTAACAAATTCCTACTTCTAGGTAAGCGGCAAGAAAACAGTTAAATGCTGGGTTTTTTTTCCAGGGTTCTGCAACTGTGTTTTAAGCTCTGGTCAAGGATCCCCATTTCTCCAGGAGGACAACGCTACGGGCACAAGGGGACTCTTGGATGCACCAGTGTCCTTCTGAGGCATATTTCTCCCTGGGTGCATTAGATCCCCAAAGTTACACACCATTTATAGAGTGAGACCCTATTTCCAAGCCTGCTTTCTTAATAGAAGCTGCCTTCCAAGCTTGCATTAGCAATATTAGAGCCTGTTGGGACAGGCACATATGCCAAGGGTAACCATCCTACCGAAATGAGAGCCTTACTGTGGGTGGGGAGGGTGCAGCAGTAGAGCCGTCAGTAAATAGAATCATAGAATGTTTTGGGTTGGAAGGGACCCCTAGAGGTCACCCAGCCCAACCCCCCTGCAGTGAGCAGGGACACCTTTAACCAGATCAGGTTGCTCACAGCCCCGTCCAACCTGGCCTCGAATGTTCCCAGGGATGGGGCCTCCACCGCCTCCCTGGGCAACCCCTGCCAGGGTTTCACCACCCTCA
>NW_009258253.1:23660-34660 GCF_000687185.1 Egretta garzetta
CCAGCTTTTCATCCACCAGCACCCCCAAGTCCCTCTCGGCAGGGCTGCTCTCGATCCTTTCTTCCCCCAGCCTGTACGGATACCAGGGGTTACCCCGACCCAGGTGCAGGACCTTGCACTTGGCCTTGTTGAACCTCATGAGGTTCACACAGGCCCACCTCTCCAGCCTGTCCAGGTAATGACCTTTCTGTGTCTCAGACACAATACAGAGAAGCACAGCAGCTAGGAAGCAATAAGACTCAGCCCGGACATCAGCAATGCTGAATTAAACCGCATCATTTTAACAAGTTCAAAGTGATTTGAATAGTCCCTTTTTAACTATTAGTAATAACAACACTTTCCAAACAGAAGGATCCCAAGTTACCTAGAGGTGAAAAAAGTGTGAAACAGGCACAGGAGCATGCACACAATCTCACCTATCATCTCTGACAGGTAGCTAAGAAAAAAATTAGTTACCCAGGAGACCTGCTCAGACACCCACAGCACTAGAAGAGGACAAGACGCCTACTTTTATCAACTCCTCCCACCATTAGTCCTGACCTGCATGGACTAAGCTGTAGTAAACTCAACTGATGAAGGCGCCATCACCATCATCCTCTGCCAGTCCAAGCTTGCATGCCTTGAATTTCTGGTATTTCACTCCCAGGGGAACACCAGAGAGGAAAGAAACGCATGGTTCCCCTGGGCTAGGTTTCTCAGCTGGGTTTCTAGGTGTAATGCTAAACCACCGGGTGTAAACATAGACTTTGAAGGAGAGACCCTATGCCACTGCCTTGCTGACAGGCATGGGGGAGACCAAACAACCCAGACAACTCTGCTTAAAATCATAAATATTACAAACCAAAGGAATTAATCCCAAAATCCTTGCCAAAGAGCCTTCTCAGGACTCTCACCTTTAACGATGCTATCGTCTTTTATTCCCGGCTGCCAGGAGGAGTGGCGATGCTGACTCACAGTCCCACAGCAACAGCCACAGGTTCAAAACTACAGTGCACATTTCGAAGCTTTGGACCGACGTCCTCCGTGCACATCCAGACAGTGTCCACACGGTGAGGTTAAAGCCGCCGTGATGCTCAGTTGGCCCCAACCCAAGCTAAGCACAAAGCCTATGTTCCCATGTCTTTCACAATATGGGATTGGTGATCTTGTCAACAGTCAACCCACTTTCTTGCAGCTGAACAACAACGGTGCCTCTAAAGCAGCAATTAAATCCAGAGCATTTCTGACAAGTCATAGCCAGGGCCTGACCTAATAATATTTTACTACCTGCTTCTAACAAACACAAATTCTGGCTTCGTTCCCCTCTGCTCCACAAAACAACAGCAGCACGTCCGTTGAGACCCCAAACACTACAGTACAAATCTTTATTTGCTGTTTATACAATTGCTTATTATTAAACCTGACCTTGTTTTCAGCCATGCAGAGCCCTTGCCAGACACCTTCATGAATCAGCCCAAGCCAGAGGATTTCTCCTGGACTGGGTGCCTCTCCGAGAGACACTCTTAACGCAGCCACAAGCTGGCTGGCTGGGTGAAAGCCTCTGACCTGTGCTGGAGGAAAGTAATGGTCCCAAATTCAGCATCATTACACATCATTATCTGCAATTAATATTCTGAACTTGGTCTTGGAAGAGGAACATTGTGGCTGCCACATTCTCATAAAAATGCAACACTCTCCGAGAACAGTAGGTGACTTGCCAATGAGGCCAAATAATTAGTAACAACCCATAGAATCATAGAATCATTTAGGTTGGAAAAGACCTTGAAGATCATCAAGTCCAACCGTTACCCTGCCATCCCACCACTAAACCCTGGCCCTAAGCACCTCGTCTGCCCGGCTTTTAAATCCCTCCAGGGATGGGGACTCGACCCCTTCCCTGGGCAGCCCCTTCCAGTGCTTGACAATCCTTTCGGTGAAGGAATTTTTCCTAATGTCCAATCTAAACCTGCCCTGGTGCAACTTGAGGCCATTTCCCCTCATCCCATCACCCATTACTTGGGAGCAGAGACCAACTCCCACCTCACAACATCCTCCTGTCAAGCAGTTGTAGAGGGCCATACTCTAGTCCATGTATTTTTCATCATCCCCTTTTTTTTTCTTTCCCTGATCACTGAATGTCCTGAACAAATGGCAACAGTCTCTGGGTGTGAAATTACTAACAAGTCTCTGCAGTGTTTGCTCCTCTTCGGTGGCATTTTAAGGATGATCACTAGTCCAAACTCTCTGCTTCGGCTTAATTTTGATCCCTTGGTTTCATGGGGAGTTGAGTTAGATGAGTGTGGAGCACTTCTGAAAATTACATACATAATCTGACATTTCCTCAGTCATTTAGATAATGTCTGCATCTCTGCAAATTAATTTTAAATAACATGTAGCTTAAGATTAAGCAGGTCAGAAGCATAGAGGAGGAGCACGGTTATCTGGCATTGGCATCAGAGCAGCCCAGGACGAATTCAGACAGTTACAGATGCACCGTGCTATTTTTAGCCATTTTTACCCAGCTTTCCCCTTGAAAATGTGCAGCCAGCTATTAAGAAGCCATGGTGCCAACTAAAGAAGTTAGGCAAATTTGCAGCGGTAAGCAGCAACCTGTGGTGCCCACCTGGCCCTTCCATGGAGGAGCCTGGTCCAAAGGGACAGTCAACAAGCCCCATGAGCAAAAACTTTCTGAAGTTTGGGGTTTGCCAGATGCAGGCTGAAGGCTCAGGAGAGGGTCAATAGGTGACATCTGAGGGTCTGAGGTAGATGGCACTGGATGGCCCGACATCTCCTTTCACCACTGAACCCTTCAACACTATAAATCCAAAAATCCCTCGTGGGAGATGGCTTTTGTGTTCCGACCCCTCTCCTTTCCACTCCTCCTACAGCTTTGCATCCCCTACAAGAATAGATTCAGCCAGCTTGCCCAAGCTGCTCGTTTGGTTTTTGCGGAGCTCCTCTTTACAAAGGGGGCGATCAGATATAATTTACAATGGCGAATCAAAGCGGAAGAGGTTTGGAAGCTGCCTCCAAGTCCAGCTTGAAAACAACGAAGCGTTTGCATGATTTGCATCAGGGGAAAATCCAGTATTTGTCACTTCTGACCAAGGAAAATGAAATTAAGGTAGCATGACAGGCCATATTCACTGCAAGTCTAAACCCCAGTCTGACACTTTCCTCCTAGGGAGGGGTCTGACCGCTTCGTGCTCTGCTCAGGGATCCTAGAGCACCCCTGGCTCATGGCCCTGCAAAGTCTCGCTGCAAACAACTCCCCTGAAAGGAGACGGGATGTTAACTGAGGACAAAAATCTGGAAAAAGCACAGAAAACACTTACTACACAGTAACTCCCATGCCTACTGTGCGTCCCCACCGCGGGAAGAATTGGGTCCACATGTACCGTTATTAGAATCATAGAATATAGAATATCTCAAGTTGGAAGTGACCCCTAAGGATCACCGAGTCCAGCTCCCTGTGCTCTCCTTCCCTGAACCCTTATCAGTGGCCTTCACTCGTGATCTCACTTCTTGTTGCTGTTCCAAGCACCATCCATCTTCAAATAATTCTTCTTTACTAGTCAGGTCTCTTAAACCCCGTTTTGTCTGGAAGCTTCAGGGTACCAGGTGCCAGTGCCAGGCTCTGCCTTTAAGCCTCACCATAACGCACCATCAGATCTCTCACCAAAGGCTTTTCCCCGCTTCCCTCACCACCCTCCTCTGAAATCAGGAGCACAAGTCCCCTGGGCTTCATGCTTTGCCAACTTTTAGTAATCCTAATTGCCTAATTATCCACTCCAATGCAATGATAAAGCTGCTTAATAATTCTGTTCACTTCTCATTCATTCTCTCCCTTCCCAGATAAGAAAATGCAAAGACTTTACCTTCTGGTGGAGATTTCAATCAATAATTCATGCCCTCCTGCCATCAGTTCCATCTCCCCCTTCCCCTCCTGGATGCCCTGCTGCTTTATCTTGTCACTTTAGTTTCATCTTATCAGCTTGTTTTAATCACATTCCCTTTTTTAATCATCACCTAAAGCAATTCTGGTTTTCCATGGCAAAACCAGCACATTATCCTTCTTCCCTGTGCATCTAGCTGTGTTTTCTAAGAAATCAGAAAATATCAGTCACCCCAATATGCTCAGGGCGTGAAAAGATTTTGATCTAACAGCTACCGTTAATGGCTTTCCCATCTGTCTGAAATCAGAGACATCCCTATCTCAGGAACCAGAGAAGCTGTTTAAGGACAAGGCCCCCACTGCAGCAGATGACAGTCCCCACCACATCAGGCGAGACGCAGGAGGCAAAGATGGATGGAGCCAAGGTGCAAAGAGAGCAGCAATTTTTGAGCGCTGGCAGTGCCTGCCGTGGATGTTGGGTTTTCTCTGCCTTCCTCTGGCCAGGACAATGTCTTGGTCCCACCCACGGCTGTGGTTGTTGTAAGGCAGGAAAAGGCTGGCTTGGCATATTTGCAAGAGTGTGGAAATTGTAAATACGTAGTGAGGAGGCTTTGTGTAGGTCACGGTACTGTGCAACGTAACTGTGCTTTGCAGCTGACGCAGCTCAGTGCAGCTCTCCCACCGCCTTTTTCCCTTGGACAAATTCATTCACCTCTTCCATGCCTGGCCACTACCCCGTTCTTCCCATTCCCTGCCACGAAATGGCTGGGGTTTGGTGTTGCTTCTGGTTGGGGCTAACAGCTGGTGGGAGTCAGGAGGAGGAAACTTCATCCTTGACTTTGCTGGAGACCCTGCTGCCAGAGCAGGTACCTGTGCGAGCCTCTGCAGTCAGAAAACAGGACGTTACTGTCCTCCTCCAAAGAGCCTGTTCAACCTCCATTACACACATTAGGGCAGGAGATTTGCTATAATTAGTGCTCCTCTTCCCTCACTTACACGCACAATTTCCAAGCTGTATTCCTTATTCCAGCAAAGGAGAGCTGGTTAAAGTGTAAAAAATAAAGAAAAGATCAATTACTTTAAATCAGCCTATCTACACCAAGCAATCTGCCCTATTACATTACAGATTTCATCCCTTTCTCTTGCAGATATAAGACTTTCTTTTAAATGAGACTAGCAAGAACAATTCTGCAGAAACATTCCGTGCTTCGTCTGCTCAGCTCTGACAAGTTAATGGCACAACGCTGCAGTCGTCTCCTTTTCCTTAAAACCCACAATTGCCAATTTACTTACTAGCACAAATAAATAATACAGAAAATGGCATTTGGCTGAAGGGCAGTATATTTTTAATTCCAGGAGAAAAACTATGCCTACTTGATGGGAATTTTGACGAATGCATTTCCCCCCATGCCCAACTCAACCAGACTTGAACGGCTGGATAATCAAATGAATGTCAAACTGACAATTACCATTTAGTTTCGAGAAAAAAAAATTTGGTCGGGTGAACACTGAATTAACGAAGTGAACTTTAATAGTTACCATGCAACTGGTTTATGAACTGTACCGACTACAACCTTTTCCCTGCCCACCCAGCTACAAGCCAAGCCTGCCTGCACGCTGCCGCCTGCCACGACCTACCCAAACCTCTTCTGAGAGGAAGGCAGACGGGGAGGGCAACTCACCATGCTCACCCTACAAGCAGAAGCTAAGACGGGCTTCCTAACTCCTTCCCTGACCTCAGCTATCCTTTTGACAATGCTTTCCCCACGGCGTTGGGTCAGGTTTCTCCTTTTCCTTTTCCCTTGCACTTTTAAAGCTGTTTTCCACTTTGATCTGCCCGCACCAAGTAGCCACTTGCAGAGCTTCTGCCTTTGCATTTCTCTGCAAACCCAGTTCTTCGGCGGTGCCTTGGAAACACTTGTTGGCATAGACAAACTATTTGTTTCTCCTGAATGACCCCAGACAGCAGCAAGATGTTAAAAAGAAGCCAAAGCAGAACACCTCTTGGTATCCCAAGAGTAAAAGGCATCAGCAGGACATTGCTGTGAGCTGGCTGTCAAGAGTTTGTTGTAAGATTAAACATTTACTGGATTGCACCATGTGCAAAAGCTGCATGCACTCTGGGAGAGGAAATGCAAACCTTGCTTATGGAAATGGCAATACCCCCACCGCAGCACACACTGGACCAGCTCCTGGAGCAACACACGGATGTGCCAGCAGCGAGAATCCACCCTGCTTTAGCTAATGGGCTTTCTTGTGGGCTGAAAATGTTCATATTCACCAGCTTTCATTCATGACATAGTCACAGTGCCCATATTGGGAACATGAAGAAGTGCTAAAAATTGCTTTGGGAAGCCTTAGCTGCTCACCAGCTCTGCCACTTGTAGCCAGCCCTCGGCCTCCGCAAGGTGCATGTCATCACTGCCTACCTAAAGGGAAAAAATGTTTGCAAGACTTAAGGTGTATCTCAGCAAACTTCAGGCACTTATCCGAGATGCCCAAATTAAAAGCCGATCTACCTTCAACTCCCAGAGTCGCCGAGGGAGAGACCGGCACCTGCACAATGTCACCCACCCCAGACCAGGTCTGGCTTTTCCTCTGAAGAAGCCCTTCTCTTCTGCTGGATACAGACAGGTGAGCAACTCTGATGCTTTACTTAGAGGGAAGGATATTGCACTAAATTGCCTGGGTGTTTTCAAGCAGCAAGTTTCATTCGGGAGAAGTGCAAAGCACAGAGACAAGATGGGTGAAGAGGAAGCCCAAAGGCGGTGAAGCCAGAGGACCTGGAATGGAGCACACGCAATACTACTATTGACACGTATTGTGATTTATTGCACACAGAAGCTGCCTGATTCCTGCTCTGACTGCGATATTATCTTCTCTCCCTCTTTCTGCAGTCCAGCCTCCGTACCATTAGTCTTACTGAACCAAGGAGAGAAAGAGAAATAACTTACAAACTCCTAAAAAGCCCTAAAATGTAACGACTGCTCTACAATGTAAATGTGCCACGACTGCAAGATCTAATATCCTGAAGATAAAAGCAAATACAGCGTGGTCTCACAGGCAATGGTGAAAATTTCCATTCAAACTCTAACCCCTGGGTTCCCTTGACTGAGATATGGCAGACAGCAAACCCTGACTGGGGTCTCAAGGGCTTCCAAACCTGCCAGAAGGTCTTCACACTGCGTTTCTTCTTCAGCTCCTCTCCCAGGCAAGCAGCATGCACAAAGCAGGCTAGCGCTTTCACAGAGGTTTTGGGTTCTTTGGAGATTTTTAATCCATTCTCTGGGTCACAGGAGTCTGGGTTAATACCACTCACCTGGTCCTTGCAGCGAGCAATGAGGGCGCTTGCAGAAGTCCATCCCAGCCCAGCATGAGTTGGGCTGGCAGAGGGAGAGGGACTTCAGCTGGGTGGCAGAGTAAAACATCTGTACAGCAAAAGTTTACAAGAATTTGGAGTACAGGGATCAGCCCAAACTCTGGAAGAGATCTATCAGTGCCCTGAAAAAAACACTGGAAAAGCCCATGAAGGCTTTCTTTCACAGGACACATGGCTCGTCAACTGCTGCTTTTAGGTAGTAATATTTGGATAGGGGTACGTAAGCAAACAACACACAAGAGCTATCTTAAAAAGGTTATTCAAGCTGCAAAGTCGAAGAGGTCTCCAGTAAAAAAATTATTAATCGTTTATTTTTCCCCTCTCTTCATACACTGGAGCAGGTGAACTCCTTTAGCTAAAATTATCTTTAAAAGTCTGGGGCAAGCACCAGGGAAACATTTCATAGAATCATAGAATGTTTTGGGTTGGAAGGGACCTTTAGAGGTCATCCAGTCCAACCCCAAAAATTTCAGTCCAAACAGTTAGAATTTGGTAAAGTTATCAAGAACTAGAATACAACAGAATATAAATCCAGCAAATCTAGTGTTTGGCATGGCTCGTCTGGCCAGAAAAGCCACAGGCATGTGCCGATTTACAGGGCAATGCCTTACGGGAGAAGCATTACCCTTTCACAGTAAACACATCTCAACCTTAATGATAAGATTTTTTGAAAAGCTTTAAGGTACGTTGAGATCCTTGGTTGGCCATTTCCTGATTTACAGCTGAGAATGCGGCCCTAGAACATAAATTCTTCCTACTGTCAACAGGCTCTGTGTTGTGTTTGCAATCTGCCCAAGTCATCTCGCAATAAAAACAAAGCGCAATAAATAACGGCGCGGAGCCACTCTGTGGCAGGGAACCTGCGCCATCTGACGCCACCGATGCCAACAGCCAAGCTGCAGAAATGGTTCGGGGATCTTTGTACTTACATTAAGCCAATTTTTTAGCTCTTTCTGGCACCAAGTCCCCCAGAAATCGCCAGTGGTTTTGCCCGACTGTAGGATTTGACCCCGTATATTTGTAGAAAAAAGAACATGACATGGAAATCGGTCCCATGCTACCTTTTAATGCCCATTTTTCAACAAGCCTATTTTCCGCTCCATAACCCAGCACCTTTTCCCATAATCTGGGAAAGACAGATACATTTTTGCAAATTAAAACTAAATGCCAAGTCGCTGTGATGAGGGGAGTGGAAAAGCCAGAGAGGCTGCAGATGGAAAGCACTTCTGGTCCACTTCTGGCAGCAAAACAACGGTCGCTGTTATTTGACTAAATACCTTCCAAATCTCCAGCTGAAGCCACGTGGGTTTCCCTCTACAGAGAGGAGAGGGCATTTCTCCATGTGGCTACTCAACCCACTGGCTGAGCCCTCTCTAAATGCAAGCCACATAGACCTTCACGTTCTCCTGACAGAGCCTGCATCCTTATCTACTTTAAAGGATCAGCAGCTAAACTGCAAAATTTCTTTCTCTCCTTCAGTTTATATCTGACATTAACCAGACTCTGAAAAGATTCTTGGTTTGCTTTTTTCCTTCCATAAAGAGCAAATGTAATTTTCAGAATCATTTTTCCTGGGGACACTGAACACTGTATGAAGGGTTAGCAAGCAAGGCTCAAACAGGGTATTTTCCATTTTTTGGATTTAAGAAAAAGAACATATTTTTCTTATTTCAAGTTTTGGCCTTTGTTTTGGCTGCACTCATCATGAAATGACATAAAGATCAATAAAGTACTAAATGGTTGGAAATGAAAATGATGGAGTCGACCTTTAAAGGAAAAAACAGATATTGAACTGTGTTTTCAGCAAACAATTATTCTAGTAATTAAACCACAAAGCCCTGAGCATCGATTAGCTGCTAGAAATAAAATCTGATTATCTCGGAGACTCGTTGTCATGCAAATACTGAGGAACAGGAGCAGACTGAGCCCTGTCCAGTGTTAATTCCAAAAGGAAAATGCACTTGCTTATATTTGCTGACAGAAAAAGTCTGATCCCACATTCCTCTTGCATCAAGAACTGAACATCGATTCCCACCGTGACTCGATGCTCTTGTGATGAAACGCCAAATGGGGACTTAAAGTTCCTGACGCTGGTTCAATAGCCTTGCAATTGACTTCTTGTGTAACCACAGGCAAGTAAATTAATCTCTGTTATTCCATTTCCCATCCTTACCATGGGACTATTAAGAGTATAATACGTAGTATTTAGACCGTCTTTTCTGTTTCTCTTGTGAGTTGCTTGTGTCAGAGCCTCTTCCTACATATTTTAATAGCCCCTACTGTAACATCTCCATCTGGATGTGATGTTCTGGAAGCTAATACAGCACATATATTAAATCACAGTAAAATGCTCTTATTCAGAAACAAATGCTCTTTAGGAAGCCATTATTTTAAGTATCAAAGTATCTAGGGTGCTAAGAAAAAACAAATATATTCTCCTTTTCCTCCCCTCATTAGCATCCACTCAGCCTGTATTGCCTGTTCTTGAACACAGGACACGCAGAGAAGTTTTTAACAAATGTTTGAGGGGAGAAGCAAGTTGTCGAATAAATATAGGACCAAAGAGGGAAGAACTCTGCTGCTCAGAAAGCTGCTCTGAGCATGTATTTGTGACAGAAATTGAACCTGATCTTACTCCTGCTCTAGGACGGAGCATGAAACATGGGACAACAGACCAAACTCAGCCTTTCCCTATGTGGTGGAACTCCATATGGTCTCAAGTTGCACCAGGGCAGGTTTAGGTTGGACATCAGGAAAAATTCCTTCCCCGAAAGGGCTGTCAAGCACTGGAAGGGGCTGCCCAGGGAAGGGGTCGAGTCCCCATCCCTGGGGGTATTTAAAAGCCGGGCAGATGAGGTGCTTAGGGTCAGGGTTTAGTGGTGGGATGGCAGGGTTAAGTTAATGGTTGGACTTGATCTTAAAGGGCTTTTCCAACCTAAACGATTCTATGATTCTGTAAGTCCACTAACTTCAGCAGTATTGCACCGTTTCCACCAGAGGACATACCTGCCAGGTACACTGCCACTTTACACACCCGCAGTGTCCACTGATACCTTCAATAACATAAGGAAAATTATGCATGCTGCCAGGAGGAGCCCGGCTCCAGGTTCCCAATGTTTCCACCAGAGGACATACCTGCCCAGGTACGCTGCCACTTTACACGCCCGCAGTGTCCACTGATACCTTCAATAATGTAAGGAAAATTATGCGTGCTGCCAGGAGGAGCCCGGCTCCAGGTTCCCAACTGCTACTCATAAACCTGTGCCTGCCTGGACTTCACGCTCAGTGCTACTGAAGGGTCCATGAAAAGATGCTGTTTCGTTTAATTCACATCATGCCTTACCAACTGCCCGCTAAGGACAACATAAACCTCACCGAAGACTCAAATACAGTCTATATTAAGCCCCAAATGGTCAATACCCATCTCCACTTACAGTAAAATTCACAACTGTGAAGGCTGAAACTCTGTGAAGCAAAGCATCCTTATCCAGCCAGGGAAGAAAGGAAGAAAAATGTACCAGTTTCATTAGGCAGGTGAAGGAAGTAAATGGCTTTTCCCAAAAACTCTCCCAGCCACCTGTAAGGTTCATAGCAGACCTATAGGGATGGACCCCAAGGAAATCACAAAGAGGGGAAAGAGAATGGGCAAAGGGCAAACCAGCAGGGAGAGAACACGGAAATGGTGGGATCTGCATAGGAATACAGTGATTTTCCAGTGTGCTTACACTTCCAGTGATTTATTCCTGC
>NW_009258253.1:34674-48872 GCF_000687185.1 Egretta garzetta
TGTCACTGGCAGATTTTATCCCCTAAAAACCAGAAAAACTCCAGAAATGACAGCACTCTTCGGAGGGCAGGTCGCTGAGAAGATGGCAGGAGAGCCGGGTACCAGGAGACTGCTGATGAGGCTCCGAGCTCCAGGAAAGCGATGGCACAAAAATACTTTATGCCTGGAAGTGAGGCAGACAGGGAGGTAATGACATGCAGCATCACGCCAAGGCAGCGTGAATGACGCCTGCTACTTGCTGTAATGCATTTTGAATGCACACCACCCCCCTAAATTTATAGCGTGTGAAGTGGGGGAGGGAAGTCCTCTGTGTACATCCCATGGAAGTCATGTAAGACCAGGCTAAACTAGAAGCCAAGTGGCAGGATCCGATGCATCACAAGGTGTTACTACAGCGCTGACTGAAATGAAATAGAAATCAGAAAATGTAATTCTCGTCGTACCAGGCTGCTTGGTGCCTACAGGAGCCAGAGTGACCGTGGGCAACCATCCAGACACAGGAACCAGGGTGATGGATCCATTGGCAGCAGAAATCAGACCTTCCAAGTGGGAACGTGCTCCGCTCCCCACTGCTGGCAAGCCCCACACAGTCTGGCAGCTGTCTTAAAATTATTTCCCAGGGGAAGGGGTTCAGGGTAAGGAATATTTTGAGGCGATTTCAGAGTTGAATGGTCACCTCTTGGGCGAAGGCTTTGTGCCTCATTGTATGGTGTGCCCAACCACAACACTAATTCAGGCCAAAAATGCTTGAAACATTCATGTCATATCACCATGTCCCCTTTAGGTGCTGTCTCTGGGCTGGAGGAGAGTTGCAGACACCACACTCTTGTGGAGTCACCCTGAGCTTTGGGGAGATGCACATCCAGCCGGCTGGCTGGTCCGCCCCACCCGACCTCAGCCAGCCACTGGATGGCCAGTCCCTCTGGGGATGCACATACTCAGTGAGCCCCAACACACATCCAGTACAGGTCACAGAATCACAGAATGGCAAGGGTTGGAATGGACTTCAGGAGATCATCCAGTCCAAGCCCCCTGCTCAAGCAGGTTCTCCTAGAGCATGTTACACAGGACTTCATCCAGGTGGGCTTTGAATATCTCCAGAGAAGGAGACTCCACAACCCCCCTGGGCAGCCTGGGCCAGGGCTCTGTCGTGCACTGCAACTAAAGCAGCTCTGTTTCCCAGCACCCTGATCCAAATCTTAGCTCAAGACACCCATTCAGTTATGATGGACCACATTTGTCATCCGCATCGTAAGGCTGTTGTTAAATATAAGGGCTTTGTAGGGAAGGGATAGCAAATCCTACTTTGATCCATCACCCACTTTCCCCTAAGAGCTACAAGCAGCAGGTCCACCTCCCACCCCTCAGCAGTAACCTTGCAAGCTGCTTGTCTGATCCTACCAGCCAAACCGTCCAGGAACGGTGAAGCAATGGCATGCTGTGGGGTGGTGTTTCAGACATGGCAGTGTCTACCTTTGCTTCTTCTGTCCTGTACTTTTGTTGTTGCCCTTTGATAGAGTCCTTGAAAACATAATACTGACGTGCTGCATTGCTAGAGGTTTAGGAATCTGCCATGGCCAGGAGTGGAATGAGCACAAGAAAAAGCGGGCAGCACTTCTTCATCAAGGCTCTTGACCATGCTGTGGTTTGCTGGTGAATGCAAACTCACAACTGTACCAGGAGGATGCTGCAGTACGGAAGGAGAACCTGCAATGGGGAGAAAAGCCCATAAGTGACAGCACGGGGGTCTACACAGTGGGACGCGTTGAGGGGAGGGAAGAGGCTGCTCTGATTGTCCCCAAGCACTCATACGGTGAGGTCCCACTCTCAGCTGGCTCCTAAGTGCTACCACACCTCCAAAGAGTAAAAAAGGGGGAAGACTTCTTCCTGTTCTCCTCCAGGCTGGGCCGGCCATAGGACAGGTCTCCTTGGTGGTCAAGTCCACCGAGGAACTTCGGGATGTTCCCTCCAACACTAGGTGGATGTAAGGAAAGATCTGGTCCCAGAAAAGCTGAAAAAGGAGATAAGCCCTAAATACAGTCTTCCTAAGCTCATTTCTGAGACAAGGTGCAATTGTTCTGCAAACACACACTTATGCCAGTATAAGCTCACTTACACCGATACAAGCTGAGCAGAAATCACTGCATCATTTGAATGGCAGTGATTTATTCCTATCTCATAACGAAGGAAACAGCTGAGCCAGGCTCAAATTAACCAAGTCCCGCCTGCTTCAGTCCTTCACCTCTGTGGGCCATTCCCTCTTGATGATTTCATTACAAGAAGCTGGAGACTCACAGCTGGGTGGCAGGAGAACATCTCCGTAGGAACACAACAGAGAGAGCACTTCCTTCTCTATTGCTGTCACAAAGCCGCACTGAGGCTCGTGCCGAGCTCTTAGGGACCCTTTCATAGTACAGAAGTCTCTTCCCAGCCCTCTTTCTCCAGGAGCTTGCATGTGTTAACAAACAACACTGCCCAAGGTCTGGCCGGTGCCAACTGCCGCATGCATCGCTCCCCACTCGCCCTCCATATAACCACACCGCCTTGCTCAGTCCTACCTTGGGTATCTAGGTCTGCAAGACAGACAGGGAAACCCATGGATGCCACAGAGATGTGACTACCTCAGAGCCACCAACCAGACAGGGCTGGGATGCGGGCAGGAGCAAGGTCCAAGGTCCTCTATCTCATTTTGTGTTGGTGAGCCTCAGTAGTGGCGCTGTTACCACGGGGCAATGTTTTTCTCACCACAGTGAGATGAGCAGCGATGCTTTCAATTTTGCTGGCTTGAAACTAGCAGCCCGGGACATCTCGTGTTTGACTGACAAGGCTGAAGTGGCTCTAAGCAGTAGCTGCAGAAGCTGCTCGAGGATTTCAGCGATGGCATGCCGGTAGAAGTGCACTTGAGTGGCCTCCTCCA
This sequence comes from Egretta garzetta, assembly GCF_000687185.1. NCBI lineage: Eukaryota > Metazoa > Chordata > Aves > Pelecaniformes > Ardeidae > Egretta > Egretta garzetta. The sequence goes on from NW_009258253.1 coordinate 37,592, forward strand.
GCTCCCTCCTCTGCACGCCGCCCCCCCGGGTCAGGGTAGCTGGAGCTGTCAAGGCAGCAGAGGCAGAGATTGCTGCTTACTGTGCTGCTGTCTGTCTGCAGATCAGCGTCAACGTTCCGGCAGCACTCACGCCGTGTCAGGCCTGCCATATTTCACAGGCTGCCTTGTGCAGTGAACAAGCTTGGGTTGGGATAATTGAAAGCGGTGCCCACTGATTTATTCCGCTTCAAACACATTGCATGCTGTCTCCTGGGCTACGAAAGGGAGGAACTCAGAGTATGGAGAGGAGTGAAAAAGAAACAGTTTGCCCAATTTTGAGGGGGTGGAGGGAGATGAATCTCTAATTCGTGATATATCCTAACACAGAGGATCATAGTCTTGTACTCGGCACAGAAACATCTGTCTGTCCCCAAAGCATAGCACATGCTTCTGGCCCACACTATTTACCAGACCCTTAAGATATTTGTAAAGCACCTCCCTGTTGCTGGTGCACCAACATCTTTCTGGCAGTTGCATCCACCTTCCCTAATGGGTAACGAAGAGCCACGTGTAGGAGATGTTCACCACAGACATGCTCAGACTGTCTCGGTGGTAGGATGCAAACCCAGAAACTATCTTAGAAGGAAAAGCAAAAGAGGCTTGGCTCGTTCAGCTATAGCAAAGGCTGAAAGGGCGCAGCATTGCGCTCTAAAAGCATATCCTAGTGTGCAAGCACCAGGAAGAAGAGCTATGGAGATGAGGTAGTTAAACAAAATAACCATGTTGCTCCAAGGACAAAAGAACCATGGACACTTGAGACTGGGAAGTCAAAGACTTCTCATTATCAGAACAACAAAACTCCTCTTATAACATTGGCCAAACCTCAAAGTAGCTCTGAGATGGAGCTTGCCAATGGAAGGGGATGGTATGGTACAGCTGCCCATCACAGAGAAGCAATGTCTTCACCAGCATCTCAAGTCAATGCGCTGGGACCTCTCCCTCCTACTGCTATGCATTGAAGCTTCTCAAAATTGCCTTTTGCCACCCCACGGAGAGAAGCCCAGGTTGGGCTGCCCCTGTCGTTAGATGGGGCAGGACAACAAGAAGAGATGTAGCTAAAATGCAGGATCAGGAACTATCACATCTATCAGTGCAATGGAAAGCCACAATCACAGCAGGCAGGGGAACTCACAAATATTACATTGCTTTGATCCAAAACAGCAGTTATGGGCTTCCTATCATACCAAGACTTTCCAGGCCTTAAGATGAAATACTCTGAGAAACCCATGAAAATCTCTCATCACTATGGATGGGAGTCAAACCCAGCCTTGATCAAGCAAAATCTCTGCAATATGCCAGTGAATGGGGCTTGGGGATCATCGCCCTGCCTATGGTAACTAGGACAAACCAGGAAACTTAATGCCAACCAAAATGGTGGCTTCTGGCCATCTTTTGCTTAGTGAGAGTGATGAAGAGAAGATGCTGTCCAGAAAGGATCCAGGTACCAGGAGCCCTGCTGAGAGCCCTGGAGAAGTTACTTCATGTCTCTGAGTCTCAGCTCCCCAAATGCAGAAGAGGGTTAATGAGACCAGCTGCCTCTGAGAAGCATCTTGCACAAGACCTGTTCTGCAGAGGGAGCCGGACACTTATTATCTGTAGAGCCTACCCTGGAGCTGCACAACGAGGGTAATTATTCAGCTCTTCTATTTCTAAAGAAGCCGGTGCTTTGCAAGCATTGGAAAATGATAACGTGTTGTTTGCCATAAATGCGGTAATTATATCTAAAACTCCTCATTAACATGGAAATGACAAATAACAAATTAGAATCAAGCATCTACAATTAGGCTAAAAAGCCATGGCAATTTATTATTCTTTGCAAGAAATCATTTTTCACATCATTTACTGTGAATGAGGTCTCATTACATAATGATATTTAGCTCTTCCACTACTTTTCAGCTTTGCAACTTTATTAATTGCATTCACAACAGTTCTCTAATATAAGCAAGCAGTGTTATCTTCATCTATTGACTAGGAATCCAAACCTGAAAGCACTGATGGGATGTATTTACAGCCAAACGGAGGCAGGAAGACCCCAAGCCAGTGGAGAAAGCAAAGGCAAAATCTGCAAATATCTTCAGTGCAGGTATGATTCTGCGAAGAGGCTGAGAAGAGGAATTTGCATTTCAGGTTCAGATCAGCGCTGAGTTCTCCTGCCGATCTCACCCAAAGTCCTATTTTACTGTCATAACAAAAATGATCTCGGTGACACTTCCCATTCAGTTAATAGCAAAGCTTCTTATCGCAAGTTGGGCCACAAGGCGATGAGCGTTCAAAGCCAGTGGGTATTTCTCAGTAATAATGACTCAGACACCTGACGGCAATCAAACCAAAATGTTTCACTGAGTCTGTACTGGCTGAGGAGAAAGGCTTTGACAGACAAAAACTATCCTAGGAGGCAGTCTGATGCTTGGGCTACCCAAATGAAGGAGCCACAGATATATCTGGTAGATGAAAGGTGGAGAAGGCAGCTCCCTTTTTAGCTTGCATAGGGGGAAACGGCTGATCTCAAACACTTGAACACTGAAAAGTCTCTGAAGGGAAATGCTTTGAAGGAGAGGAGCAAATTTAGTTACTGGCTAGATTGGCAACTTCAGCATATGTGCCATGGTAGGACCTGGCTTTTTTTTATTCCACGTGAGGCCAAATTCAACCCCCCGACAAGCAGACCTGGTTCCATGGGGCTGATGGTATAAAACCGTACCGGTGGGAGTCAACACCGCGCAGCAAACTGGTACAGTGCGTGGCCATCACCTGGACCCTGCAACTCCTGATTCCCCCTCAGATTTCATCTACACCCTGCTGAGGTGCCCTGGCTTGAGAGAATAAACTCCAAACCGAGCACCAGCCCTACCTCCACATCCCTCTGGCCTTGTACCTTCAACCTAGGTCCTCACATATTAAGTTGAATTGCTGTGGAGTGGCTATTCTGGGGGCTGCAGAGAAGCAAAACTTCTCTTTCCTCTGCAGCACCTATTAGCAGTTATGGGTGCGACTTTGCAGACAAAGGAATATCCCAAAATCTTGTTGAAGTTTGCTGCCACCCACTGAACCTTATAAAACCACCGTTACCTCCCAGACAGCTCTGCATGGTGCTGCACGTGAAAGGGTTAATTTATCCCCAGATTGCTGGTTCTCTGCATTTTCCATTTATTTCAGACATGGCACAGACATGTCCCTGCTAGGTTAATGCCTGCGAGACTTCAGTCTCCCTGGGGTTTGCTGCTGCCCCCAAGCACCTATACACTTGGGCACTCCCCACCCCAATCCTTCCGCTCAGAAATGAATGGATCTGGTGTTTCTCCAAGTAGATTAAGATAATCCGTAACAATCTACTTATGCTGAAAGGGCATTACCCTGATTGGAACTGGTCAGAGAGCAGGCTCTGATTAGGATAGTGATCTGATGTGGCTCTAAGAAGATGTTTTGGAATATGGACGTCTCTGGATGAACTCCTGGGTTTGCTGCCATCATCTGTTCAAGTAACGAAGAAATGATTTGACATGTGAGAATCTTCACAAAATTATCTGGATAAAGCTTCAGAGCTTAATCCGCTTTCAAAGTAGCAGCAAATGTTTATTATCTAAATGCTGATGGCCACTCTACCGCTCAGCTTCCAAAGCCCACAAAATGGGCCAGAAAGTCTTCTTTTGCTTTGACAAGCATGGTGTCAGGTCCTCTAAGAAGACAAACTCTGCAGAGACAGACAGAAGACAGCGGCACTGACAAGCCCCAAGGAAGGAATAAACAGAGGACACTTTTTAAGCTTATTTTTATAATGGCCTGACTGCACTGTGGTTTTAAAGAAGATTAGATACTGAAGAAATGAATCTTCACGTGTATTGGGTTTGCCTGGCAAGGTTTTGGTAGTGGGGGGGCTACAGAGGTGAGCTGCTAGAAGCTTCCCCCATGTCTGATAGAGCCAGTGCCAGCTGGCTCCAAGAGGGACCTACTGCTGGCCAAGGCTTAGCCCATCAGTGATGGTGGTAGCACCTCTAGGATAACACAGGGGGGAAAAAACCCCTGTGCAACCACAGCCAGAGAGAAGAGTGGGAATACATGAGAGGAGCAGCCCTGCAGCCCCCCAGGCCAGCGCAGCAGGAAGGCAGGAGGAGCTCCAGGCACCAGAGCAGAGATTCCCCTCAGCCCCTGGTGCAGCCCATGGTGGGGCAGGCTGTGCCCCTACAGCCCAGGGACCCCACAGGGCAGCAGATCCCCACCTGCAGCCTGGGGAGGACCCCACGCCAGAGCAGGGGGGTGCCCAAAGGAAGCTGTGACCCTGTGGGAAGCCCGCGCTGGAGCAGGCTCCTGGTGGGACCTGTGGCCCTGTGGGGGGAGGAGCCCAGGCTGGGGCAGGGTTGCTGGCTGGGGCGGGGGGCCCTTGGGGGGCCTGCTGGAGCAGTTCGTGGAGGACTCTCTGCCATGGGGAGACCCCAGGGAGCAGGGGAGGGGTGTGAGGAGTCCTGTCCTGAGCAGGAAGGAGCAGCAGAGACAGCGTGTGATGAACTGACCCCAACCCCCATTCTCTGTCCCCCTGCACCACTCGGGGGGAGGAGGGAGAGAATTTGGCAGTGAAGTTGAGCCCAGAAAGAAAGGAGGGGTAGGGGGAATGTATTTTAAGATTTAGATTTTATTTTCTCATTATCCTACTCTGATTTGGATTGGCAATAAATTAAATTAATTTCCACAAGTTGAATCTGTTTTGCCCGTAATGGTGAGTGATCTCTCCCTGTCCCTATCCCGACCCACAAGCCTTTCGTTGTATTTCCTCTCCCTTGACCACCTGAGGAGGGGAGTGACAGAGCAGCTTTGGTGGGCACCCAGCATCCAGCCAGGGTCAACCCACCACAACATGTAAAGGCTTTCCAACCATACACAACTTGACTTCTTCTTGATGACCACCTCCCCAGCATGGCTTGACCCCTACATGTCAGCAGATCAAGGCTACAGGGTCTCTCCTCCCCCGTGGCCCCAAGGTCCAGGCAGGAGCCATTCACCCCATACGGACCAGCTTGCTTCATGCCCACCCGGTGAGACGTGCAACAGGGTCAGAGCTCCAAGGGAGCCTCCCTCAAGGCCCATGCCCAGATGTGGGGCAGCCACTCCTCCTGAGACCTCCAAGCTCTCGTCAGGTGATGGGAAGCATCAGGCTACACACTCCGTCACACAGAGACTTGTTTGCACCCCAAGCAAACGGGGAGAGAGGAGATCTTTGTCCAAACTCACCGCAGGCAACTCTCGCCTCCAGTCTAGAAGGTTCGTAGGACACGGCATCACCCACAAGGTAAGGGGATGCACCAAAGGACAAAAAAGACAAGAAGCAGCAGCAGGAGAAGGCATGATGAAATATTTAGAGACCTTTGCCAGGATTTTATATCTCCCAGTGTGCAGATAAATCTCCACATTACATGCTAAAAGTAATCAGCCTGGAGAAAGACACAGGCATTTCATCAGACTTCAGGCAGGGGGCTGGTTGCTTATCTTCCAACAGGTCTTGCAAAATCCTGCAACCAAGTCAGTGAGCAAGCTCTAATCTCAAAGGCAATGTTAATAGCCTTCCCCAAGAAGGAAATTGTTATCCGACAGCATATTTCAGAAACACACCCAGGCAAGAAAAGGTTGGGAACCAGAAGTTTGTTTTGGCTGTTTCAAAAGTATCACAGTCCATTGGTCAGGAAAGCATTGAGCCTGAATAAGCTGTGTGTTTGGGTTTTTTTTTAGTTTATAACTGCAAATGTTCTGCCCAGGGAATTCCCTGGGGAAAGGCTGTCTTTTCCACAGCACAAACGAAACCTCTACGGGCCACCAAAAATCTGCAATTCTTTGTAGATACGGAAAAGAGTGAAACTGCAGAGTACTTCCAAAATTTAGTCCTAAACATGAAATATAAATTACTGGCCTTATCCTATACCCTTGTGAATTGTTTGACAGAGTTAGGCAATTACTGAGCAAGCCTTGTTAGGAGTTTGATCGACGGACCAGATGAACTGTTGACTCAAACCAGTTCATCACAACATCCTGATTGATATCCTGATTTGTAAACCTGTCCCTTGACTGAGAAATGTTATTTGTCCACATTTGCTTGAACTCCAAGGGATACAGGAGCTTAAGCTGCATTTTCAAAGTCCATTTCTAAGCTATAACAAACAGATCTGCCAAAGCCAAAGGAGCAAAAAACCACACATTTCCATCTGAGCTGTTGGACCCATAACCCAGGTGGCTTTGGGAATCCACAGCCAATTTGCGCATGCAAGAAAATTTCCATTCCAGTACCTGTAAAGAGCAAACAAGACCCTCCAAAACAGAGCAGAGCAAACCTCCCTGGTGCCTGGCTGAAAATGCCATGATGTTCTGTGCTATTGCACCAGCTTTTCTGCATTGAGGACTTGAGATAAGATCCCGCCTGTGCTGCAAGCGGGAAATTAACTCAGCCCAAAGGCGACCACAACTGCAGGGCAGACTGGCCGTGAAAGAAAATGTGCAGAGACCTCAGCAAGGGCAGGAGATGGCACAGACTGACACTGATGTCTGTACTCAGCTGCATGCCTTTGGTCCCTGAGCTAAATTACCAATGGGGTCACACCTCTGATTTCAGCATAAAAATGTTTTACGTGGAACCTGGTGAACCTGAAAGACCCCGCTCAGATAGCAGGAAGGTACCTCGACTTACTGAGTCGCATCTCCCTGCTGGTGCACAAAACCCGACCATTCCTGGAGGTTCTGTCCCTGGAATACGGCTAAGGGCTGCGGGGGGAAGCTTGTACTGCAGGAAGAGAATGTAAGAACGGCTGTACTGGATCAGCGTGGCCCCGCATCCCATCTCTGAAGGCAGATGCTCACAGAAAAGCCTAAATGCAGGGCAAACACACAGCTGATACTTCCCTGCCCCACTCTCCAGCCTGTGGCAATTTACTGCTGATCCAAGGGTCCCAGCTTTCCTCTTTAGCAGGCTTCAATAGATATTTTTGTCTCAGCAATTGTCAACATTTTGTTTATGAGCAAAATATAATACAGGGAGGAAGAGAAGGAATTTCTTGTTAATTATTTCTGTTACTGCAACAGCTGAAAGCCCATCTGAGGTGACACACTCGTGCGATAAATGCTCAGGTAAAGAGAGACAGTGTCTGCCCAAAAGAACCCACACGAATAAATGACTGCAAAAGCATCAACGTTGTCCCACCTATGAACACCAGGACTCAGGCACAGGATGGGTAAGTGATTTGTTCAAGGACACATAAGAAAAAAGCAGCACTGCCAGTAATTAAACAGATGAGGAGACCAGGGTCTCCTTACAGCCAGTCTAGGTCAGACCAAAGGTCTGGTTGGCTTAGTAAGGCTGACAGTGGCCAACAGCATCCATTTAGGAAAAGCTTATGAACAGGATGATGACACTACGACGTTCCCCTTACACACCCTCCGGGTGCCCGGTGTTCTGCGGCTGGGAGACCCCCGGAGCCAGATGCAGGGTTTCTGCATCTGAACGACTGGGATGGGGTTTTCCTCTGTGAAAGTGCCTACCCAAATGGAAAAGCAAACGTGCAAACTGTGGGCGTCCTCAGCATCCCGTAGGCAGGCATTCTCCCACGGGTAACGATGCACTGAGCGACGTCTCCCATAATTTGTTATGAACCTGCCTCCTCCTGCCTGTTTCAGGTGATGCTCCCCAGGCCTGGTATCAGGGTGCAGCCACGCGCTGTTTCCCTGCTCAACACCCCTTCTGATTTTACCCGCCTGGGTCAAGGCCTGTGTAGTCATTCCTTGCACAGAATCCCATTTATCCTCTAGTTATTCTTGTTATTTTAACCTTTTGGTTATTCTTTGGTTATCCTTCTCCCGCATACTTTACCAGCTCTGATGTATCCTCTTCCAGATGGAGAGAACAGCACTGAGCATTTAGGGTCAAAATGATGGTTGTTATTTTTCTCTCTGTTCCTTTGTTCCCCCACATCCCACCAGACCACTGTTCCTAATGTATCATCCTCCCTTTCCTCTCAGAAGGACTCGGAGCAGAGGATTTACTTTAATTTCTACTCCTTGCCAGCCGACTCCCCAGATCACCATCCAAACTCACTCTATTATGGTGATAGGACTAACAATAAAAATAACTCCTAGCCTGAATTTCCCCCTGGAACTTGACTGTCCCTAGGACCTTCTCCAGGATCTCTTTCAGAAACATTATCTACACCTTCCTACTCACCCAGGCATAAATAAGTCCTATTTTCTTCCATGACTCAGCGGGGATATTTACACTGAGTGTTAACACCCACCCATCCCAAGCTCGGGGTGACTGTAGAGTCACCTCTACATCACCACCTGGGGCTTGGGACGGGGTAGGATGGGTCCAACCCTCACCTGGGAACCCTGTTAGTAAAGTCAGGTTTTAAGCAGTGCAGAACAGAGGAAAAAGCACGAAAGCAACTGAGCCATCAGGCCACGAGGAGGGACCCCAACCCTCCAGCAGCGCTCCGGGTAGCTGCAAGCCTCTCCCAGCTCATCCCAGGGGCGGTGAGGACAAGGGGACTCTCCTGCCCGCCCACGCTGTGTAATATTCAAGAAAGATGAGGAAGTCCTAGAAAGAGTCCAGAGGAGAGCAACTAGGATGAATAAGGGATCAGAGCATCTCCCCTACGAGGAAAGGCTGAGAGAGTTGGGCTTGTTCAGCCTGGAGAAGAGAAGACTGAGAGGGGACCTCATGAATACAATTTGGAGCAGAGGATTTAGATATCTTAGGGATGGAAGTCAAGAGGACGGAGCCAGACTCTTTGCAGTGGTGTCCAGTGACAGGACAAGGGGCAATGGGTACAAACTGAGACAGAAGAGGTTTCAGTTCAATATAAGGAAAAACTTCTTTACTCTGAGGGTGACAGAGCCCTGGCCCAGGCTGCCTAGGGGGGTTGTGGAGTCTCCTTCTCTGGAGATATTCAAAGCCCGCCTGGATGAAGTCCTGTGTAACATGCTCTAGGAGAACCTGCTTTTTAGCAGGGGGCTTGGACTGGATGATCTCCCAAGGTCCCTTCCAACCCTTGCGATTCTGTGATTCTATGATTCTGTGAACATATCCAGCGTCACTGGTGGCAGGAACTTGAAGCAGATTCAGAATATATTAAGAACTGAAAGCCCCACTGTTTTTCAAACCCTCATATTCATCTTCAGAGCCCACACAGTAGTGACTAATCAAACCCTAATAAGCGATCATTGCTGCTGTCAATTAGTGCCATTGAAGTGCACTTTCCCTAAAGCAGCTGACTCGGATTCGGGGACGCCGGCTCTGGTTTGGAGGGACGTCGTCGCAGCGCCTGTGCCGGTCCCTGCTCGGGCACTGTCTCAGGAGCTCCCACCGGCCGCAGCGATGGCTCTGGGGGACATCCCCAGGGCAGGATCCCCTGCAGCACCCTGGAAGGAGCCATGCGGATGCCTCCCAAACCCCACTCTGCCCCGAAGGCATTTCTGTGCGCTTGGTGCTGTCAGAGCCCGCCTGCAGCCAGGCCGGCACCTCCCCTTGCACAGAGGTGATCCAGTGTGGTTGGAGACGTTAAACCCAGGCCACATTTAATCACTGTGGCTTTTGCTCTAAGCTCATCGGGATGCAGAGTTTGGTGTCCAGAGGAGAGCAACGAAGCTGGGGAGGGGTCTGGAGCCCCAGGCTGCTGGGGAGCGGCTGGGGGAGCTGGGGGGGTTCAGCCTGGAGCAGAGGAGGCTGAGGGGAGCCCTCATCGCTCCCTACAACTGCCTGAGAGGAGGGGGAAGCTGGGGGTTCGGGCTCTGCTCCCAGGGAACGGGTGATGGGACGAGGGGAAACGGCCTCAAGTTGTGCCAGGGCAGGTTTACAATCGGACAGCAGGAAAAATTTCTTCCCCAAAAGGGCTGTCAGGCACTGGAAGGGGCTGCCCAGGGAAGGGGTCGAGTCCCCATCCCTGGGGGGATTTAAAAGCCGGGCAGATGAGGTGCTTAGAGCCAGGGTTTAGTGGTGGGATGGCAGGGTTAGGGGAATGGTTGGACATGATGATCTTAAAGGGCTTTTCCAACCTAAACGATTCTGTGATTCTAAGTCAAACACAAGGGGCCAGGGACACAGCCCTGCCAAGCATGAAGCAATATGGTACACAGTCCTGGAGAAGGGTCTTCACAGCCACAGCAGCTCCAAGGTTGTGGCACAAGAGCCTCCTCCGGAGCACTCATGGGAACGATGCTCAGTATTGCTAGGTGGGATTCTGACTTTATCCGCTCCATTAAGATATGCCCCTTAGCAGAAAATGCTCCTGGCTTGTCTCTGTCTGGCAGAAGTTAAACTATCTCTGCCTCTCCTGCTCAGTGCTGCGGTTGTACTGGAGCACGCAACGTGTGGCCAAACGGGGCTGACTCCCCACGCAGCCACTGCAAACCGTGACTTGGGACGACATCGCAGAACACCTGCGGTACCCAGAGCAGCCACAGGCACGGTCCCAACCGGCAGGGAACGCAAGGTGCTCTGGCTTAGCTCAGCTCGTCTCTCTGTGGCCGGGCGGTGGCACGTCACCTCGAGCTCGCTGCAGACGAAGCCCACATGCACAAGCAGCTACCGTGCTTCTGCTGACGGTCTGTAACTTGACATAAGCCTGCAGCACCAGACCGCACGGGTCTCCCAGGAAGGCTGCAATCAGGAACACATTTGCTGGCTACAATAAAGACAGCGAAGGGTACAGAAGGATGCAGCTGCATTTTGTCTGGCAAAGAAACCCACCTCCAGCCTAGATATTACGCAGCTGTACACACTTACAGGCAGTAGCTGTCTACTGGAGGACTATAACCTTGCCCGCTAAACCCCAAACCATCTTCTAAACCAACAGCATACTATTTGCTCTTAATTAAATCTAGCCTTCATAAACAGCACTCACAGGAACATGTCCTGGCTACAGGAGAGCACATATAATCAGAAAGCATTGCTTCATCGAGGCTATTCATTCAGTCTAATACTACCCAACCCTCTACCCAACACTCCCTACAATAGAAAAATAGAAAGAGACTGTATTTAACCAGTTCTTACAGATACAGAAAACAACGAAACCCAAGAGGAAGGTATTTTCCTGACAGGATATTTGTACTCAACTCTACCTTATAATTTTCCAAAACTTGCTTATGGACAGTTGCAAGGAAAGCCAGAACTGAGCAGGGCAAAGCAAGCGCCCCCCAAGGCTTATCCACAGGAAGAAATGGCTACTGCCTCGACTGGAAGGGCAGACGCCAAGATCTCTCCTCAATCCTGAAC
>NW_009258254.1:0-547 GCF_000687185.1 Egretta garzetta
GGGGGACAGGGACCCCTCTCAGCCCCCTGTCACTTGTCCCCAACCCACGTCCTGTGATGGGAAGGGGGACACAGACCCCTCTCAGCCCCCCATCCCCTGCCCCAGCCTGTTTTGGGGGCACAGCAGCACGGTGTCCCCAGGAAGGGACTTGACCCCGTCCGCCCTTCTGTTCCCGGCGCGGAGCTGCCCGCCCTGCAAGGCTGCGGTGCCGATAAATAACACGGCGGAGGATGGGGGCAGGCAGGGCCGGGCCCGGCTGTGGGGTACAAGGGGCCAGGGGGGTGCCCGGACCCAGGGGTTGATCCCATGGGTGGGCTGGGGGTTCCCACCCTGCAAATCCAGAGCTCAGGGCAGAAAATGGTCCAGAGCAGCGGCCGCATCCCGGCAGGCAATGCCAGCCCCTTGCCAGGGCTGGGGCCCAGCTGGGCAGAAGGAGGGCGAAGCCACGCCAGTCCCTAAAACCCTCCTCTCGCCCCACGGCTGCAGCCCCGGAGCCCTCTCCATCCTCCCGCGGCAGCCGGAGGGGAAGAGCTCCCTGCTCCGGAGC
>NW_009258254.1:1970-2318 GCF_000687185.1 Egretta garzetta
CCCCCCCCAGTATCACCCCGGCAGGGGGGGGTGGACGAGAAGACTCCGCTGAATTCGCCCCTCTCCTCCCTGCACTGCCAGGGATGCCGTTGCCCCGCAGCGAGCCCTCCCAGGCGGGCCAGAGCCCCCCCAACCTGGCCGCAGGCCGGGCATCACTGCCATCACCTCCCTGCAAAATGTCTCAGCTCGGCTCCAAAAAGCCAAGGTCGGCCGCGGTGCCCATCACGGGCTGGGAGGACGGTGCCGCGCTGCCAGATCCGGCACGAGAAATTCCTCCCCTCCAGAAAACACCGAAGGTCAAACCCCCCCAGCGCCAGCTGCCCCCAACCCACCTCCACACCGGTGCTG
>NW_009258255.1:0-662 GCF_000687185.1 Egretta garzetta
CATCACGCTCCCATGTCGGCCATGATGACATCACCTAAGCCTGATTTCCAGCCCTTTAGGGCGGGCTTAGGGCTAAGTTGAGGTTGATGAGGTCATCAGGACCCCATGTTGACTGTGATGATGATGTCATCAACATCGAAGCCCAATTTCGGGGCCATGTAGGGCCAAGCGGAGGCCGATGAGGTCATCGCGCTCCCGTATCGGCCATGATGACCTCATCTAAACTCGATTTTGGGGCATCCAGGGTGGGTTTATGACCAGGCCGAGGCCGATGACGTCATCACGCTCCCATGTCGGCCATGATGACGTCATCTAGAGCCAATTTGGGGGCCATTTAGGGTGGATTTAGGGCCAAGCGGAGGCCGATGAGGTCATCATGAGCCTCAATGGACCGTGATGACCTCACCTAAACCCAATTTTGGGGCCTTTAGGGTGGATTTATGGCCAAGTAACGCCCAATGACATCATCATGCCCCCACATTGACCCCGATGACATCATCTAAACCCAACTTGGGGGCATTCAGGGTGGATTTAGGGCCAAGTGGAGGCTGTGAGGTCATCATGACCCTAAACGGACCGCGATGACCTCACCGAAACCCAATTAATGGCCACTCAGGGGGGATTTGTGGCCAGCAGAGGCCAATGAGGTCATCACGCTCCCA
>NW_009258256.1:0-714 GCF_000687185.1 Egretta garzetta
GCGGCGTGCAACGGGAACCACGCGGCGTGCAACGGGGTGATGCAAAGCACGCAACGCGAAGCGCGCAACGCAAAGGGAACCACGCGGCGTGCAACGGGTGACACGAAGCACGCAACGCGAAGCGTGCGATGGGCAGCGTGCGACACGAACCATGTGGCGGGCGGCGTGCAACGGGTGATGCAAAGCATGCAAGGCGAAGCGCGCAATGCAAAGCGCGCGACACGTGGTATGCAACAGGAACCACGTGGCGTGCAACAGGCGACGCAAAGCAAGCAGTGCACAACGCAAAGCGTGCAACGGGCAGCGTGCAATGGGCGATGCAAAGCACGCGGCGTGCAATGCAAAGCGTGCAACGGGCAGCGTGCAATGGGCGATGCAAAGCACGCAGTGCGCAACGCAAAGCGTGCAACGGGCAGCATGCAATGGGTGACGTAAAGCACGCGGCGTGCAATGCAAAGCGTGCAACGGGCAGCGTGCAATGGGTGATGCAAAGCATGCGGCGTGCAATGCAAAGTGTGCAACGGGCAGCGTGCAATGGGCGATGCAAAGCACGCGGCGTGCAATGCAAAGTGTGCAACGGGCAGCGTGCAATGGGTGACGTAAAGCACGCAGCGTGCAACGCAAAGCACGCAATGCAAAGCGTGCAACGGGTGACGCAAAGCACGCAACGCGAAGCGTGCAATGGGCGGCGCGTGACACGAACCCCGCGGCGTG
>NW_009258256.1:1992-2243 GCF_000687185.1 Egretta garzetta
GCCCCCCACCCCACGCCCTGCCCCATGGCGAGGCCCATACCCCATGCCCCATGCCATGCCCCACACGATGCCGTTACCCCATGCCCACAGCCCAGGCTGACCCAGGGGCCTTGCCCGTGCCCCACGCCCCACACCGTGCCCCACGCCATGCCCCACACGATGCCATTACCCCATGCTTGCTACCCAGGCTGACCCAGGGGCCTTGCCCATGCCCCACGCCGTGCCCCACACGATGCCGTTACCCCATGCCC
>NW_009258257.1:0-398 GCF_000687185.1 Egretta garzetta
TGGCCGTGCCCGCTGGCACTGCCGTGTGTGTGTGTCCCCAAAATCTGCGCCTGTCCCCTCCTGCCCGGCACGGCCCTGGTGACTTCTCCTGGTGCCAGCGGCGCCGGGCACGGTGCGGGTGTGCAGAATCCCAGGGGCAAGGGAGGGCGTTGGGGCAGAGCCTGGCACCCATTGCCTTCACCTCCTTCCTCTTCGCCTTCCTCCCTCCTCCTCCTCCTCGCCCCGCAGACGTCAGAGTCAATATTGACTCAGGGCGCGGGCTGCTCTGGGCGCTTCCCAGGTGGCACCGTCCCCTCTCCCAGCGAGACCCCCCCGGGGACGTGAGTCACCCCCGGGCCGCAGGTGGCCGGTGGCACGCAGGAGGGTCCTGAGTCACCCTGCTGGTCCTGCCCGCGTGG
>NW_009258257.1:5066-5459 GCF_000687185.1 Egretta garzetta
CACCTCCAGGCGTGCTGGGGGGCTCTGGGGGGGTCCTGCCCCCCCCCTTTTCCAGGTGAGGGGCCCTGAGCACGGTGTCTGAACACTTTCTATGCTGGAATTAGAGGCCTTGAATCGGGATTTTGGAGCTGTTCCTTGGCCGTGCTCCTGCCCCCCGCTTTGCCTGGGGTGGCAAGGGGAGGAGGGAGATTTTGTACCTTGTACCGGAGCTGATTATTTAGGAATAAAACAAATAAATCCGGCGCTGGGGGCCTCTCCCTCCTACCTCCAGCTCCGGGAGCTGGCCCCAGCCCCGGCTCCGCGGTCGGCTCAGGCCGGGGGTCCCTGGGGGTCCCTGGTCATGGTGGGTGCTGCAGGGTCCCCCCCCCCCTCGGGGTCCCCCGTGCTGATCCC
>NW_009258258.1:0-11271 GCF_000687185.1 Egretta garzetta
TTGGTTTATTTGCCTGCTGCATAGTTTTGTTCAAAATTGTTTGTTCAGATACATTTTTGAAATTGATGTGATAAAGCTTTGTAAATAAAATCAGTATCAAATGTTTTCTGTAGTGGATTGCAAACTGATTTCATTGTACATCATTCTCCTTTCTTTGTTAGTAACTAATATGCCACATAAACAGTGAGCTAGTTGACTGTTTTCCTTCCTGAGAATCATAAATCATTCCTTAGCATAAGCACATTTTGTCCTCATTTGTGAAGTTGTTTTCTAAAGAAAAATGAAGTGCATGTTTTTAAGCAATATAACAATAAAAGCAGATGAAAATCTTATTATCTGCAGATTTGTAAAGGGAGCCCTAAGTAGGAGCCTAATACAGTTTCATGTAAAAGAACAACGTTTCGGTTTTTTATTTAAATTAAAGGGTTTGGTATGCCCAGAAGAAAACATTTCATTATGGCTTTGTCCTTTGCAGTCTATCTACAGATTTCATCTAGGTTTTGTGTAGTGTAGATAGTGTACTCTGATATTTTTTTTGATTGATTTTGGAGACATTGAGTCATTCTCTTGATAATAAATGTTCTTACAAAGAAAAACTGAAAGTATCTTATTTTAAAACCTGATTTTAAAATATATGAATCATAATCTTCTCACTGATGGATGCTGAGAAACTTGAGGTTGGTGTCATTGGGAATAAATACAGAGCTAAATTGTGAATGGAAAGACTTGTTGCTTCAAAGTACAATTGTGTTGTCCTTTACTGCATCTGCATTTGGAGTGGCATCGCCTTTCAAGCTAAATACATAAAATAGCACTCACTATGAAAACACATTTTCATAGCTCTGCTTTACGGTACTGGAAGGTTTATTTATATGTTATATCTCAAAATCTTATGTCTGAGGCTGGAGCACTGCCATCTGTGGTTAACTGTGCATTAAGGAGACTGCTGCCAATACAAGTGCATGAGACAACAAGTAAGATAAGTTGCAAATTATCTACTAGAAATTAGAAGCACATCTCTGATATAACTAGAGGTTTGGATTAAAGGAGTGTGTTAAAGTTCCATTACTTATATGCTTGTTCCTTAGTATTTCCCTACTTCAAACCTTCTGTAGCTCTCAAACGATATTTTCCCACATCTTCTTTCCCCAGCCAAGGAATTACCAAATAAATGGAGCTTTGCACTCTTTTGGAGAGTTAGCTCACAGATTGACCAGTGGGAAAAACACCTTTTAGCATTGGACATATCCTGTTATGCAGACAAGATAAATTATATGTTTTTACATCACTCTGAGGGTCAGCAGCAGCTGCATTCAAGTCAAGGAGATTGTGGCTGATAGACATTGTAAGGACTGCCACTCTGCAGAGGTGCCAACACATTCCAAGTCTGTTAGTTTTAAATCTACAAGAACATACAGGCCTCTCATTTCAATGAGACATGCAAAGCATGGTGTCATCCTATCATCTGGTGAAATATGAATCATGATTTGTGTCCATGTCTGAGCACAATTTATCATGAGATTCTGATGGCTAACGAAGTTTGAAAAAGCACTGGGATTACACAGTTTCCAGTGCAGGGTCATAGCATTTCAGTGAGAAGAGGATTTGCAGTAACTTAATGTGTACTGTACACCTCCTTTTCCACATTACAGATGGTGGGATCTTCATTCCTATGTGAACGAATAATGACAGTGATACCCGCCTAGACAAAATGGAACCTATCATTGGTGCATACAGAGAAGCTGCTGTAGTGGGTGATTCAGAATGGGATCTTAGAGTAGGATGGCATATGCTTGTTTTAGATTACTGTTCAAAATGTGAAATGCAGAAATGCTTTAAGATGTTTAAATCCATTCTGCATATTCTCTAACATATGGTAGCTATTTTTATGGCTCGTTTCTATTTTTTTAGTATTTTCAGCAAAACCTCTGTCGCTGCTGGTAGAAACATTATAGAATCATAGAATGTTTGGGGTTGGAAGGGACCTTTAGAGGCCATCTCGTCCAATCCCCCTGCAGTGAGCAGGGAAACCGCTAACTAGATCAGGTTGCTCAGAGGCCCATCCAACCTGGTCTGAACGTTTCCAGGGACAGGGCCTCCACTACCTCTCTGGGCAACCCATTCCAGTGTTTCACTACCCTAAGGTAATAAAACTGAAATAGCAAACAGGAGATAAAAAGGCTACTAGCTTGATGTGGCAGTTGTTTAAACACAGTGTGTAGTTACCCGTCTTAGTCATATGATTTTTGTGTTCAAATAAAATTTCAGCATAAAGGTATGGAAGTTAATTCACAAAATAAGGTGACCTGAGAAATCAAGTAAAACATGGTTTATGGTTTCCAACAGTGCTGGTATGTTTAAGTATACGTTCATTGTTCCTTGATTTCTTCCTCACAGGTGATAGAAATTAGCTGGTAGAAACCAATAAGGCAGAAACACTCCGACAGCTTAAAGAAAAATAAATCACTGATGAGTAATGGAACCTGCAGCATAGAAGAATGAATAGTTTAAAGAAGCTCGGCACATTGATGGATTTGAAATTAACTATTACAACGTGTCAAACAGGTAGGTAGTGTTATTAATGGAGAATTGTAAACATAGGCATTGGGAAAGGAAGAAAGGCTTTGATCTTAAAATGATCCATTTGTATTTGAACCAAAATTATTAACATTTTCTGGGTGGGAGGGAGAAGGAGAAGACTTTTTAGTTTTGCCTGCAGATTAATTTTTCAAATGAGAAAGGGCAAGTTTCATTAGAAATTATCTCCCTATGTTTCTGAAGATGAGGTACAGGAAAAGGCAATTTCTGGTTGACATCCATTTGGGTTTGCTTTTCTTATATGTGCAGCAGTCACCTAAGCAGAGTTCTGGGAACGTGTATGGAAAATATATTAGTTTGAGACTCCCAGACGTTGAATTACTGCATGACCTCTCCTTTACTTTTCCTGCCCTGCTGCAAAAGATATTGAACATCTGAGGATTTCTTTTCCACCCCCAAATTTACATGTCAATAAAACAGTATTATACACAGAAAAGCAACTAAGGAACACAGAAGTTAATTAATCTTAAGATTACACAGGACTGAAATGTAATTTTAGAAAATGCTCTGAGTTTCCTGGGTAATTCTGTTATCCCAGAAAGAACAAAGAAGTCCTAATACTTTCCTGCTTTAACATTTGCTATCAGCGAGGAGTAAGTTGTTTCCTTTGAGCAGCTAATTACCAGCCATACAGTTAAGCTGGCTCTTGGAAAAGACCTTTCCTGCCACTATTCCATATTGCCTGCTCTTAGTGAAAAGGCACAGATTAGTAGTTTTTATTTGCCTTCCTGTGATGATCAGGGCAGCAGCTGTGGCAGCTCAGGGTGACATTTCCGTTCTGGGAAGC
This sequence comes from Egretta garzetta, assembly GCF_000687185.1. Taxonomy (NCBI): domain Eukaryota; kingdom Metazoa; phylum Chordata; class Aves; order Pelecaniformes; family Ardeidae; genus Egretta; species Egretta garzetta. The sequence goes on from NW_009258258.1 coordinate 3,386, forward strand.
ACAGAGGTTTATGTGGCATGGTAAACCCCTGCTGTGTTCCTGACATGCCATGGGGGATTTGTGGTGTGTCTCCAAAGACCAGGACCGTGAGAACCCTTTAAATACCTCCTTTTCCACATTACAGACAGTGGGATCTTCATTCCTATGTGAATGAATAATGACAGTGATACCTGTTTAGCCAAAATGGACCCTATCGTTGGTGCATACAGAGAAGCTGCGGTAGTTGGTGATTCAGAACAGGATCTTAATTTGTGCCTCACAGTTGCCTGTAGGAGGGACTGGACTCCTAGATTTAGTACCTTAAACTTGCATGGTAGAAAATAAAAAGTCGCATAGTTCCTCCCTAGGAACAGAATGTGACAGTCACCAAATATAATTGCTTGCTCGAAGAGGTACAAGGCTATCAAGCCCATTGCATTGGTTTAATTGGTAGTGAATTTCAGGTGTCTAACTTAGGTAAAAGCAATGGGTGCAATATAAAGGCACAGCATGATTTTTTAAAAAAAAAACCTTAACTTTTTCTGTGTAGAATAAATGGTGCCCCCTATTAAAAATAGTTGTCTGTGAAGAGTCTTCTGTGAGTTATAGTGAATAGGGACAGGAGATGAAGACTTTTTGCCAACTTGTTAGAAGCAAGCACACTAATGATAAACTGTGATAATTCTTTTTTATTTAAACTACATCTTTTTAAGGAAGAAATGTAACCAAAAGCACAGGCTTGTCATGTGAGAGGAGGTGTTTTCTTTTAGCTGAGAACTCTTATTTCCAAGGCTGTACATCAAGGGAGTTTCTGCTTCAAAGCTGTCTACACTGAGGAATAGTAACATCTAATGAAACTGATAGTTAAAGACTCAACTATCACATCATAAGTGAGTTGATATAATAGTGCCTGCAACTGTTGCACATCCTCTTTGATTTATTTCACTTTTAATCTTTACCACCTGCTGGACGAGCAGAGTTTTGTTCACCCTTTTCCTTGCTGAGATGTTTTTAAATTAACCAATATACTAAAAAAATACATTAACAATCTATATTTATCTTTACATGATCATTATTTGGGCTCCATAAGAAAGGACGTGGATAATAACTGATCAGCTATACAGCAGAAATGAGCCTCACACAGAAGAAAGAGATCAAGGCTACATTTTTAAATAAACCAAATTCCTGTCATTTGAAGATTGCAATTTATTATGAGGCATGCTGGCTGTGCTACAGATTTCCCTGTACTTTACTTAAAGACCTGACAATGTATGTTGTTCTTATTTTAACACAGTTGCTGCTCGTGGGCAAATGGTATTTTGAAATATTGTTGTTTTCTAGGTTTGAAAATAGATTTTATAAGTATAAATTTGAAAGTGGTTTTATGTTTTGAGCTTGCCGGAGATTGGGTTTGAACATACAAAATACGAATATCTTCCAGTAGGGTACCTGTATTTCTTCTTAGCCAAGTATTGTATCTGTTCAGTTTATCATATCAAATACTATATGGGAGGGGGAAGAAACCGATATGGGTTTCCTGGTTAGAAATAAGTGAAAAAATCCAAAGTTGTCCTGATGATATGAAGAATCTACAGGTTTATGTCACTAGTTATTGCAAAAATAAATATAGTTTTATATCTTTGGAAATGAAGTTAATGTTGGAACATTTACTATTCTGTATGCCACAAAATAATTTCTTCTAAATAATATTTTTATTAAATTTTCTTCCACGCGGAAGCAGAAGCACTCTGACAATTATTTTTGCTCAGGTTATGGTAAATCTGGAGGAATTCCCCCTTCCACAGTGCACAGGAGTGCACATGCATGTGTGAATGATGAAAGGAAAACTTATCTCCACAGTGATATACTCTGAGGTTTTTGCTCCCAGCATAGCTGTTTTTTTCCACAAGAAGATATTTGTCTTGTTGAGGAAAACAAGGCTTAGATTGGATTCTTGAATACTAACTGCCAAAGAGGTTAACATATATGCATTTGCAGTATTTGTTAGTTTAAAAGGAGTCAGTTAATATTCTGTTAAAAAGATATCTGAGTCAGTAGTAGAACAGAAACCAGAGTTGTATTTTAATTGTAATTAGTTTCACTAATCTTCCAAGCACTAAACTTACTGTATTCCCAGAGAGTTTGTGACATTTGTTTCCTTTCTTGCATTCTCATGTTCTCATCCCTAGTAAAATACATTTGTTTGAGTTTTTTTAAATAAAAAAAAGGAAAAAAAAAAAACCAGCTAGAACCCCAAACAACCAAACCCTTGAAAATGAAAGCTGGTTTTGCAGAGCTTTTAGAATTACATTGGTAGTCTTTATGTAAATCACACATGTTATCCATTTACTGGATTAACATAACAATGCAGAAAATCCTGCAGGGTGCTGGTATATTATGAACACATCTGCCATCTGAGACAGTAGATACAGAAATGAGTTTGGTTTATGGAGTTGCACACTGAAGATTAGCAGAGTCCTACCAGTAGAACTCAATGTGACATGATTCACTCTGTTTGTCTTTAAAAATCTTCAGCAGATTACAGAAGAATTTCTCACAGTCATAAGGTACCATCTTGTTCTATGCTGGGCTGCCTGTTTAGGAAGGTAGCAATTGGAACACTTAAGCAGCAAAATCTCAGCCCAGGCCAGAGCTCAATCTACCCCCAGCTAGGGGGAAGATTTTAATATTCTTAGGTTGTGTTTAAAATGTCATTGTGAGAATAAAGAACCTCATTGTTAAGGCAATGAGGCAATGGTCCACTAACAACTTTTTTGATACTCTTCTGTTTCCCTTATCCAGGGAACTCCACTTCCATGCTGTGCAGTATCCAACCTGAATCCGGAACCATGTAGTCCATTGATCACAGGAGGCACATTGCTTCATCTGACCACTGATTAAGCAGACCTCTTTGCAGGGATGAGTAGTGAAGCTGTGAAGACAGCTTAGTTTATGTATCTACACTGCAAGATTTACTCAAGATTCAGATAATTTAAATAAAAAGGAGCAGATGCTTAGATGTGGCAGATTGTGATAACAGTCACTGGATTCAGTGGTTGGTCTTTCATTTATGTATAGATTTGAACACTGCACTGTTACTCGCAGTAGGTCTGGTCCAGTCCAGTGAAAATGGATTAAGCTTCTCAATAACTTGAGAATTTGATATGACAATAATTGTTGTCTATATAACAATCTGAGAAATGACTTAGCAATTTGAGACCTAACCAACAGGTAGTTATAACAGGAGTTGTTTAAATTATGTAGGGGTCTGGTCAAGTAAAAGGAATTCTTTAGAAATGCCAGCTACTTGATCTGTTTCACTATCCAATTATTTTTCAGTTTGAAAAAGCTTATGTTATTTGCCCATAAGTATGTATTGTTTCAGAAACAGATTAAAGGGAGTCGGTTCATTGACTATAAACACTTCATTTATTTGAAGTAATTATGTGAAAAATTTCTTCCAGGAAGCATATTTGATACAAAATGAGTCAGTAGTATGTCCTAATGTTTCTGCATAAATGAGGCTTTGTCTCAATAAATTAGAGCCTGTAAAACCAATAATCTTAATAAACTTCACAAATTACTTTGCTAGTGACTGTTAAACTGGAAGTGTTATCCACTCTAGAGGGAAATAATTGTTTCCATACTTGTTTATTTCTGAATATCACAGTAATTGGAAGGTATTCTTTTTGATATAATCCATTACACAGTTGTATTTAATAAGAGATATGAGCCATTTTGTGTTATAATTTAATAACTTTGGTAACCAGATATTGAGTCATCAACCATTATTAAATGAATTCACTCAGAAACATTAAAAAAATTACTAGAAAGAAATAAAGATTATAGTGGGTTTATTCTTGGTTTTTGAAAGTTATTCCTTGCTAAGCAAGGTTCTCTACTATTCCTGAAAAGGAACTTATGGACTATTGAAATAAATGATCAGCCATGCCCATTCAACAAATCACTTATTAAGTTTATTAACAAGTCCTTTTAAATCACCATCATAAAATGTAACTTTCATTCTTTCTAATTATGCAAGGCAGAGTACTGAAAAGCAGATCTGAATCATGATTTGGTGGCTCTTGCCTTTTCTTCCTATCCAGAGCTTTCTACTTCTGTATTGCCCTAACTTATTCTATAGACCAAGATTGCAAAACCAGAGACTCTCTTCCCCTGTGCATTTGTCTGCAGCTTTTACTTTTGTAGGCTTGTTTTCCAGTTGACTGACTCTGGGCAGCATTATGAATATGTTGTGTTTAAAAATGGGCTTAATTTTTTTTTAATTATTATATAAATATGGTTAACATATGAGCTTGTAAATTCACTTAATTGTTTTCATAAATATGACTAAGTTTTCTATAGCATAGTTGAGAGTCAATGAAGCATTTCCAAAGAGGATTTGTAAATCAGCTGTTTTGGTGTAAAGAGTGGTTTAAGGAAAATCAGTAATTGGCCATGTTTCTAGTAAGTTTCTGAAGGCGTTCATATGAAGACCTGTGGGTTTATTTTCATGAATTATTTTTGCAGTAAGTGCATAAAGACTGCTTATTAAATTAGTCATTTAGAGATGGTAAGAAATAAAATTATATTGGTTACAGTACAGTGATACAGTTTTCTGAGTTGCGTGCAGAGGAGAGCACATTCAGAAAGTTTTTTAGATCTGTGCCTAGGATCTAAAAATGCAGGAGTACTCCATGGTATGGAATAGGTTATTCTGAAAACTGATGAATATACAAATTATTTCATGGTCATAGCACGTAATGAATTCATTGTGAGTTAAACTGTAGCATGATGTGCTAGAATGAAGTTGATGTAATTCTTTCATAGGTAAACAGAGGCAGGGGAAGTAAATACAAAATTTTTTGGAGAAAAAAGTTTAGCATTTTTTCCTTTGATGTTCCCTCCTGTTAAGAAATTGATAGTAAATGAAGAACCACAAATAATACTTGAAGAAGAGAAGTTGCAGAGAGATATTAAGATCTCTGTTTCTTAAGCTTATCAGTAAGTGGATTAAAATGAAGCTTTATTATGGTGCATGAGAAACTTGATGAAAAAAAATACTTATCTCCAAATGGCTCTTTAATTCTACAAGCAAAGATGCATTCAGATGGGAAATTTGACTTTTTAAATAGCTCTGAGGGTGACAAATATTTGGAACAAACTAGCAAATGGCAAAATGGATTCTTCATTCCTTATGGTATTGTGCTGGTTTTGGCTGGGATAAAGTTGATTTTCTTCATAGTAACTACTATGGGGCTATGGTTTGGATTTATGCTGGAAACAGTGTTGATAATACAGATGTTTTCATTACTGCTGAGCTGGGCTGACACAGAGTCAAGGCCTTTTCTGACTCTCACCCCACCCCACCAGCAAGGAGGCTGGGGGTGCACAAGAAGTTGAGAGGGGGCACAGCCAGGACAGCTGACCTCAAATGACCAAAGGGATATTCCATACCATATGACATCATGCTCATTGTATAAAGCTGGGGGAAGAAGAAGGAAGTTGGGGGGATGTTTGGGGTGATGGCATTTGTCTTCCCAAGTCACCGTTAGCGTGATGGAGCCCTGCTGTCCTGGGGATGGCTGAGCACCTGCCTGTCGGTGGGAAGTAGTGAATGAATTCCTTGTTTTGCTTTGCTTGAGTGCACGGCTTTTGCTTTCCCACGTGTTTTCTCACTTTTACTCTTCTGATTCTCTTCTCCATTCTTCCAGGGGAGAGTGACCAAGTGGCTGCGTGGAGCTGAGTTGTAGGCTGGGGTTAAAACATGATGGGTATGGAAGACAAAATTGAATGCCTTTCTGGAGGATATCCTTTACCAAACTTAAGCAATTGGGCTGAATGCAGATGTACCTAAGCTTGCAATACTCTGGAATTAATTGTAAGTGTTCTAGTGGTTCCTGTGGATTTGAATTTGACAAGTACATTTCCACTGTAGTTCATGAAACCTAAACCCCCCTCACAAGTACCTTCATTAGCAGAAACAAAGGGAACAGATACCAGAAAGAGAAGCAAGGATGGGACAGAGGAATGAAGGAAGATCTGAAGAATTATATATTTATCAGCACGTGGAGATACTAAGAAAGCAATTTTGGAATTGCATTGCACTGTTCAGAGTTTAACTGTAGTAGCTTCATGAAGAGAAAAACAATGCCATCTAAATCAGACTTTTGCCATTGTAGTCTTGTTCTCCAAACTACTGCATGTTTTCTTGTCTTTGCCTTGTTTTGTAATGGATTGTAAAAATGGAGGGTGTCCAGATAATCATTGGTACCTCATCTATGATAGTATCATTGGGCTGAAAATTACCCTTCAGTGGTACTATTAAATGGAGAAGCTTTGTATTATAATGAAAGTTAATTATTAGTAAGGCTGTGAGAGAATTGCCACAGTAAATTTCTAAAATACCCTGTGCTGCAATTGAACATTTTCAAGTATCTCAATATTTCTGTGTGAAAGGGACTTACCCATCTATAGAATAAGTGGAATGCTCAGGGCTGTGAAAAATCCAGAAGCTATCTGTGATGAGAAGTGATTTTAGGTTTTATCTCCAAGTTTACCTTTCAGGGCCAAGGATTTGGTGTGTATGGACTTTGAAGATTCTTTAAGCCACTGGTCGATGTCCAGAAAGTGACACTGAAGACGGAGTAGGTGAGTTTGCATTAAATTCTTTGGGTATGTGGAATAAAGTAGTATTTTTGATCAGAGTGACTAGTGGGAGGGGGAGCAGCCACAGTCTGTGAAAGGAAGATCAGCCTTTTGCTTCCTAAGAGTTTTTCATGTGATTCAGGCTCTTGAATGTCCGGGCTCTTAGAGTGTACACCGTGGAAATGTTACTCTCTGTGTATTCGACTAGAGTCTGGGGTTAATGGCAGCACTGATGAGAACTGATGCCTGTAATATTTCCTTTGTGAGCTTTTCCCTGGCTTGCTCTGTCACCTCAATGGTTTGCCAAATCGTTGTTTCTTTCTGCATATTATTAAACAGTATTTTTTTGAAAGCTAGCTTGCCCAAAAGATGCATAAACTCTTGCTTCTTTGAACATGAAAGATTCAAACAGGAAGCAGCTTGCAGATTTAAACCTCTTTCCAAACAGCATTTTACTCAGTATTCACTTGAATTCTGAGAGGGACAAGCAATCAGTGTGTTTTGGCCATGCTATTGCTTCCTTGCTGTCTTCTGTTTCTGCTCCTGAATTTTTTCTGCTGCTTCTCTTTCACACAGGAAAACAGTTACAGTCAGATCAAACCCTGTGTCTGCAATTAAATCAGTAAACCTCCCTCCATTTAAAGCTTTTCAAGTATTTTATGGTAAATTATTTCTTATGACAAAAGTCCTTTTTTTAAATTTAAAAAGTCTTTAAGAGGGTTTATTTTTACTTTTCCTATACAAAGCTTTTTTCATCTTTCTCTGAATAAGACTTGATCATTTGTAACATCCTTATGAAACTGAGGTTATTTATAAAATACTATGCATATTAGATGATAATATTTTTGAATTTCAAATAGCTAGGTAGTATTTTAAGTCCAAATAAGAACACTTTGCAAAGCTGTTATGGCCAGATGACTTAGGTGTTGTGCTGAACTTGTGGTTTTCTGATTCTTTTAATCTGTAGCTACAGGGACAATATACTGTAAACTGTTGGAAATGCATACTCTCTTCTTATTGCTATAAAAAATATGTCAGGGAAAATTTTAACTTAAAAACAAGTTAAAAGATCCTAATTTGGAAACTACATTCTTTTCCCAAAATTTTTCTTCAATAATATCTAAAAAAACCAGCCCAGAAATATATAAAATACGTAATCCTAGCTTTTAGAAGCATTAACTAATCAAAACTGCAGCAAATGAATTGTGAGGCCATTTCAGGGAAGGATATTTTGTGAATATAGGCTAGAATTAAACTTG
>NW_009258259.1:0-3331 GCF_000687185.1 Egretta garzetta
AAATAAAGCACGGATGCAAAAGGCTTCAGCTGCTCCAACCTGCTGCTCTGCAGGGAGGTCACCCCGGTTTATAGCTTGCTGTTTTCTTTTTCTGGCAGCTCAGAAATCCAAACTTTGGCGGGATTTTTCCCCAGAATAGGGGAAGGAGACAGGGATGGGGAGCTCAGGAACCTGTGAGCTCCTTGCTCCGCAATGTGCCCCCCACGAGCCGTGCAGGGAGGATAGGGGGGATCATTGGATTCGACTCATCTTGGGTGTAGATAGTTGCTATTTTTTGGGTGCACACTTAAATGTGTTTTTCTGCAAGCATGTCAATAATCCATTTTGAAGTCAAAAGCATGCATAGTCATGCATGTCATCGTTTGCAGAAGTAATTTATGTATGTGGTGTCCCTGTCTATACCAAATGAGTGTCCTGTATTATTTCACGTAACACACATCATTATAATAAACATTACACCATGAAAGTTTTTACCACTGTTTTGGCTATGATAAAGTTGCCTCTTAGTGGAAATGAGTTCTTTAAATATCAGATCACCCAGGATCTACCACGATAAGACAAAATGAAACATATTTAAACTGAATAAATGTGACAGATTAAACACCACATTGCAGCCAGAGGATCACACTTGATACAATATGCTAAACCTTGCACCTGGGTGATGGTAGTGTTGCTGATGGTTGAGGTTTTTTTAGGTTTGTTTTGTCTTGTTGGGTTTTTTTGTTTGTTTTCATGGTGGTGGTGTGTGTGTGTTTGTTTTTTATCCTTATAGCAGCTAGGTTAGGAGTCTAGTCATGGATTAGGATTCCATTACTGTAAAAGCAATTTAGGGGTAGGGCAGTTCTTACTAACCGTACAAGGCAATTAAAAAACCAGCATCTTGTATTTGATTCTAGATTTTATTTTTGATAGGCATTGTGGATATCTCTTTTAGAACTTTTTTTGTGTACAGTAATTAGTGCTTTACTTCTGTTACTTAAGGGAAAATCGAGGCAATTAGGCTTAAATCCAGTTTCCTAATTCCAACTTTTATAGATTTATTTAGGAGTTGGCACCTTAATATCTTATGTATCGGGGCATCAGTGTTTTGAATAAAAATCAGAGATGAAGATCCCATTGGTGCTGTGTAGTTAAGAGATTTGTGGGAGTTTGATTCTTAAAAATTATTATAGCTATAGCTGATTTCTTTGGCATGTACAATTTTCATTCTTTTCCCTAAGGATGGAAGTGATTTTACTGAACCATATCAAGAAATGCAGTTCTTTGTACCTCAGATACTAACAGTCAAACTCACTGTGGAAGAGCCCAAGATTGTCTTTGAGCCACCTTTGAAACAATGTTGGGATTTAATCAGTCGTTGCTTCAGGGAGATCCTGAAAAGTGCTGAGGAGCTTCCAAAGGTACTGGATAAGTTATAGCTGCATACGAAATAAGAGTAAAAACTATTTATGATATTAAAAGTTATGAATGAGGCAGAAAACTGACAAATAGAAGATAAAGATAAGGGTCGTGCATCACAAACTGTGCGAATTTTTGTGAGTTTAGAAGATAGCATAGGAATTGGTCTTTGGCAGATTCAAGTTATAGTAAAGCCCTGGTTTGATTTTCATATAATTTTCAAAGCAAACTATGTGTGTAACCCAGTATTAATTATGAATCAGAGCCTTGTCATACTGCAGTGTTTTTACCAAATAATACGTGTTTTTTTAAGTGGTGGGTGAATGAGTAATAGAATACCTTATTTCCTCTATTGTATTTATTACAGTATTTGTAATGATTCCCTTTAGGTAGAAAGATTTCTATTTCCAGAATTAAAAAGAGATGATCTCAGTCTCAGTACAGTCAAACCAGATGAATCATTGTTTTCAGAGTATGTGAACAAACTCAAAAAGATCTTTGAGAGCAACATACTTGGTCCACAGAAGTAAGTTTTGGCTGTTAACTCTGTTGCCCATCCAAACCCTTGGATTCATAACACTATCCATTTGACTCAAAGAGTTTGAGTTGATTTTGTTTCTTGTTATAGAAAATCTTCACCTTGGAATCTTATGTTTGTGTTTGTGACCTTCTGTGTTTAAGGTATTTAAACATATACAGGAAATACAGCGATCTTTTGAACAACAATGCACAGCAAGATATCACAGATTTCTTGAAAGACAGTCATTCCTTAGAAGCTTTAACAGAGGTAATATGTAACTGACAGTGGCTACATGTTCATACAGCAGCTAACACACCACACTCATCTTGCTAACATATTGCCTGAAGAACTCCCATTCAAATCACTTGGGTTACCCTTGGGAGTACTGGGACAGCCATCTCAGTTTACATGGGCCCTTACTGTAGGGCTGTTGTGCAAATGCAGAAGGAGGTTTTTTCATGGCCTTCTTTTATGGGTTTTGTTGGGTCTTAGTAGAAGTCCAGTGGAAGGCTGCCCAGAGTATTTGGTGAATCTGCATCTTGCTAGTCTTTTGGCTGCCTTGTCCTTAGTCATCCCTGTCTACTTTTCTCTCTGCATTCCTGAGATAGCCTCTGACTAAATACTTCTTTAGGCAACTTGTGATGTTCCTTAATATGGCATATTACTGTGCAATGCTTTCAGCCCTGGAATCTGTGGATAGGAGCTGAGCTCTGGAAAGATAAAAAATAATTGTTCCTTCTTCTATTTAGATTATATGACCTATTTGTTGGATGGGAACTAAATAGCTCTTGTTTAGCATTTTTCATCTATAGACTTTAAGGAAAAATAACAGATGTATTATTTTCCATTTGTAGAAGATTGACAGCTTAACAAAACTCAAAAGAGAGATTGCTTCCATGCATGTCACTGTCCCTCTGGCCATGTTCTGTCTGGATGCTGTACAACTGAATGAGGAACTCTGCAATCGGACGCAAAATCTTAAGGACCAGTTGGTTGAATTTGAAGTGATGGAAAACAGAGAGTTAAATAAAAGGTACCTGTTGTTAGTATGCATGGTTCTTGCTGTCTGCGTGGACTGATGCTGTATATCTGTGGATGAGACAACTTTATTCATCTGCTGGGTTTTCCAGTGCTGACCAGACATGTGCAAGGACACCAAAGTGTGTATTTAAAATAAACAGGAACAGGAATACTTGTAAATGAATATCTAACTTAGTCTGTCTAGGGTGTACATAGAGATTAGACTGGAAATACAGCATTGTTCTTTCCTCCTTTACTGACCTTCTAGGATTTAGGTTGAGGTTCTTGCTTCCCCTGCTGGTGTCCAGCTAAAGCAACACAAGGAATGTTGAAAGCAGCTTTGCATTTGCCTTGTCCCTGACTTCTTTTTTACTTTTTTTTTTTTTTTTTTTT
>NW_009258260.1:0-3433 GCF_000687185.1 Egretta garzetta
TAGGAATAATGAGGCAAAAATATGACAGAGGTTTTTATTGCAAATAATAGACAGTGAACTTCAAACAACAGCGGAGAGTCATTAAAAAAACCACAGCAACAGAGTTAAATAAATGCCTAATTAGCCAGCGCCATGAAGGTGGAATTTACTGCTCCAGAGATTCTTAAGGGAGAGTCAATAAATTCACAGCTGGCTTTTTTTTTTTTTTTTTTTTTTTTTACCCCCCTCAGGAACAGAAGAAAATGTGAATGAGCCCAGGGCTGTTTTGGCGGGATTTCTCTCCTTGTTGGCACAAACCGAAGCCTCTGTCTTGGCCGAGACAGGGGTGCCAGATCCTCTCTCCTGAGGGAGCTGCTGCTTTGTGAGTGGCAGGACTGAATGCTATGTGTGTTTGGGATAAAATCAATGAGTAAGCATGTCTGGTCCTAGGGCAATTCCAAGAAGAAAATATAGGAAAAGGTGTTGCAAGTCCTGCATGCACCTTAGCATGGAGGTGTGTAAGACTCTATATGTGCATATAGGATATCAGGGTATATTACTCCTGTTCTTGACTGTTGCACAGGTGTCTGAATCCTGCAGGTTTCTTCTCTGTCGAGTGTTTGAGCTATTGCAATGTGAGCTCTGACCCACGTGTGCACATAGAAGCAGGCTGTTGGGTGTGGATCCCTGCACAAGAGTTGGCATCTGGGTCCACTCTGCCACGTGTGGGTGCAGACTGAGCCTGATTTTAAAAGGTAACAAACTATATGTGTTATTACAGCAGCAGCAAAATTCTATAATGGTATGCCTCCTGTTCCCCTTCCCTCCCCAGTGCCTTCCATACTAGACCTGTGCAAAAATGTTCCTCGCAGACGCTTTTTTTTTTTTTTCTCCCAGGAAAAAAATGCAGATTAGTTCTGAACTGATTCCAAACTGTGTTTCACTAGGGTGCGTTGCTTTCACAGATTGCCTTTCCAACACCCTCTTCTCCTCTGTGCGCTAGGTACAACTGAAGACCTATAAACCCATAAGGCAACGCAGTGAGTTCTGTCTGGTCAACTTGAGGCACCACCCTGTGCAAGTCCTGTGTCTCAGCGTGCTACCAGAGCCATAACCAGGCCAGGAAGCAATTCCTGTAAGCATCTGTGTTAGAGGGACATTTAGTTTGTTGAAACAATTCAAAATAGAACATTTCATGCTACTTCTGTAAAACTAAATGCTTTGACTTTTAGATCATCAAAAAGCTTTGTTTTGATCAAAAATGTCAACATTCTGAATTGGAATTTCCATTCCATGGGAAAGAAGAAATTTCAAGTTTTCATCACCAGCTTGCAACAAAAAAAATCTTCAGGTTTCCCAAGAGATGAAAAAAATCTTAATCTCACTAAGTTTTTCTCTGCATTACATAGTGGTTCCCATAAAATTTTCCACAGAACAGAATTGTGTTCCTTCCTGACTTCTAAGCAAAGTGCAGAAAAGGTTGCTGCACTTCATGCCACTTGATTTGAAGCTGCCAGCTCTGTGCTCTACAGCATCAGAGGTTCAAAACCAAAATCTGAGTGAAAGCAGTGTTGTCGTGCAGAGCTCTGCCCGCTCGCCTAACCATGCTACCAGTGGAGCCAGACATGCACTGCTAGGGATGGGGGCATCTGTAAGTCTGCCAACATCAAACCTGCCGTGTGAAGGCAGATAGATTTAGTCCAGCAGGCAATTAGGGAGCCTGAACTAAGGAATGTGACCCCTCTACTGCTCCTACACCCAAAATTTTTATGCCAAGTCTGATTTGATTTCTTTTTTCTTTTTTTTTTTTTTTTTTTTTTTTGGCTACACTTAGAATCATAGAATCATTATGGTTGGAAAAGACCTCCAAGATCATCTGCAATTTGGAGCTGGACAGCCAGAGCTGAAGTACAGTAGTGTAGGAAAGAAGAATGACTCTCAAAAATGGGAAGAGAGACTGAAACTATGAGACACTTCCTACTCCCATGGCTAAAAGACAAATGATTTCAAGAAGGAGCTTTTTCTCAGATTATCTACAGTGATAAACACTTTTCAGCAAAAAGGTAATGAGAAAAAGCAGTGCCTAACCCCAGGGGAAAGGAGAGAGACAACAGAGATAGCATCATGCTATCCATATGCCACCAAATCAGCAATTGATGCTAATGACAAATGGACATGGGAGATAAAAATCACAGCTTCGCATTGAAGCCTTGCTCTGAGAAGCCTGTGCCTACCTCTGGTGGAGACCTGGAGCTCTGCTTTCTCTTTACACCCTAACAGTGTATGTGCAGCTTATCTCTCCCAGTAAAATGCTACTGAGCAGAACTGCATGCAAGCACTGTGTGGGGTGGGTGCGTGAACAGGTCTGTGTGCGGGAGAACATTTGTGTGCTTGCCTGCGAACTTATGAGTGCCCCATGAGCATCTCTGTACCTGTGGCATAGGACCGGGTGTATCAACCCCTTTGCACCTGCTGTTAGGAGTTAATAGGATTAGTCTGAGATTTTAAAAGAGCTGTTGTTAAAGGCTTTTTGTGTTAGCTGAACATGTGGGTTACATGTGGCACCTCGTTCTGCCGTGTGTGGGGGGGTGGTGGTGGAAGAAATCAGAACAACGATGTGTACTGAGGAGCTGCTACAGGGTATTATCTTCGCCACAGACGGTATTATTCCTGCAAGTAAGGCAACCAAGGGGAACGGGAATTGGATATTGAGGTCACGGAGGGAAACAGCATGGGGCACCACTTACATGCTGGGAGCAAATATTAAGGGATACTAGGGTTTAACTCATGAGGCTTTAAAGTAGTGCTCTGAAACTACCACAGATCATCTATGCCTGGCAGGGACAGAGAGAGGGAGGGTTGTGAGAGTTGGGGGGCAATCACGGGTGTGTTCTGCCTGTCATCCAGTAAGTCAAAGTTTCTAGAAGAATTATGGGAATGACTGAACCACCCAAGTGGGTTTTGAGCAGTGGCTGGGGTGGGCTGGGAAGTGTTGCAGGTAAGGACAACATGCTGCACAGAGGCAGCCAGGGCTGTTTCTCAGGATGTACTCTGCGCAAGATACTCAGGCATTGCAGTAGGATGTATCCCAAGGAAGGCTTCTCATGTGGAGGGTTCCTCATGGCTGGCAGGGGACAAGAGAGGCAGCCATGCTGGAAGGGGTGGCAAAACTGAGCACAGCAGCCTTTTTGCTTGAAGCGTGCAGCATGAGATCTTGGAGAGGCAGGTGTGCTAGGTGGAGGAGTAATATGAAAAAAAAAAAAAGGGCTGCTGTAAAAATAACCCATAGTGTTTAATGTGTGGGAGGAGGGGTATGGATCTTTTCAGGTGCTCTGTACTTTCAGTCTAGCCTGTTGCATAGCAGGAGAGCACAGTGGCTGGCACGAGGGGGCAAACCAGCCTCCAAGAAGTGCTTGTGCTGTGCCAGGGGCGCCCCCCCGCCTTCCCTACCCTG
>NW_009258260.1:5236-6459 GCF_000687185.1 Egretta garzetta
AGCTGATTTGTTTTTTTTTTTTTTTTTTTTTTTTTTTTTTTGGCTACACTTAGAATCATAGAATCATTATGGTTGGAAAAGACCTCCAAGATCATCTGCAATTTGGAGCTGGACAGCCAGAGCTGAAGTACAGTAGTGTAGGAAAGAAGAATGACTCTCAAAAATGGGAAGAGAGACTGAAACTATGAGACACTTCCTACTCCCATGGCTAAAAGACAAATGATTTCAAGAAGGAGCTTTTTCTCAGATTATCTACAGTGATAAACACTTTTCAGCAAAAAGGTAATGAGAAAAAGCAGTGCCTAACCCCAGGGGAAAGGAGAGAGACAACAGAGATAGCATCATGCTATCCATATGCCACCAAATCAGCAATTGATGCTAATGACAAATGGACATGGGAGATAAAAATCACAGCTTCGCATTGAAGCCTTGCTCTGAGAAGCCTGTGCCTACCTCTGGTGGAGACCTGGAGCTCTGCTTTCTCTTTACACCCTAACAGTGTATGTGCAGCTTATCTCTCCCAGTAAAATGCTACTGAGCAGAACTGCATGCAAGCACTGTGTGGGGTGGGTGCGTGAACAGGTCTGTGTGCGGGAGAACATTTGTGTGCTTGCCTGCGAACTTATGAGTGCCCCATGAGCATCTCTGTACCTGTGGCATAGGACCGGGTGTATCAACCCCTTTGCACCTGCTGTTAGGAGTTAATAGGATTAGTCTGAGATTTTAAAAGAGCTGTTGTTAAAGGCTTTTTGTGTTAGCTGAACATGTGGGTTACATGTGGCACCTCGTTCTGCCGTGTGTGGGGGGGTGGTGGTGGAAGAAATCAGAACAACGATGTGTACTGAGGAGCTGCTACAGGGTATTATCTTCGCCACAGACGGTATTATTCCTGCAAGTAAGGCAACCAAGGGGAACGGGAATTGGATATTGAGGTCACGGAGGGAAACAGCATGGGGCACCACTTACATGCTGGGAGCAAATATTAAGGGATACTAGGGTTTAACTCATGAGGCTTTAAAGTAGTGCTCTGAAACTACCACAGATCATCTATGCCTGGCAGGGACAGAGAGAGGGAGGGTTGTGAGAGTTGGGGGGCAATCACGGGTGTGTTCTGCCTGTCATCCAGTAAGTCAAAGTTTCTAGAAGAATTATGGGAATGACTGAACCACCCAAGTGGGTTTTGAGCAGTGGCTGGGGGGGGGTGGGGAGAGGTGCAGGGAAGG
>NW_009258260.1:6718-11075 GCF_000687185.1 Egretta garzetta
ATGATGGAAGGGGTGGCAAAACTGAGCACAGCAGCCTTTTTGCTTGAAGCGTGCAGCATGAGATCTTGGAGAGGCAGGTGTGCTAGGTGGAGGAGTAATATGAAAAAAAAAAAAAGGGCTGCTGTAAAAATAACCCATAGTGTTTAATGTGTGGGAGGAGGGGTATGGATCTTTTCAGGTGCTCTGTACTTTCAGTCTAGCCTGTTGCATAGCAGGAGAGCACAGTGGCTGGCACGAGTGGGCAAACCAGCCTCCAAGAAGTGCTTGTGCTGTGCCAGGGCCGCCCTCCTGCTTTACCTACCTTGGAGTTTCTCTGTCAGGTCTGTACAGCCAAGGCCTGGACGCAGCCATGCGTTCTGCAAATAGCCCTGCCGCATCTCCCCTTGCACGCTGTCTGGGGTGGGCAGGTTATTGCAAAGGTGGGGCCACTGCACTCGTAAGCCATTTCATGCCTGCAAATTGCTTTTGCTGTGACAGGTCCACCTGGCCTGCCCTGACCTAGCCTGAGCAGTAACATACTGCTGTTTGTGTCCTGAACTGATGCAGAGAGACCGAATCCATGTTTCTGCTGATGAGCAAATGTCTCATTGGGGGATTGTCACAGAGCGCACCAGGAAAATAAAATAAGGCTTTCTTTCAGAACTTCTCCTGGCTCAGAAAAGTTGAGGAGGTTTCAAAACAACCTTCTCCTTGCAGAAACTCTGAATCTCCCAACCATGCTAGCATTGGAAACATTGGGGTTTTTTTTCATCCCTGCATTTCCATTTTGTGATAGAATCCTGGAGGGTTTTGCACAGCAAGCCCGCATAATGCTGTGGAAAGGCAGGATACACTCAAGAGCACGCTCCAGAAGAATGCCCCTGAGATGTTCTAAGTCAGTGGACCAGGACTGGCTCAAGGTTTGTTCACTGCTTAGATGATGTGGAACAGTTTGGGGGACAGACTCACCCTGCAGCAGCTGCAGGCTGTCTCTTCCACCCTTTGCTTCTGCCTTGCTGACTCCATTTGGCCCCTGCTCAGGCTGTGAACTGCCCTGAACTGCACCTCTTGCACCTCCCTGTCCTCATGGTGAGGCATGCATAGGCATAGGTAAATGAGAAAATAAAGAGGTGTGCCTTCCCAGGGCTGTTTAGCTGTCCTTGTATATGGACAAGGTATGAGGTTTTTAAACAATTCTTGCCCCTTGTGCTGCCCTTTCTGCCATTCTGGAGGAGCTGTTAAGTGGGATCATGTGGGAAGGAACTGGATGATGGTAGATTGAAAGTTAAACTATACTGTTCACCCCATGTGGTTAGTGGAGACAAACACAAATGTTTTGCGGATAGGTTTACTTTTAAGCTGAGTCTCCTAGAAAGGAACAGGTGAAACCCTGTGTTTAGGTGGCTGCTTGCAGCCAGCCCTGTGACAATGCTCTAGCAAAACTTGGCTCTTCCTACCAGGATTCCCCTTTATCTCTTTACCTTATCCGCTGCATTTGTATGTGTTACCGATCAGTGCAATTTCACGGGTCCACTAAGGACTGCTTTGTATGACCTTCCTGCACAGAGTTCAGGGAGCACTGCTCCCAAATGCACCCGTGCCACAAACTCGGCATTTGCACGGCAAGTTTGTTTTCAGTCTGCTGCAAACATCACACTGCTGCAAGCACCTAGAGTTTGGCAGCAAATTGTTGTGAATTTGCGGAGAGCGGTAGCCTTTGCTTAACAAAGAAAAATGGAAGAAACAGACATGCATGAAAATAGAGGTATATGTATATGAACACATGGTCCTAGCCACAAAAAGTTCTTGAAATGGCTGCGCTGACCCAGCTGGTGTGGGTTTGGATCTATAATTGCAGTGGTTCTCATGACACTTCCTCTTTCCAAAAGCTTTCTGGCAGAGGCAACTTATCTGGCATGAACAACAGTGTGAAATGAAGATAAATGAAGAATATGAGCATATGAATCCCTAGAAGTAGGCTGGGTTGATCTTAGTCAGATGAAACTTTTCAGGTACTGTTTTGTACTGTTTTTCCTCCTCTGCAACTAGAACAGCAGCAACATAAGTAGCAACTAAAGTAATTAGCAGAGGAAAAAAGCAGCCCTGCAGTTAGTGGGTCAGCTCAGGGTTTAAGAGAGCCCAGCTCATGTCCTGCTTCTCCTGTAAACTGGTATGTAGCCTCCTTGGGCAAGAAGAGACAATCTGTGCCTTCACTTCAGAGTCTCCATTTAAGCATATTTTGACACGTGGCTTGGCGCATGTGTGCCATTCTGGCCAGTACTAAAGCAGCAGCTATAGCCTGGGGTCTCCCCTCTAAGCATCCAGGTGGGATTAGCACAGAACATGGCTTTTTGTGGCCCTGCTACTTGTGAAAAGCAGGGATCAGCACATGTCCGGAGGGACTGTGAAGGGACTTTTGTCTAGGAGGGTGGGTGGTATGAGGCTGTGGAGACTAGCTCAATAATTTAAAAAGTAGATAATTATATCAACAATAGAGGGGTGTTCGGGAGGCAGATCTCCATATTTGCCCTTAGTTTGTTGTTTTGAGAGTGACTCCTGTGATGTGGTATGTGAGAGGGATGCTCATCATGTAAAATCCCTTGTCCAAGTAGTGGCATATGCAGGCAGCTGAAGACCCTAAGCAGCTGAATTCCCTTGTGAGGGTTCATGCCATCCAGTTGTACCCATCTGGATCATTTCAGGCAAAGGATGGAAGCCCTCCTCCCCCATCCCCATGAGTTGTATGCAGAAATGCAAAATCCCCATTTTGCAGGGACACAGTTTGATTCTGCTGTAGGTATTTTAATACCATCATGGGCCAGTCAGGTTCTAATTAGCTTTAATTAGCACCCTGCATAAGAGATGTCAAATTCTTTCCTATCTTTGGAAACTATTGGAAGAAATCACCTCCAATCTCATCCAGCTGATGGCTCTCTAATCAACAGGGCAGACATCTGCCCACATGCAGACTATTTTTTGGTGGCCAAGTCAGGTTTGATCTCTTGAGTCAAATGATCCCTTCAAGGGAAGTTCAGTAAAATAGAATTCAACTGTATTATCAAGCTGTAAGTTACAGCAAGAGAAGAGGCAAGTATAGATGAGTCACAGGTCACTGATGCCCTTTTCTCCTGAATGAGGCTCTCTGAATGTATTAGAAATTTTTGAGAGTCTCCAACTTCCTGCAAGATCCATCTTGTTCCTTTAATTACCCTTCATTTTTACTTGTCTGCTCTATGGTGGGTGTTTGTGTGTACAGTACTTTATACTTTACATGCTGGATAAAGATGTACAAAGTAACCCTTATGCCTACCGACTTCTGTCAGATCGGTTTTTCTCCAAGAGCTGTTTGCAAAAATAGGGATTTTTTTTCACCAGTGATAGAAAGTGCAGTTTTCTGAGGAGAAAAATGAAACATTTGGTCCAAAACTCAGGATAGTTTGATGCTACATTGCTGCTGTAGTATCAAGAAAGTTGTAGCTTGCTTGTCAGTGAAGTTGGGCTCCTAAAATGAATTCTGTCCCTAAGATCATGGGGGTTTTTTGCAAGCTGGCAGCATATCTCATGGGAGAAAGAGGCTGAGCTTCACTACCAAGATTTTAAACATCTGCAGTTTAGATCTCTAGGTCTGAACTCCTCAACCCTAGCCACCCTGTTGAGCGTTGCTATAATTTTCATTGCCAAAGGGCAGTTCTCTTCAGCCAGGCTGCCTGATGAAAGGAGCTATGAGGCCTTCTGCTCCTGTGTCCTCCTCTTTGAGAAAGAGATATAAAATCCTTCAGCCATGGATAGAAAAGTCTTTCTGCAGAGGCTAGCGGAGCCAGCAGTATGATAGGTGAAGTGAGTAAATGATTACTCTTCCTTCTCTCTGACAAATGTTGTCATATTAATTAGAATAGTTCTTAGGTGTTTATGTGTGTGGGGGGGTTATTTTCATATCAGGATATTTTTGCCACATTTTATTGCTTAAGAGGAAATACTTTTACACTAGCTTCTTGGGAGACTCCCCCAGGGGAGAAGAAGGTCTATGTGGCTAAAATGAGCGTGAAGGTGGTCGGACTGGTTATATGGCCCACTGGTTGTTGAAAACACGCTTTGTGATAAATTTGGGGACTGAAATAGAAAGCCCTGTCCATTTCCAGTCCTCCTACTGGAAGGGGAAGGGAAATATAAACCCATGTAAATCAACTCTGATGAGTAGTGGTTTCCACCTGGATTTGGAGACAGCCTAAAACACCTCTGAAGGGTTATATAGAGGCCTTGTTTATCTTAATTGACTTTTTACATTTTGATCTGAAACCTAACCTTGAACACTTCTGGTAGAACCATTTCTCCAGCGTGTTTATTTCTCCCCTCCTCTGCCCACCAGCTAGAACTCTTT
>NW_009258260.1:11220-23697 GCF_000687185.1 Egretta garzetta
GTGTCAACTATCTTCAGGCTAAATCTATGGTTTGCCTTTGTTTTTCACCATGCAGATTTCCTTTTCTTTCAACACATCGAATTTCAGGATGGATTGATGGTCCTGCAGAGCAATGTTTTTCTGTGTGATAAATAACACAAGGGCTCCCTGTACTGATCAAATGAAGCTGGGATTTCAAAGGTGACTGAGTCCATAGATTTCTTGAAGCTTTTAGGTTTAGCATGTTCTGAAAAATTATTGCAATTGTAGCACACTAAAAAGGCTTGGATAACTGTTTTCTTTCTCCTCTGAGGCTGGGATGGCTGTGGTGCAGTGATGGCTGTGGTGCAGTGACGGCATGTTGCGGTGGATGTTGTCTCCTTTGCTTGTCAACCTGAACATCTCTGCTTCCTTCAAGCAACCTTTGAGCAACTTGATCTAGTGGAAGGTATCCCTGCCCGTGGCGGGGGGTGGGGGGTGGGGCAGGGCTTGGAAGCAGATGATCCTTAAGGTCCTTTCCAACCCAAACCATCCTATGCTTTGGAAAGAGAGCTGAGGGTCAAAACAGAGGCTGCTCTGTTCACATTTTTCATTGTTCATGCTCGCTTTGGTGGATGCTACTTTTTACCCTCCAGAGCCCAAGCGTTCATGTGGCTACGTGTATGCAAATGGAGCAGGATGTCTAATGCTTTTTGCCTTTGGCTTCTGACCCTGCTCCACATCTGAAAATCAGTATGATTTGATGGCTGATTAGTTGCCTATCAGATGGGTAGATGAGATATGGCAGAGCTCTTTACCCACCTCCTGAAAAAAGTCTGCTGGTATAAATAGCCTTCCTGTTGGCCAGTTAGCCAGAAAGGGCTGGGACAGAATGGGACACTAAGACTGAAATTTTTCTTCCTTCTGTGAATCCCTTCTCAATTTAATTGCTGGGTTTTTTTAGGGTAGGAAAGGAGTGAGGAAAGAAAGATGAGATAATGGATAGAGAAGCTAGTGGTGATACTGCTTGCAGATCTAAACATGCAGGATACCTTTACTCTTACAGTTTGGTAGTCTGGTACCTTATGCTACCACAAAATTAAAACATCCACAGACCTTTGGGAGAGAAAACATAGTCAAAATAAGGTAGAGTAGACAACAGAAAATAACTGTAAGGTGCAACTAATCAGATACCCTGAGATCCCAGTGTTGCTCAATCCTCTTTGCAAAAATTAATCTGATGACTTTGACCTTTTTAGGGCCTTAATTTTACAGATGTAATGCCAGCACTTAATACTTTTCATGTGTAAGATTCAAAGCGGCTTAAAAAATGAGGGAAGTTGCAGCAATCCTTCATTGCAGACTTGCTAAGAGAAATGATTTAACAAAGCCATTAACAGTCATAAGGCTTGCCCACTCTGTGTATGCACAAAGTTAACACATCCTCCAGACTCCGCTTACCTCATCCAAAGTTATCAAGTAGCTCAGCTAAAGTTAATAATGTTCTCCTCTCCAGCCTGCTGATGCTGTACTCCCTACCTGAAGTCCCATGATATACTGTTTTTCCCCTGTCTTGTAAAGGCATACCAGGTTATGCCATCTGCATTTATCTGGTGGCCTTCTCTATAGTGCAGGAGTTACCCTTGGCTCATTGCTGGCCTCAAAAAAGTAAATGCACCAAGTAACATGTCTGAGTCCAGGTACCTGTTTGGTTCATTACAAGGACAGGACCCCCGGCAAAGTTCAGTGATGATTCTGCACCAAGCATCATCAGGGCTGACTCTGAGGTCCTAAGTTCAGGTCTGAGCCCTGACTGTGTTTTTCCACTAAAGGTGGTTACCCACCAGCACCACCTACTCTGCCGTGCACCCTGTGAACAGGCTGTTAAGTTCTGGAAGAAACTGATGGCTACAATCAGGCAGAGCAGCTTCTTCAGTGTTTATCTTTTGCAACCTGGTGAGTCCTGACCTGAGCAGAGCAGTCCACGATGAACCACAAGAGCGGCATTTCAGAGATGTGGGGAGCCGAGTGCACTGGTTGGATGCTCATTACAGTGGCTGCTTGTAATGATGTTTGGCAGGAGGAGCCCTGATAAATTCCCTCCTGTTAGCAGACCCCGCCTCCCAGTTTTCCCTTCCTTGCATTCTGTATTTGGTCGTGTTAAATGAGGTACGTAGGCACCTGAAGTAGTAGCTTGTGTGAGGTTTAAACCAGAAGAGATCAGAGCTGCATTTCAAAGTCTTTTCAGTTCCCCGTTGCTGCTTGCTCCATCTCCTCTGGACCTTTCTCCTGCCTGAAATGCGGGAATGAAGTGTTCTCTGAAACTCTGATCGCACAGTCTGTTTCCCCCAGTGGTGCCTAGTAGAAGAAATCTTGTCTCCTGGATATCACATTCGAAAGCAAAAGTGAGAGAGAAAATAACAGTTGCTTTAAATAATGAACAAAAGTACCAGGAGATTTATTTCCCCCACCTTCTCCCCTCCCTCATGCAGATACTCTCTTCTTTAAAAACAGTTTTCCAAAGTGAATTTCATGCTGGAGCGACAGCCCTGCAAAGCAGCATCCTCTGTTCGCATACCAAATGGGAATAACTAATGCGTGGGAGTGCAGACTTTCACTCGTCAGTAGCAGCATGCCTTGTACTTAATATAGGTAGCAGGTTGCATATATGTGAAGGACTAGGGTTATCTCTCTGGTCCATTCAGTCACAAAATCCTGTGCTCTTCTGAACAGCAAGGATGAGAGCAGAGGTGGTGGCTTACTCATAACACTATTTCGAAGGGGGCAATAAATGACCAATTAATGATTTCACTATAGTAACTAAAAAGGGTTGAAATGATAGAAGGAATCTGTGGTTGGCCTGGAACACGTGTCCTCCAGGCAAGAACTGCAGATATTGCTACAAATCTTCAGTGAGCCTGTTTTGCCTTTGAAATTGGCAGATTAGAATTGATTACAAACATTGTTCGACTCCTATTCTGTATTTAGGAAAGTGGAATGCTGCTATTTTGCCCCCTTTTTTTTTTCCTTCTACCACATAGCTCTTTCAATCTTCACTCAGTCTGCAGTTGTGATCGGTCATCTAACTCACAATATTGCTTCTCACTTAAGGGCAGCAAGCAGGCAGGAGCTCCTGGTGTAAATACCTGCCTACGGAAATTTAGAGATAACTGCTGAAAGTTCTTGCACCAGTAAAAAAAAAAAAATCATTTTGATATTTAAAGTAGTGTGCAAAAGTGGGTGTGAGGCCGCTTGAATTGCAGCATTTAACAACTCAAGCAGTTGTTTCTGAGCGTTTTCTTTGTGTCATTTTTCAAATGTCTTATAACTGTGAAATATAGTTAGGGATATATTTAGGATTAACAGGGTTAATCAGCTACAATACAAATTGAATTTGGACTTCCTCCAAATCTCAAGCTGAACAGCTTTTCAGGTTCAGAAAGTTTTGATTAACTTTTTCTTTTTTTTTTTTCTTTTTTTTTTTTTTCCACTATCACTGCACTTCCAAATGTCCAGGTGTCAGTAGATACCAGGTTCAGGGAGTACTGATATGCTCTGATAGGGTCTATTCTTGTATCATTTCTAAGTTAAAGAGAAGCAGGATGAATCTGAAGTCTTCTCTTGAAAAAGTTTGCTTTGATGAGAATTCTGCCCCTGTTTTCTAGAAGACTGGATATTTCAAATGAGATTGGGAGTGGATCAAGAATCTTAACTGGAAAGGGGCGTGACCAAAGTCCAGAGCTGGTCTCTTTAACAGCTGTACCTGCATCTACAGTTTTTTGCTGCCTACCAGCTAAGCTTGTAATGTTATTCCCAAATAGATAAACAGGTGGAGTTTTATCCTGAACTCATACATCCCTGAACTTAGGAATCTTTTCCACAAACTTCCCATTGAGGGGGAAAAGAATTGTAGTATCCAGAAGGCATTCAGTGACAAGCAAATTCCAACATTGCCTGGAAAGTTTTGGCACTCTGGACTTTTTGCGATGATGGTTCAGCCAGGGATGTGACATGGAGACAGCCCTAATAGTGTTGATGGATAGAGGAGATAAGACTGAGCCAAAGATCGACTATTTTTCCAAGCATATTGCAGGACTTGCCTGTTTGTCAGAGCCTGCTTGCAGTAACCAAAAACAAGAAATCATAAACCCATATACAAACAAACCCAGAGAATTTAGCAAACAAAGATGCTGAAAAGCTAAGAGAAATGAGGAGGAGACCCACACTGAAGCCTGCTGTGGAATCTTAATTGCAATATGGTGCACTGAGACGGTGGAGATGGATGGATGCCTTAAACAGATGAGTGGGTGGACAGAAAGGATGAAAGGTGCAGAGGAGCCCTCAGTGGGAAGGCACTCCAGAAGTCAGTAAAGTCAGTCTAATATTTTCCCTATCCTTTACTAGGGGTGGGAAAAGGCAGGACTGTTTATTTTAGCAGTCTAGGAGATATTTCCTCACTATTGTGCATGATTTGGTGATCTATTTTCCCGGTGGTTTTTTGCACTTTGCAAATGAAAAAGAAAACTGTGAAGTTTGAAGTCAGGAGAGTAACTGTAGCAGGAACGATCTCCTGCTTGCCTTAGGTTCACGGGCACACCAGAATGAGTGGGAATAGAGGCAGGATTTACAGCTGGAATATCGGAGGACAAGTTGAGCATCTTCCCTCAACAGGCATAAGGGACGTGCTGGAATTTCCCCCCCAAACCAGAAATGTCCATGTCCACCTTCCTGAGGATGCAGCCCCCTGTGTGGATTCCCTTCCCCTCGCTCACGTTGGCTCTAGCAGCCTGGATACTTGTCAAATCCCCAGCATGCAGCTGCCTGCATCTCGCACTCCGTTATTATTGCTGATGCTAATCTCTGACCGCTGAACACGGGTCAGAACCAGGAGATAATTGCAGCTCCGATCCGCCAGGCACGGTCCTTTGTGAGTAGTTAATGAGTGTTCAGGAAAATAAAGCAGAAAGAAGAAAAGGGGGATTGTGGTTTGCATATGGTGAGATAGAGAGTGAGCAGGGGATGGAAGGAGGGGACAATTCACTGATGGGGGGAAAAAGAAAGAATTAGGAAAAAAGAAATAATTTACACTAAAGCTATGCCTGCCTTATTCCTGTTTCGCCCAAGTGGATGCAGCTAAGTCTGATAAGAAGGGGACTAGGCGAGCAGGCTGCAGTGACACCCTGGGTCTGGTTGCAGCGCTTTTCTTCAGGGTGCCATGAATGCAGAGGTGGGGGTCATCGTCCGCCTGGCCAGCCAGGAGGCTACACCCACAAGGCAAACATCCTTGTGCTCTTCGCTCCCAGTTATTTCCTCTCCTTTACTCTGCATCACACAGCCTGTGTGTATGAAGGTGCCCTCTGGAGATCAGCTATCTACTCCTAAAATTGACTTTAGCGCTCTCTTAGCTTGAGTGGCAGTGACCTGTATCTCTGTATCTGAATTACCAAACTTTATTCCCAGCTCTATCTTTATATCACATACAGAGGGATCGGGTTTGGTGTCTGAAGGAAAAAGGTGACTTTTATCAAATCTTTGCCAGGTCCTTACTCCAAACAAAAGGTAGCTGCACCTAGTAATCCATGTGACGTGACTCCTTGTGAAGACCCCAGAGTGTGTTCTCTCTTATGGAGGAGATGGCTCTACCTGCTGCAGTGACATCTGCCACGGGGGATAAATGATGCAATACGGTGACACAACAGCTTAGTGGTCTGGGCATGTCTGGGTTTCTGGAAACCAGAAACCACCTCAATGGAGGGGAAGGAAAACTGCTTCCTGCAAATGAATTAGAGTCACTGGGGATGGAGTTTGAGGGGGAAATAAATGATTGCGGTACGTGTTTGTGTCCATATGAGTCCCCTCTCCCTAACGACCATGTTAATGTGCTCATAAAAAGATATGGCGCAAGGGGGACGTGACTGTTCAGGCTGATTAGCATTTTATGGCAGAACTAAGCTCCATGACAAACGACTGGCTGGGTGGGCTGTTTTTACAACCCAGAAAACTCTACTTTAAGATGCTGAAACTGAGTTCCTTTTCCCTATTTCAAGTGCTATTACATTAATAATAGTATTCATTATTATTGACCTCTGAGGGGTCCTGCAAGTCCCATGAATACACAAGATGGTGAGGGAGTTTTGGGGTGACTGAGGTGGGTCCTAACCAGAAGTGCTCTGTAGTGGCACAACAGGGCAGGGCACTGGGCTGACAGAAGTACCTACAACCAGCTGTAAGGCATGAGTGACGTCCTGGGAGGGTCTCTTGGAAAACTAGGTATTGAGTCCTAACATCTTGGCCATACCCAGTCTCCCTCTACAGTCTGCCATTCACATTCAGTGAAGTATTAACTCTGCTTTGCTTTCAGTGCAAACTCATGTGTACCATGGTTCTGTGTTGCTTTGCAGTCCAGAGACGTGTGTTTTTCTGTTGTGTTGAATGACCTACATCTCCTTTGTTTGGAGAGAGGCAAGGGTCTCCCCAGGGTGAGATACACCACGGATGCATTTCCAGGTTTGGAACAGTCTGTGGGGTCTTGCCCCAGTCCCAAAAGCTGCTGGACCAGATTTATGTTCAACAATAATGGCTGAGAAACAAGGTATAAATCGATAAAATGGGATAGTGGAAAAAAAAAGAGGGTTTGAATCTGGCTGTGAATATGCCCTAGAGAGCAGCAGCCTTTTCATCACTGGGACTATCGCAGATGTCCATGTAGAGAGTCTGTTCCTCAGAGCTGTGGAGCAGGTTCAAACAGCAGGGCTTTGCAAGGCAAGGAGCAGCTCCTTCTGCGAGGCAGCGAGCAGAGGGACTATGCGATGGCAAGCATTTATCCCGTGTGCTCTGTGTTGTCTCCAGTGATGGAAGGGCTCCATCTGGTTAGAAGTCTCAGTATATAACTGCTTATCATATAATGTCACTCGGAAGTCAATTTTTTCTGAGGGGGGGAAGTGACAGGTATTGAATAGCCTAATGTCAAGAGAATAACAGGTTTTACGCCAAGAGATTTAGAAATGCGAGAGAAGTGGTTTTTCAGGGCAGATCAATTCTGTGAGTGAATGTGGCACGTTGTGCTAGAGAAGGGATGCAAGCCCAGCTGCAGTGACGACTCTCAAGGGGAACTGTGGCAGAACAGGCAAGGTAGAGCCATACCTCCTGCATATATGTGTGTGGGGGTGGGGGTACACATGCACACATTAGTAACGCAGACCTCAGTTCGGCACTCTGCCCTTATTCAGCCATGCACATAAGCGTGTGTTTCATTATGCATACGCTGAAGACTGTTTTGTGTTCTGACAGGACTTCCTGGAAAAAGCTGGAAATAGTTTTCTGGGCATTAGGAATAATTTTAAGCACATACCCAAGTGTGCACCGAACAGAGGAGGGGAGCTGTGTGAGATACTTGCAAGGAAACCTGAAAGTATGTTAAGACTCTCCCTGCACTTCTTATCTTGCTGACTCCACCCTGGAGCTTGGAAAACCATTAAGAAAAAAATGGAATTAAAAAAGAAGTGTTAATTTCTCCTCCAGTGTACAAGATGGGCTCATTTGGCATGCAGTTCCCTTCCCTTCCTCCAGACCCTTCTCCTCCCACTTCCCTGTCTGGGAACACTTCGGGTCACAGGGGTGTTAGGTGTTACTGATACAAAGGAGTGCATTGCTAACTCACTTAACTTGAGGACTTGTAGAAAGAGCTTGCAATCAACAGCATTTAGTTGAAAACATGCAAGTAGGTTTTCACACCGGAAATGCCCATCAGTTTGCCCAAAGGATAAATTACCAAGGGGCAAGTGTGGCCAAATGGGATTAAGCTGTGCAGCTCTCAAACTGAATATTTGGGATCACTCCACCCTCAAAATTTATGATAAAATATGGATATTTCTCATCTAAATTCTGATAACATAGATGTAAGGAAATTGCCATTTGCACAGGGATATTCCACAAAGCTGGGACAGGGGGGAGAAAAAGACTCAAAATTGATTAAGATATTTGTTATAAATAATTTGCTCCATTTGCCTTAATTTGTCAAGCCTTTTGGTTAATTCAGGGGACCCCAGCCTGCATCTGGTCTCCTTTCAAACTCATGCGGATGTTGCAGGCAGGATAGAACCGAAAGGAATGAAAATGGGAATGTTTTTCCAAGCTTCCCCCGTGAGCTGCAAACTCCACGCTGAGGTGCCAAGATGAAATCCCCACTGTAGTTCTTGATATGGTGTTTTTGCTTTCTCCTTTTATCAACCAGCAGTGAAACAGTTAACAGTAGTGGCCTTTCTATTGCTGGGGACATATGGGAGCCCTTGAAAGGGGCAGGAGGGTTCAACTCTCAGAGCTGTTGTTTTGAGGTGTTCTTTTGCCATGTGTTTCAGATGAGAAGCTTAAAATCTCACTCACGTGTTTCTCCTTCATTCAGACTATGACAGCTCCACAGCCCTGTAGTTATGGTTCCCTAAACCTGTGAAACAATTGCCCAGAGGGCACCCACAAATGTTCTTGCATACTGTAATGGGCACCAAAGCCTTGGTAAAGCTGACTCC
Source organism: Egretta garzetta (assembly GCF_000687185.1). NCBI lineage: Eukaryota > Metazoa > Chordata > Aves > Pelecaniformes > Ardeidae > Egretta > Egretta garzetta. The sequence goes on from NW_009258260.1 coordinate 19,704, forward strand.
AACCTTCAATTCCTGCCTTGCAAATGACTGGTGTTCCATCATCTTTGTTGATGGGCTGTCTGAGGGTGTTAGTAAACACACGGGAGCCCAGACTGAAGTTCAAGACAGCGGGAGATGTCCTTGCATGGGCATGTCTGCCATTAGCTGCCAGGCCTGCTACTGATTGAAAAATCTAGCGTTGCAGAGCAGCACACACAAAATAAGCTGGCAGCCTGCCCGGGCTGCATATGGTGGCTGGAGACGGGGTACATTTGGTGAGAAATAGGGAAGCTGTGATGAGGGGGAATAATAGCAGCTATTTCTGCCATGGGATTGTTATGTCCTGAGCAGACACGTGCTTTTGATGAGGGCAGGATGAGTGGTGGGAAGTTTTGGCTTATCATACCTACAGCCTTGTTCATCTCTTGTGAACGAGCATGTGTGGTGCTACGTGTGCAATGATGGCTTCCTTCTGGGAGGGAATGATTTTTTAGTTCCATAGCAGAAGCAATGAAGGATCTGCCTGAAAAAGAAGTCCCATAGAGAAGCCACAATAGTGACATCCTTCTTGGCAGAGATATGATGAAAGTCTGTGGCTGTGACTTGGATCTTTCCTTCCAGGCAAAATGCAGCTGTCCTTTCTGGAGGTGAAGAAAAGCCTACCACGTAAGGCATGAGGCAAATGTTATGAGGGCCAAGAGGTTTCTGGGGTAATAGCAGCAAAACCAGGGATAAAATGAAGGGAGGGAAGCAGCTGTGAATGTGGCACTGAAAGCAAGCAGGTAGATAGGATCTGTTGGACACAGAACTAACTGGAGAAGCAGACCTGAAAATAATGAGGGAGAAAACTGCTGTTCATTATGGTTTCTGCTACATTCAGGCAAATAGGCCTTGACACTGGCATTCTTTGCAAATAATCAGGATTATGCCAGCGAGCTGACCTGATTCAACTCCAGGGCTGGAGTTCTCCATCTGTGAATACTGCTTAATTGCTCAATGCAAAGGAGCGGCAGTGCCGAGGCCACCACTGAGGTCTCAGTCTCAATTCCACCGTCTTGATCTCTGTTCTCCTGATAGAGACTCATGGGAATGAAACAGCTGTGCTTCAGGTTTTTTGTATGAACCGTATTCTGCTCTTTGCAGGCTTTTAGAAGAGCGTGCTCGGTACCTAGAATGGCAAGTGTGCTAGAAGGGGGTTCTGCCAGCTAACTTTTTCTTCTCTCTGTAAGGCATGGGTTACCCTTTGCTGTAATTTCCTGGGACTGGACTTTTCCAAGACACCCTGCAGAAGGGCATGGAGAATTAATTTTACGGTTTAAAGCAGTCTACTGCAGGCTTCTCACATGGGGAGAGGGACACGTGCTCAAGGGATTTCCCTGTGCTTCTCCAAGGCCCCTGCAAATTCTTCCCAGGAGCCATGAAGGTCTCTGGTAAAAGCAGGTCCAAATCTTTCTGGTGAAGAAGGACCTCACTGCTCCTTTCATACTGTGGATTAGTCAAGAAAAGCTGCTGCTTTAGTGCAGATCGGACCAATCTTCCCATTACTTATGCCTTCCCTGCCAGAACGCAGTTTAACTGAAGCAGGAGGTACTCAGTGCCCATATAAACCAGGACACTCATTTGGAGCTATGTATATAGGTGGGACATGAGGGACTCACATCTATGAATCACCCTAAGAGCACAGGGACTGTAGAGGCAAAATCATGAGTCAAGACAAGGACTGTTTGAACTGGGACAAAATGTTTAGCGCTGCACTGAGTAATGCAAGAAATAACACACTTGGGGTTAGTACACAGCTCCAATGCAAGGAGCAAAATGAGATCCCCAGTCCAAGTGGGATTCATCCAGCCCTTATCTTGTCTTTGTAGCCTCTTACCTGTTCCCAGTGGCCAAGAAGTCTCAGTGCAGCTGTGCAGGATGCGCACCTCGTATCTAACCTACTGCATATAGAAAGTTTGGGCCAGCAATAGTGCCAAAAGATGGTCTTTCTGACAAGGAATTGCCTGCCATGCGAGCTCTTGGAAGTGTGGCTAGGAAGAGTCAAAGCCAGGGAGGATGCCCAAGCGTTGCGACATCCAGATTTGTGTTCAGGTCTGAGCCCATCCCTCTCCTTTTCCAGCACACAGCATTCTGTTTCTGGAGCAGGATTCATATGCTGCACGTGAGGAAGCTGGAGCACTGCAGCAGAAACCAGAAGTAAAAGGTTTATTACAGAGCAACCAATTGAAGAGCTGATATCTTAAATGCAGTAACTCCAGCCTGGCCTGAACCAGCTTCTTTACTAACGTAAATGATTGCACCCTGCTAGCCTTTGATGCCAGAAAGAGAGAGACTGTCTCTTTAAATAGAGGAGAAAATGATAGGGGTGAGGTGATCTGATTAGTCTGTAAGATGAGCGGAAATTAGTTATTTTCATCCTTAATCACCCACGGGATGGGCCAATTATCGAGCTCTTAGAGACCTATTAGATGGTTGGGAACTCACCCTTCCTCACCTCCCTCCCATAACCCGGCATGAAATTATTGAAGTCACTCAATTTCACTCTCATTGAAACCCATGAAGGAAGATCTCACAGCTGAGCATGGGGTGGCTGCAGAGGCCTTTTTCTAATTACTAGCAGTACTCCAGCTTCCAGAAATTGGTTTATTGATTTCACCCAAACTGCCTCCCTGAAATTGCAACCTTCAGGTTTGCAGGAACAATTCTATCTATCTGTTTGTCTGTCAGCCTATCTGCTTGTCTATCTATCCTCTCGTTTGACTAATCTGGGAGAGGCAAACAAACTTTTAACAGCGGCCTGTCTAATCAATGCAGCTTGTTTACCTGCTCTTGAACAAACTTTAATTTTACACGTGTATTTGCTAACGTATTCAGTGAGTGCTGCTTATGAACGAATTGCAACATGTGGATTCCCCACTAATTGGATTTCATAAGTGTATTTGTTATTTGGGATGGTAAAAGACTGTTGGTCGGATCCATTCGCGTAGCACTGGCCTCCTCCTTCCCTGCCTCTGACTGGGTAAGTGTAATTAACAAAACGAAGAAGGCATGCGTAAGTCGTCATGCTTTGGGAGAGGGAATGAATAATTTGGGGAGTTGAGGAGGAGTGAAATTAGGGTTGATTTTTCTTTCTTGGGAATTGGATTTAAACTTAAGGCCCCACTACTAGGAAAAAAACAAGTTACGTGCTGGGGTAAGAGTTGAAATCATTTTTTCCCATTGCACTTGCAGGAAGCCATCATCAGAGCTGATTGCATGGTATCGGTAGCAAAGCTGTGGCTCTGCCCTTGCCTGGATGGCCTAGCCGCGCGTGCTCCACAGCCTTCCGCAGAGCTGCTGTGCAGCACTGGCTGCAGAGGATGTACTTGTGCGCTCTTAACTTTCTGCCTGACTGCATTTGTGCCAGGCCTCCATCTGGGGGGTTGTAAACCCTGCTTCTGCTTGGAACTCTCTGTTGCTGTTCAGTGTGAGGAGTGTGAGTTTCGAAAGGCACTGAAGTTATCTAACAGGATGCTTGAAATTGCCTTGGCGCTGGTTTCAGCAGAAGTTAGAATCCCGCATGCTGGCTGCTAAATAGTTTTGAAAATCCCAGTATGTGTCTAGCTGCATCTTTTGGCCAGTTGGATGCAGGCCCACATTCCTCAGGTGCCCACATTGTTTTGCGTAACTACATTTTCAAATGCATTTGTTGAATACGGCAGGCCTGGCAACCTTCGCTTCTGGCTGTGGCTTGCCATAACACAACCGTTGTCAGCAAAAAAATCTGAATTGCTGAGCTAATAGTTCAGTTCTGTTGTGTAAATTTAGCTGGCTCTTCCCACTAAAGATGCTTGAGGGTATCTGAGACAGCTGTGGATTACCAAAGACCTGTGGGATGCCTGTGCCCTTCTAGAGTGGTAGCTTGAGGTCATGTGGATGTTGTCCCATGGCTCTAGATGACTGCATTTAAGCAATTGAATTGAGCCCCCCCTGGACTCTGTAGGGCAAGACAGCATGGGATTTCTTGGAGTAGCTC
>NW_009258260.1:23765-30009 GCF_000687185.1 Egretta garzetta
GCATCACCATTCCTCTGAAAACTGGCAGCAGCATGTCCCGGGAGACAGAAAAGTAGCTAGAAAGATGAAGGGATTAAGCCAAAAGGAAGCTTCTGATTCCTTTTAGAAATAAGAAGATTAGTCCGAGTCTGATTCAGAGTGCATGTCCTTTTCTGGATCCAGCTGGAGCAGTAGAAGAGGTTGCCTACCCTGTACAGCCAGCTACGCCACACAGATGTTTGTGTACGCAGTTTGCCAAAGCAGTGCCCATCAAAATGATCCCACTTGGCTCTAATCTGCTTTGTTTCAGCTCACTGTGGGTTAGGGAATGATCGCACAAGCAATTTCACTGGCAGGTCTGAGAAGGTGGCACCTTCCCCTGCGCAGTTGGTAACAGGCGGTGCTGCAGGCCCTGCAGACAGTAGCATCTTCAAGTAACCCCAGTAGACATCTGGTCTGTCTTACACCTTCAGTCACCAGATGATAGCTCAGAGATTCACAGACCTTCTACTCATACCATGCAAAGGCTGTAGCCTCTGTCTTTTGTAGACCTCGTGATAAATGCTTATATTATATGCAATGGAAATGAAGTCAAAAGGAGTGTGTGGGGCTCGTTATTTTTAGTTGAAGGGGCAAAAAAACTCCGGGCAAATGGCAAATTCTGCGAAATATTTGTGCACAGATCTGCTTAGTTTAATACACAGTATTAGTGCTACTGCTAAGGGCAGATTTGATACAGGAATCTGGGTAATTCTGCACCCTCTAGCTGAGACCATGGTTCTGCTTTTACTGCAACTATTCTTTGAGATTTGGGATATTTAAAGAACAGAAGTTAGTTTCACTTTCAGCAGCCTTTGGGCAGGTTTTGATCGCAATCATACCAATGCCCTCTGAAGGACTGTGGACCGCCTTCAGGGTGGTGCCTGTGTAACTGAGGTGAGAATTATCCTCTGTCTGCATTTAGCTGCATCTTATCTGTGCAAGGGAGAAGGGGCTACTTCCGCCATCTTTGCTTAGGCTTTCGTTAATTTACAGCTTCTGTTCATTTGCAGAATGTATTGTACTCTGGATTTGCAAGACGCTGGGTGGAGAGCTGCAGAACCATTGCAGCAGGCGTTTACGGACGCAAAAGGGAAGGCCAGGCTTGTTTAAACCAGTCTTGTGTTGCCGAGAGTGTTTTCTAGCTGATTCACACAGCTCTGCCTTCTCTTCAGGTACCTATGTAGTGGGGTAGCTAATGTACTGTGGATAGTACATCGGGCAAGCAAGCACAGGGCTAACAATAATGATCTGTCACCATCTGTAGAAAGCATTTAGGTACTATGGTTTTTGGGTAGCCTGTAAGAACCTGATAAATACTGTTACTGTGTGTTGGAAGTTATTTGATTGAACTCGCTGCTGCCATTGCAGTCAGTTCCTGAGCTGTTAGTTAATCTTTCTTCTTGTGGCAAAGCCCTCCCTGGTCCACACTTGGCATTTCATTCCCATTCTCTGGGCAGGGAAGGCAGGATCCTGGGAGCCCCTGTCCCCATGCTCACTTCAGCTGGCCGTTGCTCCTCACCCTCCCACCTCATCCTACCTGGACCAGACCCACAGGCATGAAAAATTGTTCCTTTCTAGCTCCCTGCTTCTGGCTTTAGCCTCCACCTCCTTCGGTTTCCTTGCTCAGAAGTGCCCTAATCGAAGGGCAGCATATCCTTGACCCAGACTAAACAGATGGCATCTCTCTATGTGACATTCAGCCATGAATTTCCCGCACAGGCGGAAGGAGAGGGCTCAGACAGGTCTGTTCCCCCTCATTAGCTTTGCCTGACATCGCGCTCCAAGTCATGTGGCACAGGAATGGTTGTGTGGCTGTGCAGAGCTGTGCCCCTATCCATTTCATGCCTGGATGTGGCCCTGGCAACACCCATGGCTGGCTTTGTCTGTCCTTCTATACAGATCCCACAAGGCTGGGCCTTCTAAGATCCACAATTTAATCACAGAGAACTGACATGATGCTGGAAGTGATTTGTCGTGTCCATGCTGGCAGTTAAGTCATTGCCAGCAATTGCATCCAAACACAATAAATTGCTAGAGTGTGGACTGTTGATGGGAAAGTATCATGGGTGTCATTTCAGCACAGGCATGGACCACATAGCTTTTCACCCCAGCCAGGACTTTGAGCTGGGTATCTAATGGGCTTCAAATCCTGTATGACCAAATTCTCCACTAGTATCACTTCACTGGGTTTCGCCTGGGAAAAATTTTGCCTCCTGCTTTTTTTTTTTTTTAATGATAGAACAGCCTTAAAAGGAAGAGTCTGATGGAGGACAAAGGTGGAATTATGATTCAGAGTATAAAAAGCAGATGATGGGTGTCTTTCAAAACAATTCAGTATTACAGGAAAGAAGAGCTGGACCAAAGGCGACTGCCACCTTGCTTCCCTGCCCCTGCTTCCCTGCCCCAAAAAGGCTGAGAAGGAAATGTTCATAACCCAGAGCTTGTGTTTGTTAGAGAGGAGTCTGGGATTTACCTAACTTATTACAGCTTTAGCGCACAGCAGCAGTATCAGCAGCAAGGGCATGAAAAATATTAGATTGAGGCAAATAGAATGTGTCAATCCAAAGTGGTAACAACTGTAAACCTTATCTATTTCTTTTTTTAGAGCTAGCAGGGGAAAATATATATATTTTTGGCAAACCCTTGCCCTCTTCCCCAGTAAACCATGGCTTTGGATAGAACATATCACAGCAGCTTTGGCAAACAGGAATCTGGATACATGCTCATTTCCATGGAATGGGGTTATTTTGACACTGCTTTCCAACTCATATCATTCTGTGATCCTGGACATTCAGACCTTGTTCCAAAGTCCACTACAGATGACCTTCCATGAGATATGGATTGGGCTTATATGTCATCAGGTAGGCATTTATACTCTACTACATCAGGGATTTTACTTGAGAAAGAAAACAGTTCCTTCTAGAATAATTAACAGAAAAATGTTTGTCGTGAAGAAAACGATCTCTGACTGTCATGGGAAATGATGCTCTCTGAAGTAAGCTGGAGGAAGATAGATGCTTGGCTGGACATCACTGAGATTGTCCAAGTGTGCATGGTTTCAGGTGAATTTAGTATTGTGGAAAGGGCCAAACTGAGGACTGTGAAGACTGATGGACCCATATTACCACCTACTAAGTTCCGTATGAATAAACTTTCCTTTACCCAGATGTAGCCCTACCAATAAGCCTTTTTCCTCCTGATCTTGGTTTTTGGGCTAAAGACGACCTTCTGTCCTTTCAAGTCTTTTTCAGTTCTACAAAACATATGACAGTGTAACAGCATTAACTTGAATAGGGTTGCTCCTACCTGGCACTTGGATTTAGTGAGAGGCAGTGTAGATCTCCTGAGCAGTGTGGGAGATCAAATGTCAGCTGGATTCTTGATTTCATCACTGATCTGCAACGTGATCTTGGATGAGGCCTGTGTTGTCTACGTGATTTACTTCCTACATCTGTAGCTAATGGTCCTTCCCATGGCCAAATAGCCCTTGAAGTGTTGTGCACTGTCAGTGTACTAAATCTTATTTATTAAGCACCAAAGGGTACCTAACCCCACGGAGATATTTTATTAGCTGTGGATGAATTTCTTCACCTGTCGTATCGATCTTTGTGGTTCCTGTGTGCTGCCCAGTGCCCGAGCTCTCTGCTTCTACTCTGGGGTCCAGAAAGAAGAAGCCATCACCCCCCTTGCATCCCACCCCTGGGGAAAGCAGCCCTCTGCTTCCGTGGAGGGTCTCTCAGGCTAGTGTTCCACCCGGTGGCTTCCCCATCCCAGAGGACAATCACTTCTGTCTTTCCCCAAACGCTTCAGCAGTTTTTAATATTCTCCCTATCTCTCAGCTTTTTTTATTTTTATAGAGCTTCCTTTTCTTAACACAGCATTAAAAGGAGGAACAAAAAAAGAAATGAAAAATGTGTCAGGGCAGGAGGAAGCCAGAAAGAGTTGCCTATCCCAACATGGGTGTCCTCTCCCCTCCCTGTGCACAGAGAAGTTGATTTCTTGGCAGCCAGTTCTTTCGAGTGACCTGTGGAGACCTGCCCAGTGACCTATGTCCTGTGGTATGCTTTTCTCTCCTCAGTTACCTTGGTCCCCCTGGTCAATGGGAGAGGAAAGAGGGGGATGATGTGGCTGGATCTACTCAATATCCAGGCACGTGAGGGCCTCTCCCACTCAAGCTGTGGGGAATCCAGCGTGGAAAAGGCAACTGAAGAGCAGGGGCAGAAAAAGCAGCCTGGGGCAAGTGCCTTGTAGCCAAGACAAACCTACTCTGTGGCTGCAAGTGGTCACAGAGAGGAAGACCCCTGTGTCACCGTGTAAGATAGGACTTTGCTGGCCCTCTTTGGCAGCCTGATTTCATTCTTTTAAAGTGTCCTAACCAGACACAGACAACCTAATGCCTCCTGCTTGTTTCTTAATCAGTGTTCAGCACTTCATCCCGTTACTGTAATTTGTGTTTTGTCTGCTATCTCTCTTCCTCTCCCTTTGCCTTCCCAGAATAAAGCCTTAACCCACCTATATTTTCACCTTCTTGGGAATTCTTCCCACCTCAAAGCTCAAGCCCAATAACCCTTTTAAACTCCTTTTTAAGCTTCCTTACCTAATCCTCCCGGCTAGATATTTCTCTTAAAAACCTCACACATGTAGATGCCATCTTTTCCCATGGAGAGCCAAGCCCCTTCCAATTCCTTCTGCCACCTCTTCACAGAGGATTTCTTTATCTTACAAAAGCCACATTTCTGATGCTGGAAGCCTGAGGTCCTGATCTCTACTGTAAATAGACTTTGCAGTTTAGCTACTGGATTTCAAACAGGACAACAACACGATGTTGTCCTCAATGGTACGGTAATGATGAGTCCCTCCTTGAGGCTAGGAAACAGGCCTACAAGGTAAACCACCCGTTTAGACCATTGCAGTTTATGCAGGGAATTTGGGAGCCTTAGCCTTATGTGGATATCAGTAGAAGGAAGGCTGTTAATTTATCCGTGTAGGTATGAACAGGGATGGGTGTGCGTGAGAGAGGCAGGGGAAGGGGCTGAACAAAGGTTTACGAAAATAATTAGCTTTTCTGCCCTCTCTTGCCAGATATGTCAACCCTCTCTATCACAGCTCAGCCACGTGGATAGTTGATTTCTCACCACAATGACAGAGGTGGAAGCAAACAGCAGGCTGGGGACAAGAAAGCATAGATGAGGGCAGAGTAGGGCAGCAATATGGTTTTACAGCTGGTCCAAGTTTCTGTTCCACCAGCAGTCCATCTGCTCTGGGAGATTCCTGCCCCCTTTCCTTTCTTCCAGCCTCCCCTTTCTGCACCTCTGTTATTAGCAGAGGCTTTCTGTCCCATCTTCACTGCATTGAGTCAACGGGCAGTACAGCCGCAATATATACAGCCAAGGAGCCGAAATCACTGGTGTGGTAGTGGGACCTTTTAAAAACTCTAATAGAAAGCTTTTAACTGGTTCCCACCTAACAGCCCTAGTTAGCAAGGCTCATCCTGGATTTAGCAAAGCTGGAGACTGCTGCATCTCGCCCTGCGTGCCAGTGTAGTGGGGGTTATTTTCAGTCTTGGGGTTGCTGCCTTGCACTATGTCCTGTCAGATGGGTGAGCTCTTCAGGCTGCCAGGAAGCCGTGGAAAGGAGTAAGTTGCTGCTCTGTGCCTTTTCCAGGCTCAGGCTCCTCTCCTGCTGAGATGGAGTGTGCTATTTGCTCAGCAGCCTAAGATTCAGCGTAGGGCTTTTTGAAGCATCTATGTGCAATTAGTATGGCAAATTGGAGCCTCCCAGGAGGATACACAGCATCACGCTCACCAGCAACAAGATCTTAGCTCCTCGGTACAGAAGGAACCTCATTTAATGTATTAAATATTTAATTAATGAACTGAAGCTTTAATGAGGTGATGATGAAGATGCCAAACAAGATACTGGGACAGGAATACCCCACCCCGGAGATAACAAACAGCTACTCTTCTCCCAGTAGTATTTTTTTCACTGGTAACACTGCTGCCTGGGGAAGCTCTCAGTACCTTTAGGTCTCATTCTGCATAGTTGAAGGGAATTGCACAGGTGGGATGCATCCCAGATGTGGGATGGAAAGCTCCTTTATTGCCTCTTTTACTGAGCTGGAATAGATGAAGAAGCTTTGGCTGGGGAGAACAAGAGTGCTATAGCCTCTCTGCTGCATGTGGCAGCCTAGGAATTGCTAACAGAGATAAACAGAGATGCCATT
>NW_009258260.1:30189-42698 GCF_000687185.1 Egretta garzetta
TGCATGGAAGATCCAGGTTTCTCAGAGAAGAGGAGGCAAGGGGGTGGTGTTGGGTTGAAGAAGGGTCACATTTTTTCCTTGCAGGGTCCGTCTTTTTATCTTGCATTGGATCTACACAGTGTCATTGGCGCTAAGTTTGGTACACATACCAATATGCTATTGGTCTCGGCCAGGCGTCTCCCCAGAGGTGTTGAGAGTGGACCTCTTGTTTTTGGGGGCATTCAGTGTGAGAGTGTTCAGTTCACCTCCTTCAGATGGGGTGCTGCTAAGATTGTACCTGAGCACTGGCCTTGGGGTGGCTCAGACTCTCCTACATGGAGGGCTGAGGGCTGAGGGGCTAAGAGGCATTGAGGGCCCAGGGTCTTCTTCAGGAAGGAGGTGCTCGAAGAAGAGGCCATAGGGAATTCTGGTGATGTGACAGGAGGATGTGAGAGCCAAGATAATTCTCGCTGTTTCCTCTCTGTGCAAGAATTGCTTTAGCTGATCAGCCCCTGTTATGGGAACCTTGGGATTTGGAAAGGAATAATAAAAGATTAATCGAGAAACTCCTGAATGAATTCAATAAAAATGACATATGGAGCGTGCACCGTGATGTTTTTATGATTAGGCTGGCAGATAATTGGAATGAGCAGATTCTGCCCCACGCTTGGTCAGGTCTGGTGTCTCAGAGATCCTTCTGGTTTCAGTGTTTCCTCACAAAGGAAAAAATACAGAGGAAAAGGGAAAGAAAGAAAAAGGAGGAGGTAGACCAAATGCTTCTCTGCTCAATTCAGAAGAAAGCTCTGGGAAAGTTGCTGTTTAAAATGCATTTCAGTTTTCACAATGCAATCTTCCATGCCACAGGTTTTGGCTCGATTCACACATCAGCAGCCTTGAAATCTGGGGCTGGGCTGGAATCAGGGGTCCTCTGATTTCCTCACAGCCTTTCTCTTCTTGCTCCTACCAACTGGTATTTGGCAGTAGCCAGGCCCAGCATAATGGTTAAAGGGCAACATTTAACACACACGCACGCACCCCCATCCCAACGTCTACAGTTACAGATCCTTTCTCAAGAACAGCATCTCTAAGCCAGGGCCTTGGCTCGGAGCTGAGCCCTCCTTCCCCTGGGCGTCACAGCACATTTTGCTTGGGCCTTGACGAAGGCTTTGCAGCACATTGTTGCAAAGTCTACCCTCCGCTGCTCTGCTTTGACAACCCTCAGCCCAACTTTCCTCAGCCCCTCTTTAAGATAATGAGTTTGCTTTTGACTCAAAGCCCATTACGGCCTCCCTGCCCAGCCGCGGCAGGTCAGATCTGTCCCCTGGTCACTTTTCTGTGCTGGCACCAGTCACACACTTGTCAGGTTTGCAGAAGAACATCTTTCTGCCTTCTTCCCTCCCCCCTGCCAGTATCTGCAAAGGCACCTCTGTGTTCTGCCCTCAAATCCATCTTTATTGTAACACATATTCCTCACCCCTCTCAAAGAAACCAAAAGATAGTTCTTAGGCACTCAGTGTACAGGGGTCTGCCTGTTACAGTGACATGTATGGTCTCATTGCCTCCTTCTTCCCCATCTATCTCTTGCTACCCACTCTCTTGCCTTATATTTAGGTTTTCCTTTAGGAAAAGACCATCTTTTTTGTTCTCTGCTTGTACAGCATCAGGTGGAGTGGGACCTTGCCCCATACTTGATGGATCAGAGAGTGTTGCAGCTTTTGTGATAATAAGTGATAATAAAAAGTATTGACTGGTTCACAGCATGAGGCTGTGATGAAATGATGGAAGGTTATGTTACACCTTTTATCTTAGAAAGAGAAAAAGAGAGGGGGAGAGATGCAAGGACATGCGGATTTAGTTTCTCTTTTTTTTTCTTTTTTTCCTCAAGTGGATGGTGTTCTTCAGGTGTTATAGAGCCCTAAGGATCCATACTCTCCTTTCACCATATTTTAGTATGCCGCCACCTCTTCTCTGAGGCTGTGTGTGGGGTGACTATTCTCAGGAAAATTCCTCTGGAAGATCTCATTTCATCCATTTGGTACGTGCCTAAGTGCCATGCCTTGTTCTTTATCAGGTACGGAGCCAGCCTGTGGATGACATGTCCATGTTGGAGCCAAAGATGTGATTTCAGGATGGACAGAAATAACCACCCTTAGCTAAATTAAAGTAGTGGTGAACTTCATGAATGCCAGTGTGGGCTAACTGTTTATTTACATAGCTTCTCAGGTGAACTTATACAGGCTACTTGTAACTTTATTGCTACTCATATCAACAGCACATGAGATCAAGCTAGCTCATGTACGTCCATGCTTCCTGCAGTTTAACTTCAGTGAAAGAGAATAGGAGCCTTTACCAAGTCTTTTTAGCTTCCAGAACTTCCCCGGGCATGAGATTTCCCATGGAAACGATTCTCCAAGGGAAAACACCATTTTCTTTACTATCATAAATACAACACAGCAATATTTGACAGCTCTAAAATTTTAGAATCTGAACAGAATGTTTTTACTTGGATTGGTTCAAACGTTTGCACTTGCTGAAATGAGTCGAAGCATTTTGCTGTACATTTATTTGACATTAATGCAGTGCCTCATGGGAGTTGTAGTTTGGATGCCTTGTGTATATGGCTCTCTCACAGACTGGTCCGCTTGTCTGAAATACATTTCCAATAATGTACTGCAGATCCGCTCTGACTGAGCTGAATAGTGCAGGGTGAAAACCAGAGAGCAGCCAGACGTTACAGAAGATCAGATCAAGCACAGGCAAAAACAAGGCTGCGAAACATTCAGTATAACATCCCAAAATGCAATGTTTGGTTTCAAGGAATGCCTAAAGACGTTGTTTGGATTGGTGAAGTGGAAAAATGACTGTATTTCCAGTTGTGTTTTTTAAAAAAATTGTTCCTTTGGAAAAGTATGTATTAATTAAGCTTTTCATGCTGACAAATTGTGGTATTTTGCATGGGCTGGACCACCCAGTTCTATTCTTAGCTAGCGTAAGAGCTCAGTTTCACAGTAGGTGTAATAGGACTGATTCAGTCTCAGCCACCTCAGGGGTGGAGCTAACCCAATGATTAGTGACACAGTTAAGGAATTTTACCCTCGTTGCATGAAAAGATGTGGGGTTTTTTTCTTTTCTTTTTTTATTTTTCCTTTTTTGTGTTCTGAGAAGTAATTTTTTCCACTGGAATTTGAATACCGTTCATGATGGACAGAGAACAGACCTACTTGCTTTATGAGCATAGTAACCCCAGCCTTCTTGTATAGTTTATATTAAAAACATTGAGAGAAAGAAAGCATCTCCCATTTGATAAAATGTCTTGGGAGGGAAAAATAAACCCTTTCCCTCCTCTGTCTGCAATGCTGCCACCTCCAGATTGGTGCACCTACTATTAAGCAAGAGAGCACAGCACAGCAGCATGTCAGTAGAGCAGTGAAAACTGGCGTCTTCCCCAGCTGATATTGCAGGAGAGACTTAGAGAGAGATGAATTATTGCCCCTGGAATTTGCCTGGGATGTGTAGGCTAAAATCTGGGGAGGGAAAGCAAGCCAGGAGATCATAAATGGTGGCAAGTGGGCAAGGCCTAAATTATGTCTTTCATCTGAAGTGAGATACCTTTCCCAGGATCCCTTAGAGACACGGTCGCATACGGGGACAGCTCTGTGCATACTGAGTGGGGCTGCTCTGAGCCTGTGATTAGAATGCACCTATTTAATCCTCTGAAGCTGCTGGATTAGGGTACGGCACTCTGATTTATTTTGTCTGTTTGGACTGTGTACACACTGTGTAGAGGAATTTGGATCTAATCTTTGCCATCATTATAATTAATTAGATGCTATTCTCCAGCATGTAATGGTGGCGATAGAGCTCTTACATGGATCTGTGTGTTCCTCGCATACTCTGCCGCAAGAAGAGATCTGCTGGGGAGATATTTGTTAATTAATTGTTTAGTTCGTCAAAACACCACACTGGGCCAAATTGAGCACTGGTGTTACACTGTTGATTTTAGCTGCCTGGCACCCAGTAAAGGATTTGCCCCTGAAATTTTTCCTCCCTTTTATTTACCTTCTGATGTTTTTCTGGATTGTGCTGCACCTGGCAGCTAGATGCGCATTTGTCCATGTGGGCAAGTGGCAGGCATGAAGGGAAGGCTGTCGAACATCTCTGTGTTGGGCCATCGGTTCAGCTGTGTTATTATTCTCTGAAGAGAGCTTCAGAGGGAAGGAGGGATGGAGGGAGGGAAAGGGCTTTTGAAGACACAGAACACCACCAAGCTGATGAAGAAGGTGAACCTTGAAGAGAAGGGGTCAGTTCCTGGGAGCTAGGCAGACCTTCACCAATGAGGCTGTGATTCCTGGTCATACATGTCATTCGCTGTAAAAGGCTGGTAAGCAGGTATTCCTATGCCTACGATTGACCTGCAGATGCAGGATGCTGGGCAAGCGTCCTGTTTGCCTGTGCACATGTGGGTTGCGACCAGAAATACCTGCAGATGTAGATCAGTCATCCAACGATGTGCGTGGATGTTTGTTAGTGAACCTGTGTGAAAACCCCCGGGGAACAGGGGATTTGTGTTGATGTGTTGCTATAAACCATTCACCATGCATGCATACATGTGTCGGGAAACAGAACACGGGTATGTTGCTCAGAACATGTGATGGTGCGTGAGGTCTGTCAGAGCACGGGTACCTTGCATCATGTGTGGGATTGCAGGCCTGCGTGCCTGGAACTGTCTGTGCCTGTGGAAATGACTGCATGTTCACAGAAGTTTTTATTCACACTTGAGTTTCTGATAATAGTTGTCAGTGTACAAGCCTGGGTTTCGACTATCTCCGATTAGGCTGTCCCTCTGAGTGTCTCTAATCACTTCTGTGCCCATGCAGGCTGTATGTACAGGGCTACCACAGGCGGTACCTTCGTTGCTGTATACGTGTGATGGGTATGCTGTGCTCAGTGCTCCTGTGAGCACGCAGTACTTTCTGTATCTGTACGTGTGGAAGAGATGTACTCTTTCTTTCCATAGGAAACGAGCTCTTTAATTCCCCTTCCCTTCTCACCTTCTGCCTGCTTCCTGTGGCTCACATCCTAGCGACTTCTAGTTCCTTGTCTATAGCCAGTTATGGATGGATTTTCTTCCAAGCATGTGAACCTTTGTGGCAGACTGACAGGAAAGCACAGTGGACATATCAACAGATGGATTTGCCTCGCCCGGGGTTCAAATCTGAGCGGAGCATCAGCAGACAAAAAGCACCAGCTCCCAGGAGAATTCACACACGCACTGCTGACCATTTCATGCCTGCAAAGCTACAAAGCTTTTGAATAGAGGTAGTAACCTGTGCTAGCAAACGTCCATCTGTGTTAGGGCAATTGTCTTGGACATCAGTGGATTTAGGCTAAGACTTCAATGGATTTAGGCTAGTTTTGAGCCCAGCCTCCTGATCTTTTCTGCTTCTGCTCCAGAGCATACTGTGGAGGCAGGTTTTTTAGCGGTGAGTCTCACACAGCTGTATTCTCCATTCAAATTTCCCATCAGGTCAGGGGCAGTGGTACTGGCACTTGTATTATGAAGCTCTGACTGAGGGAGAACTGCATCTTTCCAAGAAAGGGCAGTACAATTACCTGTTTCTACAAAGAAAGCTGAGAGGGGAAAAAAGGAAAGAAAAGGAAAGACACAGAAGTCTCGTTCCTTTATGCTCTGGGTTCTTTGTAGTTTTCTTTGCAAAGGTCAAAGAGTTGTCTCAAGAAATGGGAAATTCTCTGAATCCTTTAAACTCTAGTCCCTTTTCTTCTTAAAGTGGCCTAATTCCAGGGAGCTTAAGGTCTAACAAGGGATTTGATCCTCTCTCTCTCTCTCTCTCTCTTTCTCTCTCACAGCAGGTTTGATGGCATTCAGATTGCTCATTTGTATTTTCTTTTGTGAGACAAAGCACTTTGGTTTCTCTGAGCTCTTCCAGCTGTCACATGTGTTCTTTCCTCTGCCTGTCTGGAAGACAACATTCCTAGAGAGGTAGCTGGCAGGAGAAATCTTTTCACTTTAATTATAAGAAAAGAGGTCAGCAAAATGTACTGAGTTAAGATTAGTTTGAACATCCCTGAGATGTGAAGATCTGATGTCTGAGGGTGCTGACCAATCCAGCATGCCTCTCTTACTGCCTGGAGATGCTGCAGCCCTTCTCCCCGTTACAGCCACAGCTCTCTTGGTAGGGCTTTTACTGTGCTTCAGCAGGGGCTACTGGTTTCCTTTTGCCCAGGAGGCTTATGCATTCCTCCACTAAAGATCCCCAACTTAGTGGGACTCATTCCTGCCTTTCTGTTGATCATTTGCCTCGGTATAGTTGACGTGCTTGTTAGCCCATGGTCACAGCAAAGCTAGCAAGATGCTAGACGGCAGAGATGTCTGAATTCCCGGGGTCCTTCCCAGATTCTTGGGAAGAGACCATGTGAAACACATTTTTTCGCTTATCTTTACACTGAGTCAGCCCCCAGAGCCACGAGAAGGTTCAACCTTGCAAACAGAGACAGGTAAACATCTTTAGGCAAGCAGTAAAGGACGTGGGGTGGGGTCTGGGATGAGGAGAAAAGCGAAGAGCCAGAACTTGTGGATATGTTTGGCCCAAATCTGGCAAAGAGTTTTAGCAAAAAAGCCCACCACACCAAATGCCAAAAAAACCCCAAGGGCAGAAGAGAGATAAGAAGAACTATTGTAAATGTCAGTCTTGGTTTTGACTGTAGTGTTTTGTTTCTAAAACACTCAAATGTTTAATTTTGATGTTCTTTTCACAGAAATAGCTTTGGTTTTTTTTGAAATGGCATTAACACTGATCTAAATTAAAAAGAAAAGATTAGGCAGCAGCTTGAATAACCCAGAGAAGAAATAAAACATTGTATTTGGATTGAACAAATTTGGGATTGGCCCAAGATGAAATGGTCGTGATTTATTTTTATGTTGCTGAAAACCTTTGCAAAGTTTTGTTTCTGCCTGAATCAAACCTATTGTTTTTCTTACTGGTTTTTCACTGAGACGCTGCAGCAAACAAGCCAAATCCTTCTTTGGTTCATTTGACCTCTGGCTACTCCAACTTCTCCTCATTCGAGCAGAAAGAGATGGGAAAACTAGAGTATCCTAAAAGTGTTAGACTTGAGAGGTACCAGCTCCCAGGTCCAAATCCCCTTGGCTCATTCCGGAGGTATGTATGTCCTTGATGATGTAGAGCCTATTAAGAAAAGACCGTATCCTCAAGACATCTTTTCCTTAAGTGACACACTGTCTCCAGTATTTTTATAGGACAGCACTAATTTTTCATAATGAGACACAGTAGGCTCCAGCCCTTTAATAGACTTGTCAAGTCTCATGTATTCAGGATGAAATTAGCTCAGTTGGATCCTGTCTCTCAATCCCCTGTTGTGGTGCTGCTAAGATGCAGATGTGCTGTGCCATGACCCTCTGCTGCTCCAGAAGGACGTGCCCAAATGTAGCCAGGGGGTCTGGTGCTGCCAGGAAGCCAAGGAGCACGTGCAGCTGCTGGTGCCCTGCAAACACCACAGCCTGCGCAGTGGCTGCTGCAGAATGACCCAGGATCCTCTGTCCACCTCACACGAGCTCTCTTATCATGTCACCCAGCGCGTGCATCTCTGCGGGCTCAGAACAGGGAGGGGAGGGGAGGCCCCTTAGCCTGGGACCTTGCTCTGCTTTGTCCAGTGTTAGAGAGGGTCCCTCACCATTTCTCCCTCCTCTGGATAGTCCCTCCAGAAGTGACTGCTCCCACCACCTCTCCTTCTTGAGGCAGGACCTTCCCGGCACAGTCAGGTGGGGCAGCCCTAGCTCAGGATTTACAGCAAGCACTTTGAGTGGGGCTTCACAGCACATCTCCTCTGCTGGGGTGGACTTGCTCCAACCAACAATGAGGGCTCAATGGCAGCTAGTCTGCCAGGCCTTGTTAACCTTGAGACTAGGATCTAACAACTGGCAGGCAGGCAGATGGCTCAGAGGAAAGGTGCAAAGCCAGTGGTGGGAAGGGAAGTTTTGCAGACTCTGGAGTGTCACCACACCAAGCAGCTGAAGGTGGCAGTGCTATGGCTGAGAAACTGGCTACCCTCCTGATGCTGAGAGGCTTATTGTGATAAAGTCCCACAGCTCTGAGAAGGAATAATTCTAGAAGAAAAAAGATTTCCAGTACGTCACCAGTACACTGCAGGCTGGCCCGAGAGTGGCATTCCTCATCAGAGCCCATGACACCTACCATTAGTAATTCACAGCAGCAATGCTCCTGAGAGGCTCAAGCCTGAGCAGGCGAGAGGTGGGCTCTGCTGGGATTTGCTGCGTGTGCCTCTGGATCACTTCATCTCTGGGGGGCTGATGGGAGAGACGAGTCTAACACCATAGCATATTCTGACATCGAGGAAGGAGGGAGGGCTACCGAAAGAAGGAGAGAGGCTAAAAATGGTTTCACTGAGGTCTTGGGCCTGCTAAGTCACGCTCTTTTCCAGCTTTCCCTTGTGCGCTGGTAAGCAGTCTCCCTGCCACCCATGCCTGCTTTCTTTCAGCTTTCCTTGGTCCTGGCACAAGCGCGCATCCTGCCGTGCAGCGGCAGAGCACGGCAGCGGGTGTCGGCACGTGCACGCGCCACCCCTCTGCGTGCAACGGTGGCTGTGCTGTGGGGCACGCTTGCACCCGCTCTCGTGTGAGTGCCAGTCGAAAAAACACGCCAGTCCCTTGCCTAACAGCTGGCACAGCTGAAGAGCTTGCCTGCCTTATTAACAGTCCACTTATCTGGAATCTGCTCGCTGGGCAGAAACTGCTCCATAAATCCTCCCGCAATTTGCATTCCTCTTCGCTGTCGCTCATTACCACTGACCTCACTTCTTCTGCTGGAGCTGATCAGCCTCCCACCGTCCTGCCTGCGAGACGCCTCTCCATTACCACAACCTATTAGCAGTGGCAGCAGCAGTGCCTCCGCGAATGAACGCGCTACTGCTGAGTCAGGAAACGTTCCCAACTCAACTCCTCTCTCTTTGCTCCCTCCCCAGGCCCCGGGAGGGAGGCAGTGACAGCGAGCGCAGCTCAATTGCTCTCCTTTGCGTGTTTCAAGGCCAGGCTCCGCATCCCGGGGAGCTCAGCAGGGTCATTACTGGACTTGTGCTCTTGCAGGCACGGGTGGGAAATGAGGTGCGTCTGCTGGAAGCATCTGAAACCAGGAGTGCTTGCTAATCAGCCATGGGGTTTCTCAATTAGCAGCTCACCCACTCGGTGCATGTGGATACAGGTTTCTAGTTCAATACCTGACTCCTCAGTCTGGGGGAAGCATATCTCTTCTGCTTCCTTCCTTGGGAGTAGAGAAGAAGGGAGTACCTACCAGACACCCCATCACCGCAGTCACAGGCTGAGAGGGTGGATGAGGAGGCTGAAGCAGCTCAGCCAGCTTCATTGTGTTCACCCATCTCAGACCCAAGCGATTCCCTATGCTAGGGGCTTGTGACGGGCACATCAGGGACAAAGAACACAAGGATTCATGTTAGTGCTCTTCTTCCAGTGTGCCAGGGCAGCTGGAATCGGGGGGGCTCACGCCGCCGCCTCTTTCCTTGCAAAGACAGGGTAGCAGCAGCAGCGGAGGGCTAGGCTCCCAGGCAGAGGAGGCAAAGGCATGGCCACGCTCGAGTCCTTCGGTCCTGCTCAGGGCTGCAATGAAGGGCTGAAAAGGGGCTCATGTTGTACTTGCGTACTGAACCTGTTACACCGTCCCTTCTGTGTCATGATGGGGCTCCTGCAGCAAAGCACCACACCAGATGTTTCCCAGAGCCTCGAAATAGTCATGTAATGCTCTTGGTTTTCATTTCTCCGGTCAGGGTTGAAATTATAAGCAGCCAGAGCGGCTGGAGGTATGCACTGACTCGAATGCCTTGGTTCAGGACATGCTGGAGGAAAGGAGCTGGCTTTTTGTTTAAATCCAGGTGTGATTCCGTAAGTTTTAGAAACTGAAAGGTGATTTTCAGGTGAGTCCCCTGGTCTCTGATTTCCTGTAAAGGTTCAAATCCGTTGTGAGTTGTATGGAAATAGCTTATATTGCCTTTACTCTGTGAGCAAGCATTTGTGCTGTTATGTAGGAAGGAAGGAGTTTTATCTTAGTGGGCATGGAGGAAGGGGTGTGGGCAGAGAAAAAGCCTCCTAGTATTCCCCAAGCCCTTTTCCCTTCAGCCCAGGCAAGCAAAGCCTTTCTTTGCAGGGGGAGAAACATGTTTACTTAGTATAGCAGAGGGACCAAGATGCAGCCTCATTAAAACACAGCTCACGTATAGCCGGGGGTTTCATATATAGCTTTTTTTTTTTTTTTTAACCTTCCCTGTCTTGATGGAAACAAAAGGAGGAGAAGAGGAAAAAAAAAAGGGAAAGAAAAGGAAAGAAGTGAATTGCTTAATGGAGGTCCTCTGCCTGCATATTTAATACACTGATTTTATTGAATAGAAGGTGAAAAAGTGTGCCTTGTTTGTTGTTTGCCTGTCAACCCATGGCAAGAAGGCATCCTTTCCCCTGGCTGGTGCCTTTTATTAGTCAATGGTTTCCAGAGTGTAATTATACCGTAGATCTGAGATGCATTATACACACAATTACAATTCCCCAGCCGAGCCTGTTATTTATTAACCGGGGAGATATTTGTTCAATTGTTTTGGAGGGCTAAGGTTTTCTTTTGTTTCTTTCTCTTTCTTTTTTTTTCCCTTCCCTTTAAACTGTAACACAGATCCTTGCAAAAGGTCTGTCCTTTGTGGCACAGTGGGAGCAGGGGGAATGGCCCGTTCTCTGCTAGCCCACCATGCCACCTAAAAGCCTTGGCAAGAGGAGCTGCAGCGCGGGGCTGCATTTGCAGGGGCAGAGCAGAAAACGCTCAAAGCTCGCATGGAAATTTTTCTTTGCTGGGATCCCTGTTTGCTTTCACCCAAGGGGAGTAACCTCTGGGCTTTACACAGCCCCTGTGGAGGGACTGTTTCCGGCTAAGAGGCTACAACTGCCTTGCCAAATCTATTCCCTCCTGTGCTTTTGTGTCAGAGAGTCCCATGTTTATGTTTGCCACACCTGGATACCCACCCAAAGCCTGTTTTGACTTCTTGTGCATTGAGACTACTTGAGAGCATACCTCATTAAATTAGAAACTACAGCTTGGCCTAACAGTTGAAAACTGGATTTTAGGAGTCCTTCAGGGCAAACAGCATCTCTTTCCAGATTTTGTAGGCCGCTCCGGACATGCAGAAAGAACACCTTGGCTCGCATTGTTTTAACAGCTTCTGTTCCTTATCTTGGTAAGAACCCAAAGGGCAATGGAGAATGGCAACAAAAATACGAAGACAAGGTTACTGGTTTAGCCAAGCATTTTAGGGCCACAGAGCATAACATAATTGGCCACCAGTCAGTCAGAGCAAGGGTCCACCTTGCCTCGTCCTGTCCCATCTCTGACAGCAGCTGGTAGTAGCAGAGTAGGGAAGGAATATAAAAGCTTTGCAGCCACTCTCCCTTCAGAAATATGTTTCCTGAAATGTAGTGAGCTCTGTTAAAAATGCATCCCGTCCATCTATCATCCCAGGTGCTGTCCTGCTGGGATTTTTCCATTTCCACAATATCCTCGCTTTAATAAGGTGACCAGAACAGGGCGAGAATCATTTCCTTGTTATTAATTATTACCATGACTGCTGTACAGCAGTGTGCTCAAGGGTGTAGAGCTATAATACCCAAGAACCTCCTCCTGAAGGGCATTTTGTCTTCCCTCACACTCCTAACCACTGGTATGTCAGACCTGCCCCCCCCGGCTTTCCTCTCAAGCTGTGCTTCAGCCCTTCTCCCCTTGACCCTGCATGACCAGCCGCTGTGTCCCCAGCTCCTCCTGGAGTGTGTTTTATCCCTTCTTTAGACTCTGCCTGTATGGGAACATCCTTCTAATATGACTGCAGAGGCAGGTTTAAACTGGTGAGGTTTACAGGTATAATCCTCGTGCAGGGTGCAATTTTTTGGCTATTAGAGGAGCCTATTTCAGGTTAGCTAATGCAACTTGGGAAGGTGTTTGCAACAACCCAGCCCCTCTGCCCCTAAGGCCCCTTTTGGGGATAATGGTGTTCATGCTGGGATTCATTCTGCTAAATTGTGCATCTGCATCCCCACTAACATGTCTGCTGGAGCCTTCCCTTGCAGGCAAGACCTCAGAGGGCACTGGGGGTTCTTGTTTCAATGTGGCTAACAGCTAATGTTTCTGGCAGCTCTGGTGTCTGGTGTTTGGCAGGTATTACTGTCACCACAGCCACCCCCTGGTGCCTGCCCCACTCTTCTGCTGGACATATCTGCCTCTGGCACCAAAATAGGAGAGAGATGGCATATTTGCTCTCCAGCCACTGCAGCTGGCAGCCCGAGATGCCAACAGAAGCTGCTGGTGAAGGTGGGTTTGGGCTGCTGCTGTGTATGGCAGCAGCTAAAGCCCAGGCAAGTTCTGCCTTGAATACTGTGTTCAGTTTTGGGGCCCTCACTACAGAAAAGAAGGTGGGTTGCTGGAACATGTCCC
>NW_009258260.1:42708-73198 GCF_000687185.1 Egretta garzetta
GATTGCCCTCTACAACTACCTGAAAGGAGGCTGTAGCGAGGTGGGTGTTGGTCTCTTCTCCAGGCGATAGGACGAGGTGAAATGGCCTCAAGTTGCGCCAGGGCAGGTTTAGGTTGGACATCAGGAAAAATTTCTTCACTGAAAGGGTTGTCAGGTACTGGAACGGGCTGCCCAGAGAAGTGGTCAAGTCCCCATCCCTGGAGGTATTTAAAAGACTGGTAGATGTGGTGCTTAGGGACATGGCTTAGTGGTGGGATGGCAGTTGTTACATTAACAGTTGGACTTGATGATCCTAAAGGTCTTTTCCAACCTACACAATTCTATGATTTTATGCTGCAGGCAGCGGTGGCAAACAGACTAACCTGGGAGCATGCAGCTAGGAGGAGGTGACTTCTGAGACCACCACAGCTGTTTGCTCTGTGTGCCCGAGTCAGATTCCCACAGCTCTTTCTGCTGTTAGCTTACAGATGTCCTGGCAGCATTTCCTCCTGGCAGCATTTTCTCCTGGCAAGGAAGGACAGTAGCTAACCTGAGAGACAATCCTAGGAGAAACAAAACAGTTGTTTTCACATGAGTAAGAGCTGGGATCCAGTACTAGTTTGCGGTTTCTGAAAGTGGCTCCATATTTGCAAGCCTTTGGCACCTATGCTGTTGCAATGAGTTAAGAGCCTGACTTCTTTTTGCCTAACAAAGACACAGTCCGCTCGGGGTTGGGTTTTGCTTGTTTCCATTTACACTGACAATACTCTTGGAATGGAAGTAAGAGGTGACCCCGCTATTTGGAAACAGCATCTGTATTTTACTCCCTTTCATTAAGTGAAATGCAATGTCCATAAACTACATTGTGCACAAAGGTCTCTTTTGCACCTTGATGCATAGCAGAGCATGGTGTTGATGACAGTTCTTACATCTATTGGTTTTCTCTGCCAGGCTAAATCCAGTTGCAAAAAATGATAGAAATAACTTTTAAAGGTCTTCGTTTCAAGTCCCAATACTTGCCCTATGTCTGAAAGATTGTAAAGATGAGATACTGGGTGAAATTGATGTGTGCACAGCATATATGATTTAAGAGTGAAACCCAAATAAATATGAGAAAAACAGGCCTGAATTTCAATGGGCATCTTTAAATGTCTACTTTGTAAGAGTTTCTAAGTCTTCAACTGAAGCAATTATTTAATAAACCCATTTGTCCCTGGTGCCAAATTTGAAAATTGAATTCAGTAATTATACATCAGCCATTGGAAGTCTCCATACATAACCTTAGCTACAGAGCAATTCTGATGCCTGTAGAGTACATCCCACAAAACCTTAGGACTGGAATTAAGGGTTAGGACTAGAATTAAGACTGCTAGTCAGTACATTCTGCCAGCCATAAAGAACAAGGAAAGAGCTGATCAAACTAGTAAACATTTAGGTTTTCATTTTCTTTTGCCAGTCCCCGTCACTTTCTGTCTGTCACCTACAGCAGATGCAGTTCATATCTCAGCTGAACACACAAACAGTGCAAGTTCATTTCGGATATGTTTATTTGTTAGGCATCCATTTGTTTGTGTGAGTTATATGGCTTCCATCAATTACCCCGTACGTGGTTCATTATGTGAGATCATTCTGCAGTAGCATAAGAGCATGAACTGTAGTGTGTTTCCTAATAGTGGCTGGGGGATATGTTGCCGCTACTATTCAGAGAAAATAATGGGAGTGGGGAAGCCTGCACCATTATTGGGTTTGTAATTGTTGGTTTACATGACAGTAGTACCTGTGTAGAAATTACAAAAGCAATAAGGTGTTTTAGGGCTGGAGTCTGAGTTTTAAATCGGAGTCTGCACCTCTCAGGATATAACGCAGAGCTCTTCCAAGAACGGGGGGGGGGCTATGGTTTTCGTGGAAGACATTTTGCTTTCATTACAAAAACGCTGCTGCTCATTTCCTTTTGGAGGCTTGCTATTAGAATGACTCCCTGAATAGCAATTACAGGAGAGCTGGAAAAGTTTATAATTTTTGATTCAATGCAAACCACTTCACTGGTATTAAACATTCTTATAGAAATGCCACTACATACTGCATATACAACGCTTAATTTGTCCATCAGCAACAGTGTTCTTAGACACATATAACTCAGGAAGGGGAAGGTGATGACTAATTAGCATTAGGAGTATGATCAAGGCTTTATATCTTGTAGTGTCTTAGATCAAAGATGATGTGGGCTTGGTGTTCTCAGCCTGGATCCCTATGGGCATGTGTCTATGTTAGGAAGCCACATTAAAATCTGGCATAATTCAATATGATTAGCTGGTTCTGTTCAAGCAAAAGCTGGTTTATTAGGCAAGGGTCTCGGAAAAGTGGAGAGAGAGGCTTCAAATTCAGGGTAAGAGGCAGTACTGTGCGAGGGGAGCTTAGGGCTGGAATAACAGGGGGAAAGGAAGGAAAGCAGGCAGAGCTGTGAATGGGCAGCCCAGCTCTGGGGCAGAGGGGGAGCTGCAAGGCAGGAGTGGGGGGTGCCATGGGAGCAGGGTGGGTGCTGAGACATGGGGATGCAAAGGTGGTGGGGAGAAGGAGGGCTGCAAATCAAAGGAGAGCTGACTGCACTCTAATTAATGATACGAGTTCTAAGGGGCGTGAAGTCACCTCAACACCAGCTCACTAGACGTATGGGATTAGTTTGTATAATAATGAAAGGGTAATAACCAGCATTTAATTGATATGGTTGGTGAACTAGCTGACCCCTCAGCCCAGTGGGCATTTAGATAATGTTCAGAACCGCATTGAGCCTGGCTAGTTCTTTATCTGGGGGGAGGAAGAGAGGGCTGGGATGGGGGAAGGGGAAAGCAGCAAGAAACATTTAATGAAAAGCAAAATGTAGTAATTACATGCTGCATTCTCCTGTTTCCCCTGATGTTTTAAATCAGGGGTGGGGATCTTTGGAATCCAGTGCTGTCTTTGTGCATCAGACCAGCTCCGTGTCCAGCCTGGCATCTTGCCTTGTGGCAGGGTCCAGAATTAGATAACCGAGGAGATACAAGAAACCCCACAGAGCACAGGTCTGACTGCCTAAATTCATACTGCCTTTCTTCACTGGCTGCCTCAAGACAGGTGAGCAGTTCTGTAGCCACTCCAGCTGCCTTTCTGGAAGGGCAGGGCTCTCCCATGGGTGGTTTGTCTCATCCACTCATCCTGTACAAACATCTCAGCAATCCTGAGGCACCTCAGATAGATAGTACTGCAGTCTGTTGTTTCTATACTTGAATCACTTCCCAAATGTCTGCAGGATTTGTTCCTGTTCTTCCAAGTTCAGAAAAACATCTAGTCCCTCTACTCCTCTGCTTTATTTCCTAGGTCCCCTTGGACCAGTTAAGGTCCTTAACGCTTTCTAGGATTGGGACAATAGGGAACCAGTGTCCTGAGTGGCCATGTCTTCCCAAGCCTCCTCCTTAGCTGATAGTTTTCCTTCAGCACGGTGTCCCCAGGTGAACCGCGACTCGCTGTCGCACTGCACCGGCAAGGGCAGCGCTGCTCGGGCACTGATTCCTGCCTGGCTGTATAGTCCTGAAGAACCCATCCATGAAGAACTCCAGGGTACCAAGCGATTTCTTCACTTCTTAGGCAAAATCTGTTGGAATCTGCTTAAGGACTGACTAAGAAAAGGATGTTTTACCTGACTTGCAAGAGAAACTGAGATCTGACACTGGGAAGGTGGCTTTTTTTTCTTCAGTCCTTTACATTTATGGCATTACCTTGCCGTGGCTGGTTGAGATAAGCTGAAGTAGCAAACTAAGAGAGCCTTCAAAACCTTCTGTGGAGATATAAACTGTCAGTGCCTCTGCCCTACTTGGGGCTGCCATTGGAACACTCTTCAATTAGCCTATTGTTAACTCTTGTCAGTCATACCTATTGTTAACTCTCGTCATTCTTAGTACTTTGCAGCTTGGCCTACAGAGTTCAGTGGTGCCATGTACAGTGGAGTAAAGCCTTACTCATTGAGTGGGCTTTTTGGAAGCAGTTGAGCGGAATTGGAAGAGCAATTCTAAGGAAAATTGAAGGAAAGGGGAAAGCTGAAACTCATAAGTCCCTTCAGCTCCTTTGAACTTCCCATCCTGCCAGGGCAAGGGTAGCAAGACTGGTCTCTGTGGAAGGGCGCCAAGTTATGAGTATTCCTACAACAGCATTCAAGTTCCACTGTCAACATTTTAACATGTGCCTGCAAACACTTCTCTCTGCGTTTGCATGTGCACACAAACACAGAGCAAAGAAATTCACTATTAAAATATTAATATAAGGAATAATAATGCTTATGATTTTAGGACAAGATGACCCATGTTGTAACAGCCATTATATAGCCTTGGCTACAGTGATTCTCTGTTGCTGGCAACACCATTTGTGAAGGCTTTGGTACTTTTCGACTGGCTTCAGGGAGCAGAGGCTGTGACCCCAGCTAGTTTCTGAATAGAAGTGCTTAGGAAAACTGCCAGGGAACAGCTTCTTGTTGGAGAACACTGATTTTTTCCATCCATTGAAACCTAGACACTCTGTGGGAAGATAGCAGATGCTGTGAATTTCTGAAGGAAGGCTTCACTGGAAATGGTCTGCAGCGTGGACGTCCAGAGCACCTGGGACCTTGGTGTCTTCAGCGGGCAGCTGCACAGCTGGAATCCCCAGGGCAGTGGTCTGGGACTTAGACCACGAGTGATCAGCAGCGAAGAGTGAAGAGGTTTGTGGGTGTCCTGTGCTGTGCAGAGGGCCCGGCTAGCTCAGAGGGAACTGCTGTTTGAAGGGATTTATTTGGCAGGAGGTCAGGAAGACAGAACGCTTGTCACGCTGGAGAATGGCAATGGGGAGCTGGAGAGGTGACAAAAGGCACCGAGCCTTCTGCATAGAGCGTGTTGAGGGCAACAGACTGCCACAAGTGGAACCTCAACTTTTGAGCACCTCTTCTAGGCTGGACTTCTTATTGCCTTGGCAGCAGCTGTACAGAGGAAGAGGAAGGGCTAATGTGTCTTGTTGGGAAGTGATTGCTACAGAGCCTTTTGATTGAACATTGCATTGTGTTGAATTGAGGACATTATTATTCATGAAAAGGCATCCTAGAAAGCTTCAAAGAGGGGTGGAAAAAAACTTCAGGTTTTAATACTAATTAGAGGAGCCCGTCTCCCAGGTGTGAGGTGTTTATCTGTGAAAAGCAGGAGATAGTGTAGCAAAGAAGAAATGCACACTGGAGAATAGAAGATCCAATAAATCGTTGAATGGATTAAAAAAAAAAAAAGAAGGAGGAGGAGGAAGAAAGAAAACCAACAACAAAAAGGCAGATAATAAAATAAGATGTTTGCACTGAATATGAAGGGTTTGCAAAGCAGCTCAGAGTTTATTTCCAAACCTGCAAAAAACCAACCCTGAAAATAATACGGTAACGTGGAGCAATAAGGAGAAGGTTCTTTTTATTTTCCTCTTCCTGTTAGCAATGTTTGCCAACTCCATGTTTCTCTTTTGCACCAAATAGCACTTGTGTCACGACAGCTCAGAGCTGGCTTCAAGTATAGCCAAACCGGGCTGCTCCTGGAGCTGTTGCACTACCCTAACCAAGCACTGACCATAGTCATGCTGCTTACTGCGCCTGTGTATTTTCCTGCAGGATGTGGGGCTTGCACACTGCCCAGCAGCGGGGGGCAGGGGTGAATGTAGTGGTGCCAGTCCATCCTAGCACTTGCGCTTGCTGCCATCCTTCCCCTGGCAGTGTCAGGAGCATCGCTCTGGCTCCGAGACTTCCACCTTCTCTTTTTGGCCCATTTGACTGGGCTCATCCTCCTGCTGACCTCCGATGAGGTTTACTGAGGTGAGGAGAGAAGGGGAACCTGGGACCAGAGAGGCCGCTTCTTTGCCTGGTGCCATAGCCCGCCGCTGCTTTGTCTTCTCAGGCATGCAATATACACGTAGCTGCGTGGCTGCAGTGCTGTGACAGATTTTTCTATACATGTACCTTACAGCTTTCCTGCTGTTTTCTCCCCACTCTCTTGTGAGTTAAGGAACCATTACAGGTGCAGAACCTTGAGAGAATGGCTGTGCTTCCATAGCTGACAGAGTGACAGCTGGCCAGCGTTAATTGCCCTTTGGTGTGCTCCTAGGAGGTAGTTTAAGTGAAGAGATTTTATTTTGCTACCTCCATGGACATGAAATGCAGACATCTTTGCTTCTGTGGTTCAGCTGATGAACAGTAACTGGTTAAGCATCAGAAACTCGACCAGTTGTGATTGCCTACCCATAGCCTCTGCTAGTGACAAGATCACATGAGGGAGCAGAAGGGAGAGCAGAGCAGGGATTTGACTCTTTCTGCCATAACGCTTTGCACTAGTCCTATCACCCAGGCTATCCTCCCTCTCTGAACATCAGAGCAGAATTTAACAGAGAAGAAGAAAAAAAAAAGCTAGTTTTTTCAGTGTTTTTTCCTTGTGGAGCATTCCCTTAGATGACTACAGAGAAATGCATTCAAACAGAACATTAAAGTTAACCAAGGCAGTACAAGGCTCTATTTAAAAATAACAGAAAAATGTTTCAAGTTCTCGTTTGATAGGAGTTGGGCAGCTATATAACCCTAGCAGGTCGCCATTCTAATGACAATCCCCAACAAGAAACACAGCCTGATAACGTGCACTAAGACAGAAGATGAGAGCTGTATTCAGAGGCATGAGGAACAGCAGGACATAGCTGTTGCACAAAGATGCTTATTCAGAGAAGTTAGTAACTAGATGCACAGCAAAAATATCTACAGTGTAGGACAGAAATTAACATTAAAGATATAATACCATCACAGAGTTACCGATAAACCCTCACCTTTCATACTTAGCTAATTTCTCATCAACTCCTCTTAAAAGAAAGAATATAGCAGGACTTGGAGATAGGCAGTGAAAATGGTTTGGAGGCTTGGGAGGATTTTCAGATAAGAGGAGACTGAAAAAGATGAAGGAAGATATTGTTCAGAGAACAGATGAATAAGAAGGGATATGTTAGAAGCATATAAATAATAATATTTAAAAAGGTTCTTGGTACTGGAACAAAAGGGTATCCTTTGAAATTAAAAGGCAATGGAGATCTGGAAGTGTAGAGAATTTTTTTTATGGTACCCTATTAAACTGCGGAACTGCCTGCTGCAGGGTGTTACCCACTGAGCTCACTGGCTTAGTAAAAAAAAGAGGGGGGGGGGGGAAGGAAGATATTTCTGTGGATAGTGAGAACATTCACAGTTACATTAGAGAAAATAAAAAATTTATAAGAAATATCAGCCCTTGAGATTCAGGGTATAAATCCAACCACTAACTGCCTGGGGTTATAAAGAAACTTCCCCAATGGACATATTAGTTAGTTATTTCCCATTTTAAGTGTTTTACATCTATCCTTGATGCTAGCCACTGCCAGAGACAAGGTGTTACAACAGTTGGACAATTGGTTTGATTGGCTATGAAGGTTGCTATATCCTTGAAAAGTGTTGCAGCTCTCTCCCTCCCTTCCTCGCCATCTCCAGCTGTGCCTCTGAACCGCCCTATCTCGGCACACAGCAAATGGCTGACAAGAAGACACAGCTTCTCCTTTACTCTCCGGGTACCCTGAGGTGTGGGTAGCCCAGGGCCTGACACAGACCTGACGTGAACGTGAGGGACCAGCACGGCTGGAGACCAGGTTCCCCACTGCCGTCCTGGCTGCAGCGGGCTGATACCAAATTGCTCTGGCAGAGACCTCGCCGACGTCGCGCTGCTGTTGCAAGAGCTGCCCCACCGCTTCAGTGCCAAGGAGAACCTATGGCTCCCTGTCAGTACCCATTCCTAGCTCCCCTGCTGCAGATTTGGCGTTGCTTGTCCTCCCCATGCAGCATTGGGGTTTCTCTGGTCCACAGCAATGTGGCAGCACTTGTGCTACAGCAAGTGAGCAGGAGAGGCAGGCCAGTGAGGGAAGGCAAGGCAGGATACCTGGCTTGCTTTCCCTTCTCCCTGCCTGCTTAAATTTGTTCTTCATCTAACCTCCTCTGCCAGGTGATGTGAGATAATCAGTGTGGGTTTTCAGCCATTTTTCCTCTATCACAATCTTTCTGATTTTTTTTTTTTTTTTTTTGCAAATGTTGCCCCTTCTCATTTGCCTCATTTCTCTTCGTGGGATACCTCGAATGGAGAAAGCTCTGTTCCTGCAAGGCAGAGAGGAGTAAGAACTGATTGTAACCACTCTGTCAACATTCACTGGCCTGTGCTGGAAAAGCCAAGCTGCTGCCAGCAATTAAAGCTATTTAGCAGTTCCCTGGTTAGAATAATCGCCTGGGGGAAATAATTGCAACATCTTCTCACCCTGGAAGGAAGGTGCTATGTTGTTTTTGACCTCGGCAACAGTTGTGACTGGTATACTAAGAAACATCAGTCTGTAACAGTGAAGTCCTCATGTGAATAACTCAGTCTTTTGCAGCGGGTCAGCTGCAACTGCTCTGGGAAATGTTCTCACCTCTTGGCCATCTCTTTGCACTGATTCAGAGCCTGACATGTGCCAGCTTCATTGCTGCATAGGCCACTGAATTGCCATCCATGTGCCCTCAGCAGCTGAAGTGATGAGGCTAGGAGGAGGAGCAATAAATGAAGTATGCTGTTCCTTTCCAGAAGCAGAAAGACTGGAAAAGGTAAAAGGGGAGGGATTCTTGGGAGGTAGAAAATGGGCAATGATGCTTTCCCTCCAGGGGAATTCTGTTACACCCTTTTAATTGCCTGATTTTGTAGCCTCATGAGAGGGCTGTCTGCCTACATACACATACTCAGGCAGACACCCTTACCCAGAAGGACTGGTCCTGCAGGAGGCTGGTGAGTTACTCTGGTGATTTAATTTACTGTTCAGGCCTCTTTATTATGAAACTGTTTTAGTGCTTGACTTATTTCTTTACTATCATAGCGTGGTGCTGGTCATTGCTGGGAAGGGCTGCAGGGGTGCACAGGCCCTCCACCATAATTGTCTCTGCATCAGATTCTGCATTGGTCCTCCTTCTATATAACACTTAGGGTAGGGTTGGAGAGAGTAGCGGGGAAGGCTTTTTGGTTTTAAAGCATGCATTGATTCCCTGGCTCCCCTCTTGGTTTGGCTTGGTCTCCTGGCTTTGCACATTCACTTGTGTGTTCAGTTCATCCCCTTCTTGCTGAAGCCTTCCTGACCTTGAGTGTGACCCAGCATGTTATGGCCTCACTCAGATAAACACCTAGACCTAGGCTGAATAGATAAGCAATTGGACCTTGGGTTTGGCAAATCAAGACTGGCACCTAGACTGCGCCAACAGCTCTTACCCTGCATGACCAACAGCAGCCAGACCTGTCCCAACATTGTCCATCTCTGTGTGGGCAGCTGGGGACCTTCCACCATGCCTGACTGCATCCTCACGGAAGAGGACCAGGGAAACCCCTTCTTTCCTGCCTTTTCCTGTCTTCTCAAACTAGTGTCTGAACACCTTGCAAATGTTACTGTGTCCTTCCCCACTTCTTCTGAAGTAGTTTATTGGGATTATTGCTCTTTCTTACGAGCAAGGAAATAAAGATTTAGAACAAGGTGGACTGATGGTGCCCAAGTCATTCATAAAAATTGTGCCAGGGCTGAAAATAAATCCCACCTCTCCAGCTTATCTGCATAGTCTTCTGACTGCAAGACTGGGTTAGCCTTAGAATTTCTCATTGCCTGCCTTGCTCTACTTAGCTGTATGAACTTAAATTCTCTGTTCAATTATTTACCCTCTGTTTGCCTTCTTTCATACCACAGCTTTCTGTTGGTGTCACTGTGGTCTTTTGGAAGATATTGCTTAATTGAGATCCCTTTGAATTAAATGAACTACTGCATTCTTCCACTCCAAGTCTTTCAGGGTTTCCTTAGATTTGATTTTGTTTTTAAAGTCCATGAATGGGGCTCAGGCTGTCTTCCTAAGCTGTGAATCCTTTCTGAAGACAGTGTTTGTCTGGGAGTCAGGCTTACATGATAAGTTAGAATCAGCCTGAGCTCTTCAGTTTGGTCTCATTTTTGATGGCTCTCCCTTAAAAAAGGTGTCTGGATGATGGGGCTATTATTCGTTACGCTGCAAAGGCAGGAGCATAGTGTGATGCTATGATCTGAGTGAGAACCTGTTCATTGTCTCAGGCTGCTCACGGTCTCGGTTCTGCCCCAGCAATTACCAGAATAACCTAGTACTGAGCCCCAGCCTTCTCCCTGTCCCACCCTTTACTTTTCTTCTACTGCAGAAGAGTGGAGTTCACCTCAGTATAAAGAAGGAAGCCTGAACACAGTGCAAAGGAGCAAGCTCCCAAGCAGGGCAGAAAAAAATCAGCTTTGGCAGAGTGCCCTTGCTTGGCACTGGTCAAAACAAGCATATGGAAAAGGAAAGTGAATGAGGAATGCTCTGCCTGGGAGGATCGATACACGGTGTGGAGTTCTGCAAGACAGGCTTTTAGACAAGAGTTCACCGCTGTCTGACGTGCCCTGTGCAAACCTGTGTGCTCCCACACTTCTGAACTTTCCTCTGGACAGTGTCAATCAGGAGGACGGTGCAGGAAGCATCCTCTCTTCCCGCCTTTCTTTCCACCCCCTTTTTCCTCCTCTCTGTTTTATTCTCAGCCAAGCAGAATCTGCAGCAATTGGCACATTTAGCTGCTGCTTTGTTTTGCTTTTTTTTTCCCCTGCTTCCCCCCCTGCATTGCTTGCCAGTTGTCTGCACTCAGCCAGTTTTACACTGTGGGTTTGCATTGACTGACCTGCAGCCTTGGTTTATACGTGTTTTGGTCTGAGAGCTACCTGCAACCCCTTTGCTGTGAGTAGTCAATATTCATGATTCGATATTTGGGTGGCATGATTGGTCAATGAGGTGACAGAGCCGTGCCTTTGTTCCCTGATTAGATGGCTGAACCTTTGTTAATTACTTCTGCCAGAAATGAAGTCTGTTGTGTGATTAAGTGGTTCTAAGCTACAGGCCCGAGATTTACTCCCTGTGAACTCTTGTTCCAATGAGACTTTGCACGTGTGAGGGCTCTCTAAAGCAAGTATAAACAGAGCATAAAAATGGCCAGAGTCATATTCTATTTTTATGTTATTGAAAGTGGTTGACCTGCGTGTCTTTACTACACATTTGGCTCTAGCAATGAGAGCCTGCCTTTGCAGAACACAAGACCTCTTTTGGGATCGGTCCTCCCAGGTTGTCTACAGTACCAAAGCCCCATCGCACACCACAGCATGGAACAGACTGGCCAAAATCCCTGTACCAACACAACAGCAGCACATAATCTTGCACTGACAAGCAGATGGAGAGAGCTGGGAAGAAAACAGTATCTCTCAACTCAGCTGCATCAGCCCCTGTTGTATTTTTCATCTGGATTAGATAGGGGCAAAAAGTACCTGTCTGTTGAATTAGCAAGAGCAGAAGCTACAGAGTCTAAGGTGGCTTTTAAGGGGTTTTTTTTATGCTGGCTTAGTCACATATAGTGGAGGACAGATGGTATTCTGATACCATATACAGTCCTTTGGGGCAAAGTTAAACCACCAAAATGTTATGGACAAATTTTCAACCAGACGAATGAATGAATACCAGGTTGTTTTTTTGTGTCACGTAGCCACAGCATTTTTGACCCATTTTACCAATAAAGGATGCTATGTATTATTAACTGTGTGCTCAGAGCCTCGGTATCATACCAGAGGAGTAACTGAAAACTAAATTATCTGGGTAGATATATACCATCAGTCATGCCAGTTACATCCACCTT
Source organism: Egretta garzetta (assembly GCF_000687185.1). Taxonomy (NCBI): domain Eukaryota; kingdom Metazoa; phylum Chordata; class Aves; order Pelecaniformes; family Ardeidae; genus Egretta; species Egretta garzetta. The sequence continues at coordinate 54,453 of NW_009258260.1, forward strand.
CTTTACTACATGAGAAAGCATGTACAGGTATGCAGTTCCCCCCAGACAAAAAAAAAACCAAAACCAAATCCAACTGTTACACTTGACCTGATGGAACAAGAAGCAATGATTTCAGCATTTATTTGGGGTTTTGTGAATTTCAGTAATTCTCACCCCAGTGGATCAGAATAAACCTCTGGCAAAAAGACATGTTCACCTAGCATGTGGAAAACTTGGGTGATGGGTGTTTTATAAATTCCTTGGAGATGCAGAGAGAAAGAGAGCTGCTTTTTATGTAGCTCCCCTGCTCAACCTTTTTACTGGTCTAATGGAAAAAGGCCAGAGTTAAGATTCAGAGCAACCGTATGTACAAGAGCTGTGTTAATTTGAATGTCCTGTTGAATACAATGTGGTCTTAAAATGATGCATGATGGAAATTCCTCACAGACTGGCGCAGTGCATTAGCATTAGTCATTGCAGCAGGACTGGGTGGAGCATGTTAGAAGTCGTCACCGTGATGGATGCATGGCATGCATTAGAATGAGAATCATTACAGTGGACCAAGCAGAAAACACGGGTTTCTGTGATGAAGCCCGTGAAACACATCAGAATTTGAGTCACCATGAGTCATAAAAGGCACAGGGACCTGAACGTGCCCCATCCTTGCATAGGCACGTTCAAAAGGATGAATGACTTGGCTGGCTGTTATATCACTCGGTTGCAATGCTCAGGATAGCCTCACGGATGGAGTAAATTATGAGTCCGGATTCCTTGGTTGTGCTGCCAGCTCTGCTGCTGACTCATTTTGTACCCTTGAGTGATGAGCTTCCTGCTCTCTCTCCCATCGTGCGCGTGACACTGTATTTACCCTTCCTTATAAAGTACTGAGACCTGTTTCTGCCACAACTCTTGCGTATGCCTAATATTATGCATTGGAAATAGTCACAATGCCTTTATGAATAAGTCTTTGGAGGGTGGAAGCTGTAGAATATGTGGATGAAAGGTGCCAAATATAGTCACCTCCCATCAGACTTGTGCGATTATTTTTTTATTTTTATTTTTGATGTTTCTTATTTTCAGCAATCGTTTGTTCTTTTGAAAAGTCCACGAGACTGAGCAGACGTTAAGGAATTCTTTCTGTTCCTTTCTGATGGACTCTAGCTTGGGTCCTAAAGACGAATGCTCCATTTCATGACTTTATCCACCTATCTACAGTATGTTCCCGAGTTAGTTAAAATTAAACTTAGCTATCAAAATGCTAAACTTGATAGCTCATTTATCTTTCTGTCTCCCAACTCTACATTACAATACAGCAGTGATTGATCTTGCGTCTTCAAGGTACTATATAGTATAAAAACTAAGAGAAGATTAATTAAAAGCCGTCGCATCCAGACAGGTTTTTAAATAAGTTTTAGATTTAGACAATATATCAGCTGAAGCAGAAAAAGTCCAATACTCCAAGTGAGTTTCGCTTTCCTTCGGGACATAGAAAACCCCATCTCCCCACGAACCAATATCAAAGTCTGATTTGGCCGGGCAAGCCCATGGCATGTGGCAGAATGCTGTCACATTCGCGGGCTCTCTCTCCAGCAGTGGTGGACGTGGTGTCCTTGAGGACTTCTGCTGGCTCAGGAGAGAATGTCAGGCTCATGGACGGATGCTGAATTGGAGACACCGCTGAGGCAATTTTTTAAAGTAGTCCCCAGCTCCTGCAGGCACAGAGCAACTTGTCTGGGCGGCATTTAGAAACTGTGCAGATGATTAATCCCTGAGTGATTAGACTGAAACAGAACATCCCGATGTGGCGCAGGCATTTAACCTTCCCATCATCACTGGAACTTTCTGGATTTTTCTGAAAAAGTTTTTAAACAAAGGGCCAAATTTTCAGCTGAAGTGTTTGCTTTCATGCCGGCATTTCCCACTGTCACTCTAAGTCAGACCTTTTAGAAAATCTAAATACTTGATTTTCAGGCACAGTCAAGTACTTACATATCTAAATGACTTAAATTGAGCCCAAATTCAGTGACAGCTGTATTTGAGCTGTCAGTGTTTGAGTGTGGGATCTGCAGAACAATGCTAACCAATCTAGTTCTATGGTATTTTTGGCTACAGACAGACACATGATTGCTGGCCAGTGTGAGCTTTCTGGCACCACTGCTTATCTGAGTAGTTAAGCTACGCAGGGTCTTCGGACACCCTCAGTGCTCGGAGTTCTCATGCACTGAATTTTGGGAGTATCCAATAACCCAGCTGCCTCCTGCCAGGGTCAACCAGGGGCTGAGTCCTTTGGAAAGACCCTTACTGGGTCACTCACTGGATGCTGGACTCCTGAATACATGGCCATTAGACCATTGGGTGTTTAACGAGTTCAAATAGCGTAAACTTGTTGCCTGTTGCCCACCTTTAGCCTGAGCCAGTGAACTCATCTTGAGAAAGACGAAATGGTGAGGCTCTTACATTTTCATGAGTTTGCTTAAAGGGCGATATTTAATCCACCTGACAGCTGAAATATACTAGCTGGATGTGGGACGGCTGCCACGAGAGCATTCAAGAGCTCCCCATTTTGCTTGTACAGTGGCAAGATGACTTGATCGCATACGGCTGATTCAGGGATTTTTGCCTTGGGGGAGGGCAAGTGAGGGGAAAACAAAATGAATACAAGGTGACAGCAGCAACTCCACTTTACAGGGGGTCAGCAAAAATCCCTGCGGCATCAGTTGGGCCCAGCTCTGTGCTCTCTTATGGATTGGTGTAACTCTTGGCAGAACAGGGCTCTTCATCTCTAATTTACAGCATTCCATTCATTATCAGGTGGTTTTATATATTTTTTTTCTCTTTTTCTCTCACTCTTTCTTTGTTTTCTTTCTACCTCAGTTAATTTCAATATGTAGACAGTTTCTGTGCTGTTTGGTCTACTCCCTGACCCAGGTAATTAACTATTTGTATGAAATGAAAGAATCCTTTTGAATTTGCACTAGCTCCATATTCTTGTCTTTAAACGTTAATTGTCTAGGATACACCAGGTTCTGGTATTTTTTTGTGTGTGTTTTGTAAATGGGATATATTTTACTTTCAGTGCTGAAAAGCAATTTAAGTCAGGACGGATACCAAAAACACATCTTGCTTTACTCATTCAGAACTTGATTGTGTGGGCTTTTTATCAATCCCAAATTCATTTAATTTCCCTTAACTGAGTTGATGTACTTCCTCTTGAAGAAAATCCTGCTGCCAGAAAGATGGCAGTCAAAGAGCTCATCTCTAGGGACATGGCAAACCTCATGCCTCATATCAAGCTCTTGCATGAATCAGATGTGCGCACATGTTAATTCAGATGCTTCCTGGTCCGTGCTCACCTGAGGGAGGAGAAAAGCGGAGAAACTGGTGAGAAAGAGAAAACAGCTATTGGAAAAAAAAAATGAGGTGAAAAGGCAGTTGGGAATAAGGTAGAGCGAAAAACAAATAGAATGAATGTGAAATACAGGACAGAAATGGGGAGAGGGAAAATAAAAAGGAAAAATAGACATTGCATCTGCACAGTATGGGCAATACAGCTGCAGAAAGTTAGGGACCTATGGCATGCTAACATAAGAAAACAGGTTTTATTAGTTGCCCATGGATATGTTTCTTGTTCTCCTACAGCATGAGGCAGGGTCTGTGTCTGAGAACCATCCGAGTGTCCCCTGAATTCTCCTCTGCTAAGCTTCATTTGGGACTTACCACTTGGGCAATGCTTCTCTCAGTCTTTTCATCTCTTTTTCTTACGGCTGTCTGTAGTTGTTGGTGTGATTTGGTCTTTGGCATGGCTGGTCTCCTGTTTGGTATAGTCTTCTGGAGAGTTTGGAGGCTGTTGGTGTAGAAGGAGTGGAAATGCAGTAGGAGGGTTGGAGGCTGGAGTACGCGTGCTCTGGAGCCACCTATACTTGCCACTTTTCACTTTCTTTGCAGTGAGTGCAGGCATTTTGCCCGTGGTTTAGGTGCCCCCTTTCACCCTTGTGTGCCATCTGCTTGTGCCTCTTCTAGGAACTTTGCAAAACTTGTACTGTAAAAGAGCCTGCCCCAGCCCCTTTGGGGTATATTTCTAGCCTTTGCTTTTCTTGCCAGCTCTCTGCCCTTCTACTTCATCTCCTCATTTGCCTTCTCTTTCTGCTTTTGCTCTGCCTTCTGCGCTTCCAAATGGCAGTAGCTATGAACAAGGTCAGTGCAAAAACTGAAGACACATAGGTGCATTCAGGGAGCTGGGTTAGTTCAGGTCTTGCATGCTATGTTCATCAAATGCCTCAGAGATTTTTTTTTTTTATTTTTTTTTTTCCCCCCTCTCAGGCTACCGAGTCTATGGTTGGCTTTGGCCCAGACCCTTAAGGTGCAGCTCTACCGAGGTGTGAGTGTGCTTTCCAGAAGAAGTTGATGTTCTTCTTCCAGCCGGCCAGAGGGGGTTGCTATAGACTGACACAAAGGGCATCCTATGGAGGGAACTTGGTAACAGCTGTGCCTGATGAATTAGTATAGTTGCACTAAATAGCCAAAAAGTCTCAGGTCCTCGGTCTGCACTGAGCAGTGATGATTCCAGCCTTCCTTTACTAGTTACGTATCTTGCTTCTGCTGCAAACAAGTCACTAGGTTGTGGCTCTAAGGATCCATCAGAAATAGCAACTCCCAAAGTGAAGTGCTGCTATAGGTTCAGAGCTGCTCCTTGGGAAGTATAGGGGGCATTAGCCCCATAACAATCATTCTCAAGTGTTCTCAGACAGCTGAGTCCCAAACTATTCACAGTTGTGGTGGTCATCACCAATACATGATGGTAGGTGCAGACAACAGGCAGTAGGAGGCAGGGAGATGTATTATTCACCAGCTGAAGGATCAGTTAGAAAGTTTTGGACCTGGGATCCCAGGAGCAATGGTAAATCCACATGACTGCTGATACAAGGGACAGTAGACAATGGGATCTCGCCAGCTGATGAAGACATAAATCCCTTCCTCTGCTTACAAAACCATCCGTCTGCAAACAAGTACCAGCTCCTTGTTAAATAGTGCACAGCTGGATTGGACCCTCTCTCCCAGTGCCCAGTGGACATGAAGGACCATGTGGTCTATGCTCCAAGACTGCAGGCCACATGTGGTTTCATTAAGCCTTACTGGTTCCCCCACTGGCTTTAGTGCTTGCTGATGAAAATTGGTAGAGAGATGGAACCTCCCAGGGGAAAGTGAGGAGCTGGTGGAATGGCTATGGGTAAGTGATATACCATAATGTGGTGCAGTAAAAGACCGGTGTGCTACCTCAAAACCTTGGCTAATGGAAAAAACCTGCCTTCTCACTGGCTCATTTATTCCACTCATCATCATGGCTAGACTTGTTTCTCTAACCTAAAGCAATTCCTTTCAGGATGCTCTGTGTAGGTCTGCATTTCTGCATGTTGTAGACGTACTCATGGTATTAATCTTTCACTTGTGTATAGTCCTGAGTGGTAGAAGTGATTTGGCTCCTCAGAAAATCAAGAACAGAGAGAATTGGGAGATATTGTAAGCAGACACATGCTTTTTATTTGTTTTTTTTAACTTACAAAACTGAAAATGCCATAGGAAGCCAGTGAGCTTTCACTTAGGACTGCTGTGCAGGACATGAAGGAGGCAGAGTGATGCAGCACCTTCGGCAAGGTTGGATCTCATCTCTGTGGCAAGAGCTGCTTCTGGAACCCAGCTCTCCCTTCTCTCGTTTTGGGCCATCATCCAGATCAAGCCCACTCCTAATGACCTGCAACAGATAATAAGACAACTGTCTCTTACAGTAAAATGCATCTGAAACAGAAATCAGATTCAGTAATATGAGCCTGGCTATTTTATGCCTGCCAATGGTTAAAAAGAGAACATGAGCTGTTGATATCACTGATACAAGATTCAAAGGCTGAGAGACTCCTGATGGCCAAAGCTAGAAAAGAAAGAGAGTACCTTCTACCTGAGCACCAAAGTTTTATGCCACACATAACAGGTTAGGAATGAGGTCTCCTGTGCATAGGTGAATGCAAACACGAGACAAATATCGTGGAACTTAGTTTGTTTCCAGGGAAGTTTGTATACAACCTCCAACATACTTTTGGGAAATATTCACAAGACCTCTAGATAATAAAATTCATTTGAATTTTCAAAGTCATTGTAAAGTCATGCACACATGTGAATGCATGCACACGGAGGAATAGCAAGTGTCAGAGAGATGGAGGGACAAACACTGACAGAAGAACACTTTGCCTGCTCTGCTATGCCAGGTTCTGAACACAGGCAGTAAATTTTAATTTCAGAACATCTGATAATTCTTGCTTCCAGTCAAAAATTTCCCACACTTGTGTATTTGGTTCTGGCTGGAATCAAGGAGGACAATGGAAAAGGTGAAGAGGCCAAAGACATCTTCCACTTCCAAAGCTTTCTAAAATAATTTCAGGTAGACCAGTCAAAGGTTTTAGTCTTATTTAATATGAGGATTTCATTGTGGTTCTAAAATCAATTTAATTTGGCCTTATGTCACTCCTGGCATATTTGAAGACATGCTGTTCATTTCAAGCTGGGGCAGCTCTCTGCAAAATCTAGCTTTAGATATAAACTTCCTCAAGGTACTTACATCTTATGGCAGGTACACATAATGGTCTTAATGGATTGCGCAAAAATCTCTTGCTTATAAGGAGAAACATGGGAAGAAAGCAAGGGAAGAAACTAAATGATGAAGTGACATGTGGCTGTCAATCTGGCCACAGAAACTCATATAGTTGCAGATTTATCCTGGTTACAAATTGCTGTGAGTCTGCTGTAAGTTTAGAACCAGATCTGGGTCCAAGTAAGGCTGCAGTGATGATGCAAACATTTTTGCGGGTAGAATGTAAAAGTTTTTAGGGTGCAGTGTTGCCTTAAACCCTGGCTTCTCACAGGAGACATCCAGTAAAGGTGCTGTTGAGCAGACATTGCAGGGATGTGGGAGTTACATTTGGAAATTTACTTTCGCTGGTCCCTTCTGTGCACTTGGACTCAGAGATCAGCATGAGTGCCTCTAGACTTCTGGGAAATGGACCCAATACATGTGTTTTTCTTTCCTGATCGGGGAAAAAAAAAACCAACCAAAAACCACACACCCCCACCCAGCATGCGAAGAAGGCAGGGATGACAGTGTGTGAGAATGGCTGCCGGAAAAAAAGCCACAGTCACAGGAAATTACCTTAATAGAGTGAAAATTAAGAAACGACCGACAATGCAGTCTGTCTCCAGGATACGAGCAGTGTTTTCACGCCTTGCCAATTATTCTGTTTGCATCAATTTTGGTTTATTTTTATTAAGTTTAGTGTTTCTTTTTTTATTTTAAGAGGTGGTATAATGAAGACAAAAAAGGATGAAAGCTTAGAAAATATTTAATTTTTGTTTTAATAAGGAAATAGTTATTATTTTTATTCTGTGAACAGGAAAGGAACCAACCAATTGGGTTTTTCCACCTTTTTCATGTTGTTTTATGCCTGTAGAAAGGTTGGGAACTCTATTTAAGTGGATTATCTTGCCACTGAAAGGAAAGTGGGAAATGAGTTAGAGAGGTAGGGTTAATTTCTTTCACAAATATCTAAATGTGTGCATACATATATTTGCTGTGCGCTATTTGAGAAATGCACTTACTTAGCTTTACAAGGTCACCTTAACCTCAAGAATTAATGGAAGCGACCATTAGCTACGAGAGGATATAGAAGCAAAGTCCCCAACAAATTGTGCGCAGATGATGCAAGCCTATTCCCTGCTGGCCTACCAGGGCCCCATTTATAGCTTGAAAAAGGAAGGCAGGGGAGGACTTGTCTCGCTTAGCAATGGGTATCTACAAAGCAGGTGTCTATGTCCTAGAAAAAACCCCACTAGACATCTGTATGCCATTATTGTTAATGGATACTGAGGAGAGTGCTTCAGCAGATAAAACATAGATGTTTATTTTAGGACACAATGAACTGCACCCTAAACAGCATTAGTTATATTGATTAGAGCTTTACTGACTTACAAGGGAAGCTTAGGATGGCTTCCCCAGATGCAAATTTCTACAGCGCATGTCCCTGTATTTACTTGGGCAAATCCCACTGTCCATACTGTAATTAATCCTTCTGCTAGCCCAAAATGGGCAGTGAAGTGCAAGCCATAGGGATTTCTCTGGTGGTCCACCCGTTAGCTACTAGATAGCGACCACCTTTTTGTCCTACTCACTCTTCATTGATACGAGACCACTAGGTGACCTGAAGTGAAACAGTTCTCTCTGAAGGGAAGGGGTGTGACTTTGTTGCCATCGAATGAAGAAAGGTCTTGGTGACAGCAGTGGATTATATCCCTCAAGAACTTTTCCTAGGTTGTACGTGATCTGTTGAGCAAGGAGGATAAATCTGATGCATCAACAGCCCAAAAGTTTTCACTCGGCTGATAACTATCCAATGCAACCACTGTATTTTGATGTCCTTCACCTGCTGCATCTCAGCAGCCAGAATTTGTAGAGTTTGATCTTCTGAATTTGCACCTTCCCTGATTTCCATGTTTGATAGGCAGAGCGCTGCATTTGTTAATGTATTTATTGCTCTCCAGAAATGCAGGTGAGAGTACCTGTGCAACAGAGAAGGAAGAGTAATTTTAGAAATACAAGGGAAGAGTAAGATGCAGTGGAGGTTAACCAGGAAAGCCAAAGAGAGGGATAACCTCAGATCCGTGTTTGCCCTGGAGACAGAGGGAAGAATGGCTTTCAAGGGAAGCTGCAGCTGCCATCTTCCTCCTCTGGAAAGCTTTTCTCTTCCTCAGACGATATTTTCCCTGGGGCTGTTGCATGGCTGGCTGGCACATTTTCCTCTGCCCCTGCAGCAGGGCAAGGCCAAGTGCAGCGAGTTGCGAGGCAGCTGAGCGTTGGGGACAGCCACGCTTCTCAAAAATCAGAAACAACCAAAGATTTCCAGTGGAAATCTCACCTCATATAGCAAGTTCGAACCTAGCAAAAGACACTGTGTTTTGTAGGTATCTTACATGGACTCTTAAGGACAGGCTGTGGGACCTGTAGCAGTCTGCAGGTCACAAGTGTGAAACCACATGAATTTGAGCGTACTCTCTCCAGTGTCTGGCCAGGGGAACTGCTGAGATTGCTGCTGCTCACACCTAGAAGGCCGTTTAGTGACACAAGTCACAGTGATTGTACTTCCAGTGCTGAAGGTTAGAAACTCAATAGGAGAGGTACTTGATTTTTTTTTTTTTAGTATAACAATTTTCCATTCCTAGAGGCTGATTTTATGAAAGCTTTAGGGTCTGTAGAAATGTGCCCCGTTTGATGAAATTTCACTCAGAAAACACATCAACACTTCCAGGAGGCTGAAATGTTTCATTTGGGCTTTTTTATAACTTCTTGCTTGGATTCCTATTTTCTCTTTGAAACTAGAGTATAATGTAACATTAAAGTCAAGATGCAGACAAAACATTCTGATTGACCTAAAATGAACAATTTCTCATTAAGACTTTCTATGTTTTGTTCGTTTTTTTACTTTTTTTTTTTTTAACAAATGCAAATTTGAAATTGCAGAACTTCCTTTGGTATAAAGATTCTAAATTTTGTTCAGGTCTATTAAATCACTGGATTAGACATGTAGACAGCTAACACTTGTACTCACACCTTACATGAAAAAGTTGCCATCCCAAAGTGGTAGAGATTCACAATTGCCTTGTGAAATGGAAAAGATCATGGGAACTGCAAGCATGTAGGGAGTCAAGTCTGTGTAATTTCCCACTAGGTGTGGTATTTGGAAATCTCCCTCTGAGGTAGTATAATTGACTTCTGCGTCTGCTGTTCCTTGGAGACTCAGAGCTTCTAAATATAATTTTTTAATAGCATGTCTCTGGGGCCCTATTTTCCTCTGTTATTTCTCCTATACTCTCTCTTCTTTCTTTTTTTTTGTTGATTATGGATATCATGTTCCAGGTGCTATAGGAATATAACTTGGTTTCCTTGCTGAACTACATATCAAGACAACTTTTGTCATTTTTCCCTAACTTGTAATAATATCTTCTTCCAATAATCTGTGAGGCTAGGCATTTTGAGAGAAAAGTTCTCCTCCTCATAAATATTCTTGACAGAAAATTAAATTGCTCTTGAAATTTCTTGATGTCCTACATCTCCTTTTTGGAGAAGCTTTTGGAGAAGCCTTTTTTGGCTTTTGGAGAAGCTCCTCAGATGGCTGCATGCTTTGCTCTCCACAAAATTCTCGCAAAGTTATCTCACAGAATTACCACAAACTTCTCTCCAGACCAGTTCCCCTGCTATCACTGGGCTTCACTTCAGTGAAGATTTCTCCATGAGTATTAGATATGGCTATATGGCAGTGTTCCAGATCCATGATCCCAGTTGAATGGAAGGACCTTGAATGCAAGCTAGCTGAGGATATGTGCAGAGGAAGACACTGGCTGATGGATGAGAAATGGAGTGGAGAACAGGCTTGCTGCACTGGAGATGGCAATGGAGAAAGAGGCAGAGGTTGGAATAGCAACAGAATCAGTCAATCTGAAGAAAAGAAAAAGTATGGACATAGTTGGGGACACAGAGGAAAGATTAGGGTTGTTTACAGAAGAAAGTGAGAGAAAACAGAAAGACCTGAAGCAGAAGAATCAGCAAATAAGGATGGCACCCTGCCACGAGTCTCAAAGGCTTGCTCCGTTTTCCAAGGGATGTCTGAAGCAGCATGAACTTCTCTGTCCACGCACCTCTCAGGGCAAGCTACCAGGACAGAATAGAAAAGCATCCATAGCATAGAGCCTCTCATACAACAGAGACACTCCAGACCCTCCTCTTCCTCCTACCTTGCTCTGTACTTGCTAGAATGACTGTCTCCTTCCCCTTCATCTGAGCTAGTTTGCTGCATGACTGCAAGGTTCGCAAGAGGCTGAGCCAAGGGAATTAAAACCCCCTGAACACTTACCTGCAGCTACTATGCCTTCCTGTCCAGGCTGCTTCTGCAAGGCACCCACCTGGCCCACCGCACAGAAAGTTGCTTACCTTGGCAACTTACCTTTGAATAGGTGGCCTTCATATGGTGTGGTGCATGCTTCCACAGACATAGCCCTGGACTGATGGCTTTATTTTGTCTTAACAGAGATATTGATCCCTGGTACCTCCAATGGTGAACCACACCATGAAGATCTGTGAACCCAAAGACCACCTCGTGAAAAATCCAGTGGTTGACTTTCATGCTGGGACTAGTGTTACTGCCAGAATCCCACCAGAGAAGGTCAAAAACATCTGTGCCACGCTAAGGAAAGTGCTCAGAGCAGCAAGTGAAGCTCAGGTGAATTACAGTGGGATTTCTTGTGTGCACAGAGACAGTAAGAGTCACAGGGCTAATGTTATTGGGTAGGTTTTCAGACAGCCTAACCACTGAGAAGCATTCGCAAAAGATGAGCCATCCTCCAGGGAGAGATGACTGCTGTATGCCTGAGAGACTGATTTATGGCATTGAGGTAGCACAATTAATAATCGGATCTTAGCCTAGGAAACAGAGTGGTAGTTTGGGAAAGGCTTGTACAGTATTTGTCCCTGTCTTCCTTTGTTTAATACGCAGAAAGTGCAACACTGGGTAAAAGAGTATATAGCAATAGATGGATATATAGCAAGGAATAAAACAAAAAGGCAAAGAAAATGAGAGTCCAAATGTTGACTGGAACAGTAGTGACACTAGTGATACTGTTTGAGGAATGCTCGTACAGAGTTTAGCTAGAAAAATGGGCAAGATTAGACTGAAACAGCCAAGGTGCATTAACGTTAGTCCAAGGAACATGAAAAACGGCAAAATACCTATTTGTTATTAAATGGTTTTTACAGAAACATATTAGAGTAACAGTCATGACTGGAACATAGGTATTGAAGAGCATATGGTTTTCAAGAAAGACAGAAACAAAGGTAAAGTTAGCTGGGATTATGCACATTAAGGGTGTGATGGGCAAATAAGTAGTAGCAAAGCTAAAAGAGAGAATTGACTTGAGTTAAAATCACTGGGGAGGAACTGGAAAAATGTTACCCCGGGTATGTGCTCTAGCCCATGGGATCATAAAGCACTTCAACATGTATATGAGAGAGAGAGAGAGAGAGAGAGAGAAACACAACTAGGAATTGAGTCAGTTTAGAAGGCTGTATTTTCTGAAATGTAGATTGTAAAATAAGTGCTATTAATAAAAGTAGGGCCTGGTTATTCTTGAATGTGATAGCTAAAAGACTTCATCACCAAATCACTGAGCCCCATCAAAAGTGCTGCTATTGCAGCCTTGATTTCAGTTAGCAGAGAGAATTTTACAGGAGAGCTTTATGTGGGACCTAACAATAGATTGATCATGAGGTGGATAGCAACATGGTAAATAACAGGCAATTTGATTTTGTCAGGAACAAATTGTATAAAGCCAACCTGATTTCCTACTCTGACAGGTAACAAGCCTTGTAGATAACGACAAAGCACCTTGACTTGTTAGGTTTTGACACTGCTTCATGTGAGACTTCCATTAGCAGGCTAGAGCAATGCAGCCTGGATAAAATTACTATGATATGGATTCAAAAATGTTTGGAAAACTGTACTTGTAAAACAGTTATCAGTGATTCACTGGATGACTAGAAGGATGCATCAAGTCAGGTACCATGGTCACTGATGACTTAGGTTATGGAATAATTCATGCCTTGTTGAAAAGCACGTATGTGATACAGGGGACAGGATTGAAATTCAAATTTATCTAGACAGATTGGAGAAATAATCTGCAAAAAATGGGATGCAAATCAGTGAAGATGAGTGCAGGGTGCTGAGGAGCAATTGGCAGTACCAGCACAAAATGGGAGTAGCCGAGTATAGTTCTGCTGAGAAGGATATAGGGGGTTACAGTGGATCACAGACTGCCTGTGAGTCAATAATAGTAAATCACCTGTTGCAAAGAAAGCAAACATCACACTGGGATGTATAAATAGGAGTGTCATGTGTAAGATATGTGAAGTAATCCTTTTTCATTTCAGCCTTAACTGCATCAAGTTTTGGACGCTACATTTTAAGAAAGATGCAGGTTTCCTGGACTTAGTCCAGAAAACGAAAACAAGAGTGCTCAGAGATGTAGAAACCACAACTAGTGAGGAAAGATTGAATGAGCTGGGAGCTGCTTAGGCTGGGAAGAGAAGATTGAAAGGGTTTATGAGGAAGGAGGAAGCTGCCATGAAGACAATAACCTTTTCTTTGCATCCATGGTAGAGAGGACAAGCAATAATGGTCTTAAATTGCAGGAAAAAAGATTCAGATGAGACATTGGGGAACACTTTTTGAGGGCAGGGAGAGTAATACAAGGAACAGATTGCTCAGGGAGGTTATGGAGTCTCTGCCAGTAGAGGTTTAAAAGAGCAGGTTAAACACATGCCTGTCAGGAATGATGGAGGTCTGGACAGCTGATCATCGCTTGGGGCAGAGATGGACTACGTGAGCTCTCGAGGTCCCTTCAAGTCCTACAGCTAAAAGGTTCAGTTCAAACTGAGTGGTTGGATAAATAAGAATGAATCATAACTGAGGGTTTCCTTTTATTTTCAAAGGGCAAGCTTTGTGCAAGCAAAGAAATCAGTAAGTCAGCTGGACTTGGGAACTCAGAGATGTTAAAGGAAGAGGAGTGGGAGAATACATTTCAGTGGGTAGTGCGGAATGATTTGGAATTTGCATCCCAGTAAAAGGAAGCAAACTCGGAGGAGATGAATGGCCAACTTCTTTTAAAAGCTTAACTTAAAAAACATCTCAGCCACAAGCAGAGAGCCTAGAAGGAACAGAGGAGGGCAGAAGCAGCACATTGCCTACAGTATTAACAAATTTCTGAATGCTGCCATCCTTAAATACAAAGATCAAAGACGTCATTTGTGGTGGTAGTGCAGAGCAGGGTGAGCTGAATGAAGACAAGATGAGCTGGGAGGCTGCAGAGGAGTTGTGGGAGGTTTCAGGGAACTGTAGTTAGAGACAGGAGTCTTCCTCTCTCCTTCCACTACTTAATTCCCTTGCAACCCCTGTCATCTCAAAAAGCAGATCTGCCTCTCTTTTCCTCCCACCCCCAAAGGAGCTATGGAATTGCCCTATTTCTGTGCTCCTCAGGCTGCTGCTTGTGGTGGTGTGTGTGAAAGAGATTTGTGCCTCCGGGAGACAAAATGAAGAATTGGGACTAGGTGGGGGATGTGAGAGAAAGGTCTAACTTACTTCTCTGACTGCCAGCCAGAGGAGCAGAGGATAGGAGCAAGCAGTTCCTGTTGCTTGGAGGGCATATTCCTGCAGCAGTAGCAGCCACCCTGACCCTGCCCATGTTGGCAATTGCAGCAAGGCTAACTCTGCAGAGCTTGGCTTAGGGCAAGCAAGCCATAGGTCTGTGGCCCTTTTATTAGCCCCCCAGCAGTCTGCTGCACTTGATAACTGCCTAGTCCACCTGCACATCAAGACAGCCTTGGAAAGGGGATTAAGCAACAAAGAAAGGTACGTCTTGGCAGGTCAGGAAGTGCAGGGATGAAGTGAGAATTGCCAGAACTCAAACTGAGTTAGTCCCTGCAAAGGAAATGAAACAACAGAAGGATCCTTAATGCTGTAAATGAAAAAAAGAAGTGGAGCCTCTGTATGTAGTGAGAGAAATTTGCACAGCTCTAAACTAGAGGGATACTCTGCCCCTAAGAGCAGAAATATAGAGTGTGGGGGCAAAGTCAGGTGGACTAATGGGAATAAGTGTACTGAAAGGGCAATGATTGCAGGCAAGATGGAAGCAATTCACAGAGCTTACTGTGCTCAAACCAGGAAGCCAGGAAATCACCCTCCCCAGCATGCTAAAAGAACTGGCCCATGAAATCGCAGGTCTGGTAGATGGGATTTTTAATAAATCTGACCAGTCACTGGGGGTTCCTCTGCCTGCATAATAGCAAATGTAGTACCCATATTTAAGAAAAGGAGGGAGAATGATCTAGGCAGCCGCAGGCTTGTTATTTTGGCCTCAAGGGCATAGATGGATTCAGAGCAAATTATGTTGGAAAGAATAATTGAAGACATGGAATAGAAAATGGGATATAGTGCAATATGCCATTATCAAAAAGAGATTGTGCCAGACTAACTCGATATCTGTCTTTGATAAGGTAACTGATGTTCTAGACAAGGGAAAAGTAGTAGGTCTCCTCTATCTGTACTTCATTTAAATTTGGTATGGTGCCACCTGGGAAATTATTAGTTAAATGAGAGAAGATGAGGATTAGTATGAGAATTGTGAGGTGAGTAAGGAACTGGTGAAAGAGGGGAAGGAGGCATTTGGGCTGGAACGAGGTTGCTAGGTAAGTTCTCAAGCCTTGGTCTTGGGACCAATGTTTTCCACAATGACTTTTGGCCTAAAATTAGGAGTGTGTTAACAGGCAGCATCATCAATGCTTAGAATCACCAGAATATCACACATGGTATTGTGGGGATTGGGCTAACAAGGATGTGAGGGAATGCAGCAGCATGAAATGCAAGACCACAGATTGGGCACCGTGAGCAAGAGTTTCTCCTGCAAACCGAAGGGCTATCACTTTGAAAGAAGGAAATGGAGGACAGAGTTGCTTGTAAGCAGTCAATTGCAGTACAACTATGAGCTTACAACTTGAATTGGCCATGCAAGTGGTAAATGAGGTCTTAGGATGTGCCAGGGGAGGAGCACATGCTAGACACAAGGGGAATACCATGGTTGTTGTATGAAGGAGGTGTAGACATCACCTGGCACAGGGTGTAATTCTTGTCCATCATTTTCAGGAGAGAAGAAATAAAACTGGAGCAAATGCCAACACAGGAAACCTGTATGATCAGGGGAATGGCAAGCCCACCATGACAGAGGAAATAAGCCTGCCCTGCTCAGTCTAGTCAAATGGAGACTGGGGGACACAATTATTCTCTGTAAACACATAACTGGGTCAAACGCAAGAGAAGGAGAAAAGCTAACTTTAACTGATGTTCACTGTTCTCACAAAAGTGGTCAGCTAAACCTGTACTGGGAATTAGATGGTATCTGTCCATCAGAGGAGAGTAGTCCAATCAAGCTTTTCAAGGGTTACAGTAGGGGCAGACAGTATAAGGCTCTATGATCATGCTGTTTTGAGGGATGAGACAGTATGACCTGGCTCTCTGTGACACCAAGAGGCAGAGCTCAGTGCCTCAAGAGGTCACTTTCTGCTATTGTATCCTATATAGGCTGGGGAGCAATTTCAGTGCAGTTGTAATGAACGCTTGCATCCCAAGGAGTTGTATCACTGCCAGTAATGTCCAGCAGCACACATAAAGGTGTTATATCCACATCTCCTCTCCTCAGGCTGTGGCCCGCTCCCCTTGTCTGCCTGTACGATATGGATTTGTAGGGACAGTGGGATAGAAGGTGGTCTGAAGCAGTGCCAGCGGGGGGAGGCACAACAAAGCAGAGACCACAGACAAACTCCTTATCACACCAAGAGGAAGAGGCAGCAGGATCTGCCTCCTTTCCCTGGTTCCTGGGATCTGTGGTCAGAAACAGGTGCCCATGGCACCTCTTTCTCATCCCAGCTGTGAAAGGAACTGCTTCCTAATGGGAGCGGAGGGGAGGATGAGGTTGCAACCCTCCCAGCTGGTCCAGTAAATTCTCCTAAAAAGTGTGCTGGCTCCCTGGGATGTGCTGCACTCAAGGTGTTGCACACCCGTGATGGTACCACAGGCTACACAGGGACTGGGGTGGTGTAAGCAGGCCAGATTTATAAAAAGGACCAGGAACAGAGATTTATACCTCCTCCCCCGAAATCAGGCTCTGCGCCTGTGTGAAACACAGTTATGGTGATAAGAGAGCTGTTGATGGAAAGAGATCCACCATCCCTTGTGGGGATAGCAGGGAAAATATCCACCCCATTGCCTTCTGCACTTAGAGGGAAATCCCACCTCAGAAAACCTGCCACTACCAACAGTGACTGATGGTTATCTCCTGTGCTGGTTGGTGGTTCTTTGCTGAAACTAGTGTAAACATCACAGGTGCCATTGCTGAGAACAGTCGCTCCTTCTATCCTTCATCTCCCAGGGATTTGCTCCTGTCATCCCCTTGTTTTAAGCTGGTGAAGAGAGTATCACAGCCGCTCTTAGTCAAAAGAGGAGGGGGTGGAGGCCCATCTGGGCCCTTGGTTTGATTTCATATTTATGAAACAGCTTAAATGTCAGCTTGAGTGAAAAACGACACCTTCCCAAGCTTCTCATATT
Organism: Egretta garzetta; assembly: GCF_000687185.1. NCBI lineage: Eukaryota > Metazoa > Chordata > Aves > Pelecaniformes > Ardeidae > Egretta > Egretta garzetta. The sequence continues at coordinate 71,672 of NW_009258260.1, forward strand.
AATGCCCGTGGCTGCCACTGGTTTCTTTAGGAAGGCAGCTTGTGGTTTTTCCTCTCGCTCTCCCCTAAAGGCTGCGGGGAAAGATGAATTGGACTGATAGATGAGACTGCAACTGCCGATAAACTGCTTTGCTGACAGGAGGGGGAGATGGGGGGATGGCCTATACTGAGGAAGGAGGGAGGGAGGGAAAAAAGGATGGAGCAAAGGAGGAAGGGAGGGATGGAGGGAGATGGAGGAAGGAAAGAGAGATTGGGGGGGATGGCCTATATTGCAGAGAGGTGGGAGAGTGGTCTAAACTGAGGGGGGAGAGAGATGGGGAGGGAGGATGGTTGACTGCGAGGAAAAAAATAAGAAATAAAGTGTCTTATGCTAAGGCAAGGGAGATGCGATGGGAAAAATGAAAATCACATGCAAGATCAAAAAAAAATCCACTGCGGAAGCATTAATTATACATTACAATGTATATATGCAAAAAGGAATAAATAAAAATACGCCCACCACCAGCAGAGGAACTTCCTCTGGGGTCCGCACTGAGTGCTGTGCTGGGTTGCTGGAGGCTGTAGATCATCAGAGGGGCTTCTGCAGGTGCGTTTGCATGACACTCCACTGAATCCTGAAAGAGATGCCCAAGGCAGAGGCAAGACAGCCAGTTCTGGAAGATGACAAGCTGCTTGGGTGCTGTGCTGCAAGCATGGTGAGCTAACCAGGGCCAGCCTCCCAAAAGTGCCTCTCTACATGGCTGCACACTGATGCAGATACCTGAGCTTGCTTGCTCTAACTCGGGTATCTGCACATTTTATGGTGCAGCTGCACTCACAGAGGTCTGGTGGAGTTGGTTTATCCTCTTCTCCATCTGCCTGAAGGGGCTGGAATGGAAGATGCCCCCACCAGGACTAGGTTAGGAGGCTTCAGCCTGAAGCCAGCTGGACGAGCAGGCAGCAAAAGGCCCAGCAACAGGTGGGGTCTGAACCTCTCCAGAAAGTTAAGAGAAGAATTAGAAAAGAGCCCCGAGTTTCTTGGGAAAAGGAAATCACCTGTTATTCTCTCTGGGAGGAGTCTGATGCAGGTTTCTTTTAATGACAAACCCAGAACCTGTTGGGTTGAGGCTGAACAACATTGTTGGAAATGAGGATATTGGAGCAGAGAAAGAGTGGGAAAGCAGAGGAGGGCAAGCACCCTGTCTCTTGCACCAATGTGAGGGGGCAGGAGGAGAAAGAGATTTATTTCGTCCCTTCTGGGCTAGTTCTTGAGGGACATAATTTGTCCTAGATAAGAACAAAGAAAGGTGAGGGCTCACTGTGAGTATGCTGGGGTAAGGACAGACTCGACTCTGTATTCCAAGGGAGAGATGTGCCTTTTTCACCGGGAGTCACTGATGGCAGCCTCCAAAGTCGCCTGTGGAGTCTAGTGCTCTTGGCGCTCACATCTGTTCCCTTTTCTGTTGCTGAAGGCTTTCAGCTAGTTTGTTGGTTGTTTTTTTCTTTAACCGAGAGATGTCTCTGAAGTGTTTTTCTGTCTGGGTTCACG
>NW_009258260.1:73293-85453 GCF_000687185.1 Egretta garzetta
TCAGTACCTCTATCAGCTGTTACAGTGTTTTGAGCATTATTCTTGGCAATAGCATATCACTCACTTTTCAGCGTCTCAGTCAGTTCTTGTCACTTTTTTCTCCCTGATTGAGACAGTAAAAAAGTCTGCTTCCATTTCATCTTTATCCCCTGTGGTCAGCTCTGTTTACAGACTCACTTCTTGCTTTTTTTTAACTTGGCAAAGCTTTTTCCTGTGGTCTAAAGCCCCTGGGCTGCTGGGGATCTGAGTCCCTGTGTGCTCTTTTGTGACGTTCCTCAGCTCTGTTTCATTTCCCTGTTTAATCATCCTCCTTCTTGCCGTGGGTCGTGCTAGATTGGTTCCTGACATCACATTTATATACCATCTGCTGACTAATAACATACAAGGGCTTGGTTTCCACTAATAACAAGCCAGTCTACTTTAAGACTATTTAGAGATACTGAACCTTGCTTCCCAGACACGGGCATGCAAGCCGGAGCTGAGTGCTTTTTGTGTCTCCTCTGTTCTTGCCACCCAGGCTCTACAGCACCCACTTTTTAACAGCAGAAAGGACTTTTTTTTGCCCATATCCTAGATTCTTTTTTTGGCTGCTAAACTCAACCAGAACTGTTTGTTCCCTCCCCACTTGAAAAGCCTTAGCCAAGTCCAGGAGAAGGTCTCATGCTTTTACAGGGCTCAGCCCAGCTGGGGAAAGCCTGCCTCCGAAGGGGATTGCCCTTCTCTCTGTTGAGTAGTCCTGAGCAGACTTTTGGTGAAAAAGCCTACTTCTGTACCAGGGAATTAGATATGTCTCAGAAAAGTTCCCTGATACAGAGGCTGCTTGGCCTGCTTCCACGCAACAAAGCTCTCCTTCCCCCAGACCAGGGCGGCTGTGTGCAAGCGGCCTGTGGGGAAGGAAGCTTTTTCCTGTGGTCTAAAGCCCCTGGGCTGCTGGGGATCTGAGTCCCTGTGTGCTCTTTTGTGACGTTCCTCAGCTCTGTTTCATTTCCCTGTTTAATCATCCTCCTTCTTGCCGTGGGTCGTGCTAGATTGGTTCCTGACATCACATTTATATACCATCTGCTGACTAATAACATACAAGGGCTTGGTTTCCACTAATAACAAGCCAGTCTACTTTAAGACTATTTAGAGATACTGAACCTTGCTTCCCAGACACGGGCATGCAAGCCGGAGCTGAGTGCTTTTTGTGTCTCCTCTGTTCTTGCCACCCAGGCTCTACAGCACCCACTTTTTAACAGCAGAAAGGACTTTTTTTTGCCCATATCCTAGATTCTTTTTTTGGCTGCTAAACTCAACCAGAACTGTTTGTTCCCTCCCCACTTGAAAAGCCTTAGCCAAGTCCAGGAGAAGGTCTCATGCTTTTACAGGGCTCAGCCCAGCTGGGGAAAGCCTGCCTCCGAAGGGGATTGCCCTTCTCTCTGTTGAGTAGTCCTGAGCAGACTTTTGGTGAAAAAGCCTACTTCTGTACCAGGGAATTAGATATGTCTCAGAAAAGTTCCCTGATACAGAGGCTGCTTGGCCTGCTTCCACGCAACAAAGCTCTCCTTCCCCCAGACCAGGGCGGCTGTGTGCAAGCGGCCTGTGGGGAAGGATCCCTGGCCCATGCTAAATCACAGGGTGCACCCAGGAATCCTCTTGGGTGCTGCTGGCTGGCCTGGGCCAAAACCATGCCAGGGCCCATGCCAGCAATTTGGCAATGTGGACAGCTGTGTTCCAGTTACCTGGAGTGTTCTCTGTGCCTCTTTAAGTCACTAGCTAGAAAGAAGATGATCCATTTGCTTCACAGCACCCAGAACCCTGAGGCTTAATACCAGCTTACAACTCTTTTACTAGTTCTGGCACTAAAACCCAACGGTTTTACTAGTACATGGCACTAAAACATTATACCAAGCTGCAACCTTCTACTCAGGATTGGGATTTCAAAACCCAACCCAGACAAGGACGGGTAGGGGTTCCCAGGAGCTATGTCTTGCCCCTTTGTTCATCCTGCTGTACCAGCAGCCTCAGAAGCTTTCCTTGGGAAAGCAGTCAGGTGAGACAATACAAATTAGACAGAGGGGTTGGAAAAGGAGTCGAAGCGGAGCATCGCATCGCATTTTATTTTCTCAGAAAAGCCTCTCGTGACTGCAGTGGGACCCTCTACTTGGAGACAGCATCATGTTGGCTACTAGCAGGTTGCAGCACTCTGGAATGACACACTGTGCAAGGGGGTCGCTGCCTAATCCTGTGACACTGGGTAGCCGGCAGCAAGACTGCACATGCTCCATATCCAGATGTAGCTCCAAGACACCAGCCTTCTCCCATGGATGCTGGCTGGGGGGTGGCAGGAGGTTTTTGACTCAAGTTTTCCATCTCCCCCTCTCCTCCATACCCCTGCTGCAGACCTGTAATTACTCACTGTCCCTGCACAGCATGTGCCCGGCTCCCCGCGGGAACGGGGAATTAGAGGCGGCTAAATGCTGGAAGGAAGAGAAGTGCCAGGGCTGCAGCCGGGGAGCGAGCAAGGAGCTAATTCCGGGGGTGCATGCTCCTGGGCCCCCCTGCTCTCCCAGCAAATCCTCGCCGGTAGCCTCTCCGCTGCGAGCATCCGGGGAAGCAGGCGGGCTCCCGCTGTCTCCAGGTGGAGCTTTTGCCCTAGCTCCCGCACGGCGCTGGCTGAGCTCAGCGAAGGACGCCGCAAAGCTCAGTGTGAAATTACCTCGGCCCTCCAGCACACGTGAGCCCTAAACAAACCCCAGCCTCACACTGAATCCCCATCGCTCAAATCCTAATTAAACATCCACCAGTAATTCTTCTGTTAACCCTCTCCAGGCAGGGCCGAGTCAGGATCTTCTGAATTGGGCCCTTGGGCTCTTTAGGCTCCTGCTCTGGATCCCCTACCTACAGGATTTAATTAAAGTGACCCAGTTTATGGCTGGGAGGGCAACAAAGAGTAACCCTCTGCTCCTTCCAATGCCAGCCCTTCTAATAGCATTCGACAGCACTGGCAATATTGCGCTGCTCTTTGGGGAGGTGGGGGGAGGCACTGTAAGAGCCGCAGGTGGAGCTTTGCCCCTCACCTTTTGCATATTGCTCTTTATTTTTTTAAAAAAGTAAGTGCTCTGTGGCTTCATACTCTCAGGGCAAGTTGGTGCTGGCATGGGAGCTTATGGGGAAGAGTGAGCCAGTGCCTGCTGTCTAAAAATTGGTTTACAGGTGGGGAGGCCCCCAGGGTATCAGCCGCCTCCTGTTTCCTCTAGGTAAGCAAAGGAACACAGGTGCCTTGTGACGAGAAACAGGTCAGGTATTTTTGTTACAATAGCCTTCTGTCAGAAATGAGCTTTCATGTGTTTCCTGTAAATTAGGATGTCATCAATGATATTTTTATTTTGTTGATTGGGGGAAGGGAAATGGATAAAAGTGCAAACGAAACAGAACCAGGATGGAGGAAAGAGGTTGGACAGTGTTTAAATGGTACACATGATTGTTTTCCTTTTTAAAACTACTCAGTCATTGAGAAGTAAACTTTTCTTAATAAATATGATAAAAATGAAATATAGCTATAATTTCGTTATAACTAATGCTCTTATTGACCCCAAACTGCATTTTTCTGCTCTACTTAAAAACAGATTAACCAGATTATGTTTTACACAACACCAATCAACCTCTTTTTTGGTGGACCTTCTTGTGTGGTGTTTGTTCCCCCTGTTCCTCTTTCTGTGGCACTTGGCTCTGGAACTGTTTGTTGTAGAAAGCCATTCCCCTGCTGCAGAGAACAGACCATGTTTAAAGACGTGTTTGTTAGGGCATTTGCACCAGCTAGAGATGAAATATAAATTAACTAGGATGTTAAACTAATGCCTGGGCTGGATTAGCCCCTTGCAAGCACAGGAAAGAGAAGAATGCAGTCATGGTGGGAAAGGAGCAAAGAAACAGCCTGTTATTTCGTGACCTGTAGAAATGACCCAGGAACACCAGGTCTCTGACGGAGATTTGGCAGTCTTTTGGGGTCACTGTCAGCCCTAGCTATAGGTCTAGCTAGGATCCAGCTTTGCAAGCCCCTTTGCATGTTCACCAGCCTGAGCGTCTCTCCTCTCCCAGGCTCTGCACTGCTTCCTTGCACACAGGGATGGGGCTGCAGGCATGGTGTAATTTCATGTGACTTGCTCCAATATTAATATCTCCATGTGCAGCAGTCATTGCAGTGAGAATAAACTGTTATTTTTTATTTTAAATGGTTAATATTCATCAAATGTTTATGAAAATACTTAACCCATAATGATGACAAACACAGTGCCTAATAAAGATGGAAGTGAAGATCCTTTTTGTGAATATGTAATCAGAAGAGTAAAGAAAATTACATTAAAAAGACTTCATTATGCCATTAAACGTGTGAAATGACTTTTTCTTCTCCATTTTAATTTTTGCGTATTTCTTTTTTTTTTCTTTTTAAATATCTCTGACACTTTCATGAGATGGGTTCATAAAAAGGCATTGGCTGCTGTAACAAGAAGAACTCTGACTGGCAGCATCCATCATTCTCATCCAAATTTTCATTTCATTTATCATTAAGAAAAATCAACACCATTTCTACCAATGATTGTCATTTTTTTTTCCTTTATTTGCCTTAGGGAGAGAGAGATCCTTATTATTGCTCTGAATGCAACAGGTTGTTTCAAAACCCTCCGTAGAGCTGGAGGGCCAGAGTCATTCCCCCTAAAGCAGGAGCTTACTGGTGTGCAAGGATGCATGCACTTGTTTTTGCCCGACACTCTGGGGCTTGTACCTGGCACCTCTGGAACTAATAGAGTGAATCTCTGCTGTTTGAAATAAAAAAGTAAGGGCTTTTGATAGGCTCCTTTAGGGCTGTGTACTGATAGCTCAGGAGAAAAAGGGTCAGACCATAGGCGCTGTGTGTTTTACCACCTAGGAAGCTGCCCAAAACTTCACAATTCCAGACCAGTCCTAAACGATGTGCAAGCTCCCATTCTGGTTGATACTGTAAACTGAATTGCACTTCGATGGTAAATCCGTACAGCTGGAAGGAGGGAACATGGTTACCTAGATAGGGGCTGTGACAGGCATCTCTGGGGAGATGGCAAAAAAGATGCCACTGGGCACAACCCTGGTGACAAAAGAAGGGTTTATAAGAAAGCACAAAGCTAGGTGCCCCCGAAGGCCTGGAAGCCTCTCCAGCCTCGCTGATCAGCCAGGGAGAGAAGGCTGCGCGGTTCCATTTTGAAGAGCAGCGCAGCACATGTGCTGCCAGGGGAGGCTCTCGCGAAGCAATCAGTTGTGGCTTTCTTTTAAGAAGCAAGGAAAAGAAGAAAAGAAAGTATTTATTTTAGTTGCGTGTTAATTGTTGTGTTAATTTAAACAATTAATGTTAGCTTTTGGCAAGTAACCCTACCGGCTCTGTATTTAACAGGCACCTTTATTGCAACAGCGCTTCAAAACAAAACATGTTCCCTTCTATTTAGGCTCTTCTGTTGCACTCATCTCCATGGCAGCCAAGTAACATACACCTCTGCTGCATCACCCGAGGTATGTCCCGTATTTAGATGTCTAGGGAGTAGGTATGTCTGCTCTTACCAGGGCCTTTTCTAAGAAGTATTACCACTGACTCTGGACCTCTTCCCCATTGCAGAAGAAAGGTCTCTTTAGTAAGCCTAGCTTACCAAATGCCAAATCTGATGGCTCCCAATTTGTGAAAGATTTAAAGATCGCTACAGGTTTTGACAGCTGTATATTTTCAGAAACGTGGCCTCGGTTGTGTGGGGATGTTGTGGCCTTTCACAGCACTGTCTTGCTAGCGCTCCCTCTAAAGCTCAGGAGGGACCTCTCTGGGCGGTGAGTCAAGCACGGGTATTCTTTAGATAAACAGCTTGTGAAGAAAGCTTGAAGAGTTATGAGGGGGAGGAGAGTCCACAAACCAAACCTGTAATGAAGAGACTTCCCAATCAAAATGTGATCAAAGAGACTGCTGCCTTCTCTCAGCCTACTCCTTTCCATCTGAAACAGCTGACAAATGGTTATGTTGTGTTTGCAATTACAGTTCTCTGAAAGTGATAAATTATTGAGATTATTCCTAAATACAGGACTTTTACGCGTATAATTAATACGTAGAAGAAAATATCTGATAAGTGGTAGGCCACGTTCCAGTTCCATTTACACCATAATAGATCTGGAGTAGCTCCAGCTGTCCCTGTTCATGGAAAGATGCTGTTAAATTGGGCTTGCACACTTGGAGTACCTTGCAGAAGTCTTCCCTGTCAGAACAAGCGAGAACATCATATGGCTCGTAGATTCTAACCCCCACATCTAAAAATCTCAGTTCTAAGGCCTCTCTTTCCCAGTGATCTGCTGACAACCTTCTGCAGCAGTAAGAGGGGACTTGACTCTCAAATACTGCACTGATACATCCAATAGCAAGTCCTAACCTACTAGTTTCAGCCTCTGAGTGCGGTCTAGCCCTGAAGTCATCTTACTGCAGGTGAAAAACATGGGTGTGGAGCATGTACCGAACCACTTGTTGTTTGTGCCAGAGGACAAGATGCACCCCCTCCATCACAAGAACCTGCCTTCGCTCCTCTTGCCTGTCGGTGGTGAGGGAAAGCCAGTCCTACCTTTCTGCCAGCGGAGTGCTTCCCTAGAGCACAAGTGTTGTGCTCAGAGCACAAAGCCTGTGATGTAAGGCTGGCACTAACAGCAAAAAATACTCTAAACACAGAGCCAGTGTAAGAATAGGAAAAGGAAATTGTACAGTAATATAGTCTCCTGACACGGTTACCCATTAATGCCAGCTTTAAAGGTTAATGCAATTTAACTCGCTCTCGGCTATTACTCTGAAATAACATACCAAAGCCTCCTCTATAAGCAGATAACAGATAAGGATGCTTTATGATAAACACCCACAATAAAACTGCAGAACTTTACAGTGTTATGCTTGCAGGAGTGGCAGATTTGCCTTTATTTGTGCCTGTGTGTGCATGGAGGAAAGCAGAGAGGAGAGGAGAGAGCTGGAAGAAGAATTCTTGGCTCTCAGACTTTCAGATAGCTTGATAAATCTGTCTTGTGTGTGTTGCTTCTTGCCAATACAATGGAAATGAATTGACATATCGCCTGTCTGCTGCAAGTTGAGTTTCTTTCTGCATTGGCAGAAACAAAGGTGCTGCATACAAACCACCCATGAGAAAATTTGTTGGGCTTTATTTATTTATTTATCTTTTGACAAGGCAAGTCCCATCAGCTTTACTGTGTAACACCAAATGTAGAGCTTTCTCTTCCCTCCATTTTCTGTTTTCAAGTTCTGCAAAATGATTCAGTGTTGAAGTTTTTATTCAAAATAATAACCAAAAAAAAAGCATAACCACATTTCGCTGGGGAAAGTGCGAGTTAACTTAGTGCAGGACTTTGTCTCCTTGTGGAATAGATGGAAGATACATAAGCATACACTGCCTGGGGATTATTGTAACTTCTCATTAATATTCCTAAAGCACTTTGAGATCTCCCATTATATTCTTTCACAGGTTAAAGGACAATATTTGCATGTCTATGGGACAGTGAAATATTTTTATTAAAAAATATTAGCCTTAACATTTTAGGGCTCAAGAAAGACACCGTAGGTTTTGTATGTCAAACACACACACACACACACACACACAAACACACACAAGCATGCAGGGCGTGCTAATTCTTAAATTTCTAACCAAAAGCACTGCACTCTGGAGAGGCAATCTGTGAGCTTGGCTGGAGTGGGCCTGTTCAGGGCTCACGAGGCAGATCCACTCGCCCTGCCTTCCTTGCACTCGGAGTCTCCCCCCCTCACCAGCGTGGCACTGTCAGCCCTGCTTTTGCCAGAACGCTGACGTTGGCGAGCAGTGTCAGAGGCTTGCCACGATGCTGAGAGGTCCTGCAAAGCTAGTGCACTGTGATTTTGTGCAGGTGTGCCCTGCCTCAGCTTTCTGACTTTCCATAATTCCTTTGAATTACCTTTTCTACAAAGCTGATGATGTCTTTACATCTGCAGGGCAGTTGGGTTTTTTTTCTTCCTTACGGAATTGTCTGTTGTTCCTCAGGATGCTTTCATTTTTCTGTTCAGCACCTCCCTGTTCTGCTTCACATTTTCTTTGCCTTTCTGCTGGAATATGACATTGCCTTGAAAAGGATTAGTGCAGTTCTGCGATGTATCGGGCAAGGGTATTTTCAGAAAGGGAAGTATTTTAGTACACTGATACGAGGAACTGAGGAGGCCTTGCTTAAAATATTGTGGCCAATTTGGGTCACTTCTCATCAAAAAAGGGAAAGTGACATATAGTGAAGAGTTGTGAGAATGATTAGGGGAAGTGGCAGACCTCTAAAAAATGTGTGTGGGAGGCTTGGTTAGACTAGCAAAAGAAAGATGAGAAGGAGTACAGTTTTTCCTTATAAATACACTTTTTGTAAATACCAGGATGGAGAATTGTTTCAGCTGAAGAAAAGCAGTGCTAAAAGATCAGATGTGTATAAATTAGCTTGGAAATCAGGAGAAGGTTTCTAAACTTCAAAGGAATGAAGTTCTGGCCTTCCATACAGGATAACAAGGGCAAGGAACTTAAATAATTAAAAAGTGGAGCTTGCTGAGTTCATAGAAGGAATTACATTGCATTTATATTTTAATTAATTAATTTCATGCTTCAGAGCTCCCACTGACCACTATTGGGGTAAAGAAGGAAGTCCCTTCATTTCCCAGTCCTTTATTCTCTTGGATGTGTATGTAAGGGTGGGAGGAATGAGGAGTAGGGAGAGGGCAAATTGATCTTTCTCTGAAGCATTAAATTACCCAAACAAGAAATTGGCCAAGGCTAAAGACAGGATAGAAGGTGGGTTATGCTGGTGCTCCTAGTGGTACTGCCTGACTGATGTGTCTTGAATTAAAAGCATTGACTGGATGTGGGATCGGGAAAGAATTTTCTTCTGGACTGAAGAGCAAGGATTGTTTAGAGTGATTGCTCATCTGGTCTTCCATTATAGCCATGTGGAGCATGATCCATTCTCAAGAATTATCTGGGTGTGCCCACATGCATTCACTTCCATGAGTCTAAGATCTTCCCAAGGCCCTCCATCCATCCCATTGTCTTGCTTGGACATGTTATAGTCACTGCAGCGTTGGCTCTTTTGCATCAAGCGGTGTAAGGTTGCGGTGTTTTCTGACTTAGAATTGGAACGGGGATTGAAGCAGAGGTTATGGGTGTTTTTCAACTTAATGTCTATCCCATTGTCATCTGTAGTATTTGGAGGCTGGAATTGATAACCTATATGGTTGTCTTCCATTCTATGTCTGTTCAGTGAATATTTTCTCTCCTCTTTATTTTTGCCACTACCTTTGAATTATTTGGGTTATTTCCCCCTGCTTTTATTCTCTCTCCCCTTTCTTTTTTCCTGCTTTGTTGACCTTCCTCTTTTGATTTCTTCACCCATTCTCTGCAGGTTAATCTTGTCTTGTCCTACTGTTCCTACTTCCCTCCTTCTGCCTGGCAGCCCCTTTCTCTAGAGTTGTCTCAGTTGCAGCTAAAACATAGCTCCTGGCACCCGGTAGAAAGAAAAAAGACATAGCTTTCATTTCCTTTTTTTCCCATCCCTGTGGAATAAGCCTTTTAATGTGTGCACACTGAGTGGAGGCAGGCCACACTGCTGCCACGTCATTCCTTTGACCTTCACATCTGTCTTGGCAGTTCTGAAATGGGGAAACAAGAAGTGATCTTTGCGCATGTGTCCTGGCTAACGATGAGCATCAGACAGAGAAGACTCTGGATCTCCTGCTTGATGTTCTTATGCCAAGAAGTTCTGCTGAGTAGCAGCAGGCTGGTATCAAATTTATTCATCTCACATGCCTGCCAAGGTGGTGGAGCTGTAGGCTTAGCTATACGAGGCTTCTGATGATGCTCATGAACTCTGCTTTTCCATGCTAGCCTTTTATTTTGGGGAATAAATCTTCTGTAGTCCCTTTTCTGGAGAACAGCAATGCAAGAAGTCTCCAGAGGACCTGCTGGCTATCTCGGCATCCCATTGCGAAGACCTTATCAGTAGAACCAGTTCTGAATAATTCCACAAAAATCTTTCTATTATATTGCGTGGGAAGTTTTGACTTTGTAGACACCAGATGTTTTTCTTGCAATGGACAGGGTTCAATGAAACTTCTGTTTAGAAAATTTTCTCAGGAAAGAGAGATCTCTGTTGCAGAATATCTATTAACCAAGTGCTCATTTTATGAGATACACACAACTTCAGGTCCCCATTCTTCTTGATTCAGACCAAGGCCTCAAACCGAATGTGAACTGCGTCTCACATAAGTTCCTCAGCTACAGTGTTATCTGTGAGTAGCTAAACTCTTATTCAGAATGACAAAACACATCATATAGCAAGAAACTAAAGATGTCATGAAACACAGACATCTACTTTAACTGTAGGTCTGTATATGTTGTGTCAGAAACAGTACTGAGGAAAGAATGAGTGGGACATGTACAATTTCAACAAAGGGGAAAAGGAAAAAAAGACGAAAAATCACTTTAGTTCAGACAATGCCAAGGCCTAGCAGCATAACAGCCAGGAAAAGGACATGAAAACACAGAATAGTTTTCTGATGGAAATCTAGGCTACAAGAGATGGTGAAGGTAGATGAGTAAGAGATGCTGAAACAAAGGAGAGCCTTTGTTCGTGTATGCTACTTCCTTTCAACATAGAAATCTGGATGCAGGAAAAACAGACTTCAGCAGTACCTGAAGTAAGTTGGTATCTAGTCTCACGACTCCATCCCTTCTTTCTTTTCTAATGATAGTTTCAGTCTTGTGAGAGACTGGCTAGGCTTCAGGAAAGCTCTTTCCAGAATTTTTATCTGGAAAGCAACCAGAGGAGAAATGCCCTGCGAGAACCCACATTGCATGCAGCAGAAGCCTTGGAGCTACTGAGCTGAAACAGTTCAATTCCGCAGCTGAAGAACCAGAGGAGAATCTCACACCATCCTGCGGGGTGATGGTTCATAAGGGGATTTTTGAGCTGGCCCAACTTCACATGTGCAAATAAGCGGTGAGTGAGTAACGCATGATTTGCCAGTGCTCCCTGCACAGCCTGTGCCAACTCTGGCTATGGAGAGCTGAGCGAGAAACCTCCTCTTGCTCCTTGTGTTGCTGAGAGGCAGCACATTCTCAGAGGGACTCTGAACCTAACAAGACAGCCCAAAGCAACATCTAGGGAAAAGGCAAGTGCAGGCAGTGCACTAAGCTCTGTAGTCAACTAGAGAAGGGATGAAATCACATAATTTCTGTCCCTTCTCAGAAACGTTTATGCCTTCGACTGACAATGTGGCTGCTGAGCCTTCAGCTTGCACATCCTTCTGGCTACAGCAACCACCCCTCCAGAGACTTTTTAAAAGAGTTGAGCGATTTCTTAGGGCTGTTCTAAAGCAAATTGATTTAACTCCTTTGTGCCTGAAACTGGAACTCTCCCTTAAGTGATGAAGCAGCAGGAAAAATGGCAGGTCAACCGAAAATTCTGACATTCTCTGGCTGCCCAATGCCAAAAGAGCAAAAACAATGACAAGACAATAAATGCCAGACCTATAACCTGTTCCACCATATTTCTGTCCCATTGTCAGGCCTTTTTCCTGTGTAAGGTCATGAATGAGAAGAGAAAACACTCTGGAGGAGCTAGGGCATAGAGAATCAGAGGAGTGTAGGCATAACTGGCAGATGAGTGTCAGGACAGACATCCTTTTAGAGATCCTCTTTTAATATTTTGAAAGACCCTGGCTTGCTTTGCCTTTACTCTTTGTGGCAATTTCATAGCTGTTCTGTGGTGACTGCTTTCTCTGTCCTCTAAATCCTGTTGATGACAGAACACCACATATTGCATTTCCACTGCAAATCAGGAGCTTAATGCCCTGGTGAATGAACTTGGGAATTCTAATCTCTATATAACTTTTCTTCTCTTGCATGGCCTCAGGTGAATTCAATTTTTTTTTTTTAAGTCCTAGAAATTGCCTGCTTACAGACTTGTAGCTTCCAACCACCAAGGTCCCGTGTGGCTCTTCTTAATTGTCCATATAAATTGCTTTCTATTTTGGACACCATGAATATCTCAACAGCATCTGCTTCTCCCTTCTGGGCACCACCAACTGTGCATGAAATTCCCCCCAAAGAGGCCA
>NW_009258260.1:85497-89363 GCF_000687185.1 Egretta garzetta
ACAAAGGACAAGCTGACTTGCTAGCACTCTAAACAGGTGAAAATGCAATAGAGTCTGGTATTAAGCCAAGAGGAAGAAGATGCCAAACAGGAGTAATCCGTCTGTTCATAGCCACCTTCCAGCCAGAATGAGGACCATTGTGCTCAACAGATTTCTTCACCAGGAGTTGTTTTGGTACATTGCTTAGCAGCAACAACTCTCTGCAAGACACAGACAGGAAATGAGTGGCTGTATAGGCTGAAACTGTGAGAGGACTCCAAAGGATGGCTAGGGGACCTATTTCTTCTTCAGCGCTCTTTTAGCACCTTCTACTCTGCGGTCTCAAAGCAAATTTACAATTGACATTGACTAGTCTAGAGCCTGCTGCCTGGGAGAGTTGGGTATCATTCACTTTTTATTTTACTGATGAAGAAAATGAAGCAGAGAGAGGGAGATTAAATAATGGCTTTGGTATCTCATAGCAAGTCAGAGGCAAAGCCAAGAATACTATTGATATGTCCTGACTTTCTAAATTAAGCACAAGACCACCTTTCCTGACCTGACAGAGAGTCTCTGCCACAGAGTCTTCAATAGACAATACTTCTGTTTTTAAAGTAGTTGAAAATTGCCTTCTGACCACACTTGCCACCATCAGGCACTCAAATGCACCCTAAGACTAGGTCTGCACTGGAAAAGGTCTAATTTACCAGTGTGCTTATGTGAACCAGACACTTCTGCTCCAAGTAAGAGTGAAGACTGAAACTTGGATTAGCAAACACAGAGTGAAAATCATGTCTTGTTTTTTTTTCTTCAACACAGATATCTCTTTGAGAAAGTACCTCTCCCACATCCCTTTCTGGAGATTGCTGAGTATCTCAGAAGGTGTCCTACTCCAGTATTACATATCCCCCAGTCCTCTTCTTCTGTCCGCCAACCTGACCTTCTTTTTAGGAGCTATGGCACAATCATTGCCCAACTGACATGGCTGCAGGCATGAAAATGAAGTGTGAAAAACTGCCAGACACTGTGCCAATCTTATTATTATGAGTCAAAGCTGCATTTTCCGCTCAGCATATAATCGTGCTTTGGACTAGACGGGTATAAATTGAGGATTGGCTACAGCATAAATGTTCATTAGATTGAAACTAAAACAAAGCTAAATTATCAGAGTCAGGGAGGGAATATGTTTTCCTGTGCACTGTGCTGGCAGTGCCATCTGAGTGCCTGCGCATTATGCTGTTTTCATGTCTTGGTTTGGAAGGAAAGGAAAAAACATGCTACATGGAGGAAAGAGGTGCTCAAAAGAAGGTGTTGATTTTCTTTTCATTGGCCACACTATTGTCTACTTGCACTCTTCCTTGCTATCAGTTCAAGCTCCGAGTGTTCAAGAAATTGCTAAGGCTGCGTTTGGGACAGGCGGACCACAAGCACCAGAAGAGAGGAAATCAGATGATTTGCTGAGAATAATGGAGAGAAGTTGTGTTTGCTGTTTTTCTCCTAAGAGTTCTTCAATGCCACTTTTTTGCAGTATAGCTTGATATTAGCCAAGGACATCCTCTTAGATTCCCTTGTTGCTCCTAGTTATGACATGGACAGCTTTTCTCTCTGTATTTCTGACCAGGTAGTCTTCTTCTCACAATTACTTAACTTAACTCTCAACATGCAGCATGGATACCCCTGCTCCCTACTTCTGACATCTTTTTGGTTTTTCACGTGGCACAAGGTGCAGTGCTTTGGATCACTTGACCATGGTATGTTTGCTGTTCAGTGTGCTGGGAACCTTCTTCCTGTTCCCTTTGCCCTCTCCATCACCCTTCCCCATTGTCTGGCTTGGTTCAGTCCAGCAGCTGACAGAAGGCCACATTTGGAAGAAAAGCATGTTTCTTTTGACTGTGTCCTTTATAGCTTGAAGGTCCAAGGTACTGCATGATGGTCTAAGGCTCTTTTGGAGGCGTTGGTTTTGAAAGCATCATGTGCTACAGCTGCTGTGCTCAGCCAGGCATTTGACTAAACATTATTTGGGGTTGGAAAGGGTCTATACTTTCTTTTCTTTCTTTCCATGGATACCGTGAGTCAGAGGAGCTTTTATGAAGGGTTGGACGTGGTGAGTCATTTCAACTTCTATGTCTGTAAGTATTATTTTATAGCATCTAGTTACTTTTGTTATAGGTATTATGAGATAATAAATAAATAAAATATTATGACTTAGTGACTGCAATGCTGATTCTGTTAACAGGCTTATTCTCCCTCTGTTACCTGTATTTGTTTAAAGTGGCTTCATTTAACATTTATGTAGGCTTTGGTGCAGAGAAAATGTGTTACAACAGGAGTTTGTCCTAAGGGATCCTTACAGTACTTAACAGCTACATCATCTACAGAGGCAGATATTGCTAAACACTGATATGAAAAGGCATCATCTAGGTCACTTAAAATCATTTTTTACACACTTGTTTTGCAACAAAACCCTGTGAAACTTAATCTGAGCTTATCCTTTTGCCTTTGTGTTGAAGGCAAAGAGGTACAGGCATTACCTGGGCACTGAGTGGAAGATGAATGCCATCACATTGCTCTGATACAGCTCCAGCAGAATAGATTGCATTACTCCAGTCATGGTACATGAAAAAAATTCACTTTCATTGCTCATCTGACTTCTCTGCCCCACTCCATCAGTGGATTCCAGACTGAACCTGGGCTTAATCATCTACCCCTAAGGTCAGGGAAAAATTCAGTGCCCGAATCTTGCAATGGTGAGAGAAAATAAAAAAAGCAAAATTGGGAAATCTTTTCTAGTCTGCCTTATGTTTATTTCTCATTATATGGCTTTGGACTTCATCTCATTATTTCTTTGTACAGTGTTTTTCCCATCTGATAAGTAGGGCTGATGCTAATAATAACCTTCTGTATCCTGTGTAATGCTAAGAGCCTGCAACATGTCCATATGAAAATTGAAATTCTTATTACTACAAAATATTTATTTTTCTGCTAGATGCCTCAGAACTGTTTCCCTTAATGGAATCCTGCTGTACTCTGCTGTGGCTACCTTCTCTTGGGATCAAAAGAAAATTCCCAAAAAGAAAAGCATGTATATTCACCTCAAGTTTGGGTTCCAACATGCTATTGTGCTCTAGGGGTATTAGGCAGGAAAGGTCACTTGCTCCTCGAAGACTGAAATCAGTCTCTATGCTGACACTGTTTTGGGATCATGCTCCATATTCCATAGTGGTGAGCAAATAGTACTTTGGGATACCAAGAAAAATTCAGAACAAACACAGTCTATAGGACAGCAACAGAAATAATTAGGAATACATAAAAGTCAGAGTCAGAAATAGCCTAGAGAGAAACACCCAGTGAGGTAGTTGTAGGAGAACTGGGTTTGTTTAACTTCAAATGGCAAAACTGAGAGGATAACAACAGTCTTCAAGAACAGAAGAGGCTGTGGAAAAGACAAAGAGAGGAAGTGACTCCCCATGGCCATGATGGATAAGGCAAAGAAGTAATGGGTTTAATTTGCAGTAAGAAAGGTTCAGGTAAGACAAAGTTTGCTTCAGGAGGTCGTGCAGTCTTTGTCATTAGAGGTCTTTAAGAACACATTAGATAAATAAGTTTCAGGAATGACATAGGTGTATTTGATTTTCATCTGGAGTCAGGAAAATGGACTAGATGACCTGTCATGGTCCCTTCCAGTCCTCTGGATAAGACAAAAGAATTTGCTACCTTACATGTAGTAAGAATGTTGTTGCAGCTGTGATGACCTAAAGATTTCAGCAAGGCGAAGTTCTATCAGACAGACTGGAACAGGTCTTTTATTAGACTGATTTTAGATCTAAGAGAGACAATATAGCTTGAAATTTTCTGCTTCCAACCTGAAAAAAGAACTCTTATGTCTC
>NW_009258260.1:89395-95004 GCF_000687185.1 Egretta garzetta
TCCCTACAAATTTTGCCCTGCTTAGTCCATCCCTTGCAAAGACCTAAGGATATCTGGGAAAAGCTTTGACATTTCTTCAGTGTCTTTGTTCTTCAGAATGGATTGTAGGAAACTTTTTTGTATGCTATTTTGAACAACAACTACTGGTGAAAATGGTCTTTTCAGAATATTTGGTTTTCATTTCAGCTTTGATTATTTGCAGTTGTTCCAATGAAGCATGTGATATTTCATCCATTTCCAGTTTGCATAAATATACAGGTATGTCTCTCATGATGTGCAAGACTTTGAAAGGCATTGAAATACACTTGGTCTTTTAAGTATTCAGGGGGAAAAAAAAAAAAAGAAGAAAAAAACAACAAAGAACTGATCACACCAGCATTCTTGGAAAGTGTGTTTGAAAAGTGCCTATGTTGAAAGACAGAGTTTGTAAGAAAAAAATCAGGTATCTATCAGTGGCTATCATTTTCTGCAGCATTATCCAAGCTTTAAAGATCTGCTTAACTGTGTCATTCCTGTTCTGGGGACATCACTTTTCTCTACGCTGGAAGAGGACCTCACTTGTCATTTTTATTTGAGGCCATTCTGTCAGGATATATTCCCTTCCTACTGTGCAAAGATCCATCTCTCTTTGAGTTTCTCAATGACCAGCATTGCTGTGAACACCTATTCCTACCTACAGAATATATATCTTTTAGCTCTCCAGAAAGACATTTCATAATACAGGAGTGGAAAGAGAGAATGAGCTGTCACTGGAAGGAGTCAGAGATGGTTTATTGTTTTCTACCAGTTCCCCAAATCCTAAGACTGGAAGGTCAGCAGATTGGACTGTGTTGCATCCACCATAGCTCCACACCTCAAAACCAATGAGTTTGTGCTCTTATGAAGAAATCTGATATGTTTGGAAACATGGTACTGGATCAACACAATTCAAAACAGTCTGTGGCTAGAAAAGCTAGGACCAGAGAGAGAAGACTGGGTCAAAAGGACAATTCACACTGCTCAGAAATACAAATTCCTTCAAGCAAAAGTATATCTCAATCTTCCTCACATCAGAACTTCTTTAAATTTTAAGAAAGGGACAGGACATGTCACTGAAAAAGTGGGAGAAAAGCACCCCATTTATGTCATACGATAAGTGGCTTTGGGCCTGAGCAAACCCTACGTGTTATGAGAAGGGGCTGTTTGTGAAGCTGCAGTTGTCTGTGGACTTCCCTAGGAAATCATAAGACATTGGCTTAACAAGTTGGACAAGCTGTGCTTATTAACCAAATCATGATAACTAACTTTATGTTCTCTGATGCACACCAAATGCCAGGTAAAGCACAAGGCTTTAAGCCTCTGTCAAAGTGAACTGACCTAATGTGTTTTCCTCACATCAGTGAGCTACCCATCAAGAAGAGATGAGAAACAGAGATGTGCATCTGAGCACTTACACAAATATCAGCCTAATATTCAAGCATCTGTTCTAGGCTGGTCTTCTGCTTCCATCCTCACTACAGGATTTAGGCACTTTCCAGAAGAGTATGCACTGACACTGTTAAGGCATGACCTCTGAACAGCTGATTTTAGGACTTTAAGATTCTTTAACATAAATATGTTTTTCACTTTGCTTTTTTTCCTCCTTTTTTAATATGTGCAGGCAGCAAATTCACATTTATGCTAAAGATTAGCACTGTTAAAGAAATAAACCTGGTACCAAGAATGAAAAATCATAAGGCTTGGGGTAGTCTGTGGAAGAACCACCCTTAGAAATCATAATACCAATACTGGTCACCATATCAACACTTGGCACCAAGAAAACTCCATCACTTGGCCAGGGAAGTATTCCCTTAATGATAGACTCTCACTATGGCAAAGAACAGCACCTGTAACCAAGAGCTTTCTACAGTGTTTTTAATATCTTGGGCCCAGGCTATGAGGATAAAGAGCAAGACCATAAATTTTGCCCTGAGTTCTGTGGGGAGCCAGCAGAGGACAAGTGAGATGTGTTCAGAGTTGTTCATATTGCTGCAGGAAGCTTTATTAGCTGGACTCTCCAAAGCGTCATTGCAGTCCTGTAGTCCAAACAGAAGGTGACAAAAGCTTGGCTACCCAAGGCCAGGACATGATGTGCCAGGATGGAGTGGAGTCTTCTAGCCAAATGGGGATGGCAGAGAATTCTGTCTCGGCATGCTCTATCCATGACAGAGGGCTCTGGGGCCTTTCCTAGAGCGCTGCCTGAACAGACCATTTGTGGCTGTTCACAATATGTAAAGGCTGCCACAGAGGGACCATAAACTATTCAAAGTGCTTTCTTTTGCCTGCCAGCATAATCTCCATCTTCCTTGGGTTCAGCTTGCACAATCTGTTCTTCATCCACAGAGCCCATCATGTCCAAGCGATGAACCACCCGTATCTCATGGGCTCATCATAAGCAGTGAAATTAAAGCAGACTTCTCTAGGTCTAAAACTGAGGCACCTGGGTTCACATTCTCCCAGCTGTTAGGCAGGAGTGGACTGAGAATTGCTATGATGGGTCTCTGTGGGTGGAAATATGCTGGTACTGCCAAGGGTTTTGGTATAGATCTATAGGCTACTTACCAATGTTTTGTCAAGGTGGCACAATGCACACAATGGGATAGGTTATTCCCAAGCCAAATACTCTTCTTTATTTTCTGATATTTAGGCTGTTTTCTGTCCATTTTAATGCTACTCCATTTCTTTTTAGCTGTATGCTGCTTCTCCTACCACTGCCACTATAGGACCTTGAACTAATGTGATTGCATTTGTAGATCTTGGTGGTTTTTGTAAGAGAAGAGAGTGGGATTCAGATGGGGGTATAGGACTGGCACACTGTTACACTTCACAAGCTGCAAGAAGCAGGACTGAAATATGTGACTCCACCACCTTTGAGGTACAGCAGTCCACAGGTTTCAGATCCAGATGTGAACTGTCGGCAGAATTTTAGGGCAGCAAGTTGAATATAAGCATTCTTTTTCAACTGCCGTGAAGAGCCTTCCTATGAAATGCATGGACATGGCCGGACAATGTTTAAAGGGTTAAAATTGAGTTTAAAGAAGTCACCTGAGTAAAAAGAAAATCCTTTTCTGGTTTGGTGGTGAAACCAGAAACACAGGGAAAAAAGGTCTGGTTTGGATCAAAACA
This sequence comes from Egretta garzetta, assembly GCF_000687185.1. NCBI lineage: Eukaryota > Metazoa > Chordata > Aves > Pelecaniformes > Ardeidae > Egretta > Egretta garzetta. Next base: position 92,540 of record NW_009258260.1, read on the forward strand.
GAAATTTTGGCATGGATTGGGAAGTAAGCTGTTTATTTCACCGTAGCTTGAGAAATTAAATTTAGGTGGCCAGTGTTTCCTTTGAATGTCAATGTCATGTTTTGTTTTGAGTTATTTAATTCCATTTTAAAATATATACATATATTTTCTTGTTTTCTCTACAGGGTTGATCAATTCTTAAAAGAGTATGAAAAGGTTAAGGTTTGTTTAGGAAATGTCAAAGTGAAACATTTCAGTGTATTAAAAACTTTTTTATGAAAATATCTCATTAGAACTCCTCCATTACTCAGCTTTTCTGTTTATTTATTGCAAGGATTTTCCCCTAAGGACAGGGTAGAATACTAAAATGGTGGGTTAGTAAAAATTATTTTATAAATCTGGATGAAACAGGGAAGTATTCTGCTCCCCCTAGTCTCTATTTTTGAAAGCTATTTTACCATTCCTCATGATGTTATCCTCCTCTTTTAAGGTGGACTATCAGTTTGTCATTTGGGTCATCACTTTTAACACACTAAATCATAGTTACATTTCTGCCATGTACAGCACAATTTAGTCCAGCCTAAGATTTCTTTTGTATAGATCTTCTGTAGCTCTAGGCAATCAGGTAAAACCTGACTGCAGGTTGTAATGTCTCCAAAACTCAGTTGCAGTACTTGTGAGTTTTCCTTTGCCCAGAGGGTTGTTTGTTTGGTTTATTTCCAGGAAAAAAAATTAAAAATGGTAGAGGTACAAGATTTTGAAGCTTTGCCACAAGCTCCTGCAGTGACCTTAGGGAAAGCACTGGAAGTTTTTTTACATTGGTTCCCCATCTGTAAAATGGAGACAAATGACACTGAACCACACCACTAGGGGGTATTTTGAGGCTAAATTATTTAATGTTTCCAAGGCTCTCAAAGCCTGTAGTGGTGAGCTCAGTAAAAAAGCCTACATGTTACATAAAGCCATTACAGAGGCCTATGCAATTGGAAGTGATAATAAACTTTCTCTATTCATGTGCAGGAGACAGTTTTTAAATATTAATAGTGTGGGGGGTTTGTTGATGCTGTTGCTTTTCTGAATGCCAGATGTGCTGCCTCTGCCTCCAAAATGAAGAAGGGCAGTGGGAGTTCATCTGAAAAAGCAAAGCCACTCAAATATTTACATGTTACATCAGTATGGTGGGAACTTCAGCTCACTGTGGGTAGAGACAGCAACCCCCGTTATCAACTTTGTAGAGACAAAGCAGTCATTGCTAACCCGTACTGGCTTTTGGAGGTCCCAGGCAGTGTAGTTCACACATGAGTTTCTTTGTTACCAAGCTGGAAAAGCAAAATCCACGAACGAGTTTTCCTGAAGACAAATGCCGCATCTCAGTGTAATGCTAAGTCTCTCCAAGGCTCTTCCCTCTCCCAGGGATTTTATTTGCTCTTTCAGAGCGCAAAGCTGCAGCCAGGAGTTTGGCTGCCAGCAGCATCCCTTCCTCCCCAGGATGCTGCTACATACTTCACAATTGAAAGCTGTAGCCAGAAATTCAGATAGCTCAATCCAAGGTTACCCTCCCATAGATTTCTGTTGTGTCCTCTTCCTGCATCTATGGCCAATCCTTTGATTCACTATAGCCGAGCACATTTTCGTTCACGGACTTTACATGAGTGTGTTGTCATGCAAACTGGGGATGGATGATGCTGGTGAACACTCAAGAGGAGGATGGCATGGGACAGGAGCGCTGCAGTAGGCACATGAAGTGAATCATTTGGCTGCAGACTGGGGAGCTCTGTCATCAGCCAGAAATGGAGCTGCACATTTCATGTTTAGCCACCTCATATGGGCACAGAACAATGAACTTGCTTCACTGGCCATGTCCTCTCTGTTGATCAGCCACGAAAGGAGATGAATACCCTCCAAGCATGCTGAATGTTTGCCCAGAAGGTCTAAAAACTGCAGGATTGCAAAGGCTGTGCAGTGCTCAGCCCACAACGAATCCATTGTCAAATGCTTACAGGCAATGCGGACACCACCAGGAATAAAACTCAGGCTGAGGACTTGGTCCACAGTCTACTAAAGTCAATGGCCTTTCTTCCAAGGACCAGAGGAAGAGCCCTCTTTATGACCACACTGTAGAAAGGCAAGCAGAAGTGGGAAGTGCACTATTCCCCCTGGGGCATGCCATTTGCAAGAGAATGAGGCAATCACAGGCAGCCAAATTATTACACATGTTTTTGAGAAGCTGGTGAACATGAGCAGACCATGTCTGCTATGGTTCAGTGGAGCTGACTGCATAGAAGTCTAATCCTCTTCCAAATTTCAATCGGTGTGAGTGCTCACACTGATTTCAAAATGACTAGAGGTTTGGCTCAGAGTGACTACTGACTGTCACAAAGGCGCGGCTTTAGCTTACCTTAAGCGAGGGTTTCTGCTCTTGAAAAGAGCAGAAAAGAAAGGGGTAGTGATAGGGGACAAAAGGAAAAAGCTTAAAGTCAGCTCCT
>NW_009258260.1:95055-102812 GCF_000687185.1 Egretta garzetta
GAAACAAAATCTCCACCCTGCCACAACAACACGAGCTATGCTTGTCCTGTAAATAGGGAGGCAGAACAAGCAGGCTCTAATCGTCTTGCAGTGGCCCTCCCTGAAGCTGCAGCATTCTTTACCTGTAGCCAAGCAGCTCCTAGAAAAGCCTCAGCTCTTTCCCGCCTTTGCACACATCAAAGAAATGACTCCCAGTATGATCCTCGCGGGCAAAGAGTCCTAATGATCAATGCAGGAGAATGGCAAATGCGCTCAGCACCACTATGTGAAGTCAGTTTTGATCCATGGAGCCATTCAAACCAGCACTGGTGATTAGTAAACCACATTCCGCAGTGCGCGACATAAGCTTTCTCGAGTCAAAGAAAGGACTTAGTCGTGTCTCTGGAACAAATGCCTCCATGAATTCTCCAGGCCATCCATAAACGAGATTCTGTGATGAAATTTCTGCCTTAATTCCAGCCTCTGTGGGAATACAAAAAGGGCATAGCAGTATGTGTTAAACCCATGCAAATCTTTCTTCGCTCCTGCATCCAAGGTTTTTATAGGCTGTGCCATACAGTCTGTACCTTTTAAAACAGCAAGGCTGTCAATACGTATTCCGGGAAAGTTGTCAGCAGCCCAGTTTTGGTCTAATAAAGCCGTATCCTTCATCTGGCATTCTGCAAGGATCTGGAGCACATTTTAAAGGCACTGAGAGAGGCTGCAACTGGTCTCAGCCAAACTTTGCAGAAGATAATTGCCAAATCACTATCATAATTAATTAGTGTAATGAAAGATTAATTTTAATAGTCAGTGGACATATCAATAAACTAAAGGTATAATATACTGTGTAACCTGAGATATTTACTAGGTTAATAATTGGGCATGGATCCATCCTGCAATAAGATACTACTCCTGCCTTCTAAAGAAGTTCCCAGCATAGCTGTTCTGGGACAAAGATCTGCAATGTAGGCATAGCCTCCACAGCCTGAGCCCACAGGCCTTTTTTTTGTTTTTCTTGAGGGAACTTGGGCTTTTCAGCCCAGCTCGCTACTGACTGGTTTGTGACAGAGTGAACAGCCACCCTGGAGGCAGGGGAGGGAGCCGCAGCAGCCGGCTCCAGTGGATGCTGAATCTACCTGGAGACAGCTGAAGCGGGGAGCTGGGAGGGGTATGGGGGAGTTCCTCTTCCTCTCAGGAACCGTTTGGGTCTGGGGATGCTTTGCAGGAAGGCAGTATGTGCGGAGCCCGCTGAGTTATGGAAGGAAAAGAGTAAGAAGGCTGTGAGATTAGTTTGGGGCTGGCCTCTTCAGGGAACTTTCTCCTGCTTGTGGGGGCAGTGGGGCAGGGGGAGGAGAGAGGTCTCCAGAAAAGGCTGAGAAATAGGCTTAGCAGATATGTCTTTTCCCTCTAAAAATATTGCTGGTTTATTCTGGCTCCATTCTTTTTTTCTGATGGTCAGATCACCTTTCTGGTTTAGCAGGCAGAAGTCGTCAAGAATGTATGGGGGCTTCTGTCAGTAGCTGCTGTCCCAGCTGTGATGTTTTCCAGTGGGGACTGACAAAAAAGCTAACAGAGAAGAGGGGTGCTTTGGGCTCATACTTTTTTGGGTTATATTTCCCTCTCCGCGGGTGTTTGGCATGGCCTCAATGTTGGGGAAGGGGGTCTATCAGGAGTACTATACAGTATGATCTTTCAGCTGCGAGATATAAATGAGAAAGTAAATGGCAACAATCTCAAAAGTTATTTACGACAAAGGTCTCAAAGGTTATTCATGATCAAGGCTGTGATTCTAAGCTCTGTATTCTGGCATGGCTCCTCATGGAGATGTGGTGGAGTGAAAAGGCAAGAGGATTTTGAGCTTTGTGGGGGATCCCCTCTCATACCTTTTCTAACCCTGCTGTGCCCTCCTTCCAGATACTAGACTTTAATGACTTTCAGCCACTTCTATACCAAGTGTGGGATGTGCCCAGGCTATGAAAGGCTCTACTATCCCATAAGCAATCCCCTAAACTATCATTAAAAATAATAACAATAATAGAGCTCAGTATCTTCAGTTACAGGCTGTGCATAGGAAATATCTGTGAATTATCTAGCACCAAATCAAGATGGAGCTGTAGTATTTGGGGTTTAATGCTTTAGCTCTGCTTTAGCTCTGCTTAGATCTTGTCTGAGGATTTGGTTCTACCTTCAAGTATTGCCAACACTTACACAGGAAAATATGAAGAAAGAGAACTCAAACACAGAAAAATCTCCGCGGTATAGCTCGGAAGGGATACTAGGATGATGTTTTAATTTTCTTTAACTATTATTTGTAAGTAGGATAAGCAAAATAAAAGAGACGCAAAGAGCCCCCTCTGACATCATCTGGTATGGCAAGGACAGCTTTCATACAGAGTAGGGCGACTGCCTCCAGGCTGCTGCCTGGGGATGGTCCCCAGCCTGAGCTCGCTCCCAAGAAAGCAGTCCTGGGGCACACCAACAGTCCAGCACCAGCAGCCACCACGTGCCCTGGGCGGGGAGCTTTGTAATTTGCCAGCGTAACTCTGACCTCGTCATCAGTATGAAATGCTCGTTTTCCTTCTGCGGTCTAGCAAGCATTTGCAGAACCAAAGAACGTGCAAACTCTGCTCAAGGTCACCTCTTACCAGCTTTCTGGCTGCTGTAGCTGCGCCAGGGTTTAACTGGTTTCAAAAGGTTTATAATCATGGCCCTCATTTTAACAGTTGTTCTGATTTTATTGGGAGTGACTGCCTGGCTCAATGACATAAGTCAAACGCATTCTCAAAGGTTGGCTCAGGACTCTGGTTAGGCTTGCACTCGATGACAAGTCTGTCTAGACAAGTTACTTTTCTCCTTGCCTCTGTTCCCAGAGCATCTTGTCTGTATTCAGAGTCAATGTGAAATCTCACCTCAGAACATGATAGCGCTTTGTGGACTTGAAATCAGCTTTAGATAACTCAGAGTCTTGTAAATGGCCCTTGTGATCAATGAACTGAACAGAAAAACCTCTCATCAACAGAAAAATGTCTCTGAGGCTTGGGCTTCTAAAAATAGAGAAGATATGGAACCTCAGCCATTTCACTGTGGAATTTGACACATTCATGGAAATAATTGTGACAGCACAGGTGTAAACCTGGAGTTAAAACTAGTGATGTGAAGACTGCAGTGTCAGATATGCTAATTTCTGGAAGGGGTCTGAAGGGAGACTTTACTGAAGTGTACTTACCGCATTTAATCTGTGCTTCTCCTGAAAAAGAAAGGGGGTGGGGTTTGGTGGTTTTTTTTTTTTCTCTCCTTGGATTTTGAGTTAGCTTTTAGGTTTCATGGCTTATTTGGAGCACATGAATGTTCCTGGAAAAAAAAAAATCTTTGGTTCTTGCAGTCTTGCTTCAGAGCTGGAGTTATAATTAGAGGCTAAAATAAAGATTTAATCCAACTCACTGACTAGGAGGGGCTTTTTTTCACCCCTTTTCTCATTTTGCCATGTTGGGTGAGATAGATTTTTAAGATGATGCCTTGGGGAGATCTTGGCATGAAAAACTTCACTGGTGGAGATATCTGAAAGATTGCAAAAAGTGAATGAGAAATGCAAACCTGTATCAATAGACTTGCTACACAGGGGTCACACATCTACTGCAAAATATTGAAAATGTTTGTTGGAGACCTCTACATTTTATGTGTCTAGCTGTTGCAAAGGTCCATGTTGCTGGCACCCTTGGTTCCATGTTTTCTTTCCATCTTTTTGAGGGGAATGGGAGTTATATTCCAGGGCTATTATTGCATAGGGTAGTATACTAAGAAAATACTTATTCCTGTGGATGTTTCAAAGTTTGTTATCTGGTGCCTGGTTGTCTTTGTTTGCAGGGCTTGAAGGACTTGGAGTCCTTCTGCGGCATATAATCCTGTACTACTCCCTGTCTTGTACTGACAGTGTCCCAAAATATCATACATACACAAGATGCCTGGTGTTGTAAAGGGGTAGTGAAGATCTGGGCTTGGGTCAGTCACCTACACTTGAGAGCATCCCATTTCATCTGAGAAGAAAATTCTGTAAACATAATTCCTCGCTGAAGGTGGCTGGGAGCTGTGCAGGCTGGCATGATGGTAACTAATGGCTAAAGAGTTAATGTTTTGCTAGCGAAAGGAGATACTCCTCACATTCATTTGCATGGTTGGGAGCAAGCCTGGGCTATTCGTATGAAATTACTCAAGCTTTTGACTTCTTGCTCTTATCTGTTCCACCAGACTTTCTCTCATGACCCCATCTTTTCCTACTTATTTGACTTTCCTGCCAAAAGGAGTGTGTGTAAGGGAACGCTGTCTGCTGCTTCTTGTGCTCTTCCTCCTTGATGAAATAATGGTTTGCCTTCAGGCTGGAGGCTAGCAGTAAACTGACACAGGAATGGTATCAGGCTTTTTGTTCTTTGTGCTCTCTGTTGTCCATACTCCTGATGTCCCATTGATGATAGCAACAGTGGGAACTCTCAAACAGACAAGAATCCTCAAGCTGGGGAGCGTGCTTTGAAGTGGCTGGTGGCCTTGGCTGAATTGTCTGCAGTTAAGCTCCTAATGTTGCCATGGATGCAGCAGTGGGAGCAATATGGGCAGGGGGGGGAATGGATCTCGGGTCCAAAGTAGCTTAATATTGTAGGCAAAAGCCAGCAGCAGCAGCAGCAGAAGGGAGTTGATCCAATTTATCTGAGCTGGGAATGGAGCTACTTAGTTCTGCCGCCTGTCCTTGATAGCAGAGGACAGTTGGTGTACTTGCTAGATGCATATAAGGTCATGTCTGCCTCCTCTGCCTAAGGGCAGGTGGAGTATACTTGACAACACACGAGGTGCCATACCATTAGCCTGTAATCTGCAGTGACTTACTGTGCGCCTTCTGTGCCGTACTGAGTGACGCACCCCCAGTGGTCTAGGCAAAGTGAGAGTGCTTTCAGGGCAGCCAGGTCCCTCATCACTGTCTCCTGTTGATCTTAAACCAGCACAAATTAATTGCGTGTTTTAAACGGGGCAAATGCAGCGGGTTGGCCATCACCACAGGCAACTCTGTGAATCAGTGTGTCTTCCACAGCTCTCCCCTCTTGGAGGGCCAAAGGTATACTAGATGCAAAGGCTGTTGGTGGCCTCTTCCCCCCTGACCCTGACCTGCCAGTGTGTCCCATGGAGAGGAGGGAGGGAGGGTGCAACTCTAATCTCTCGCGCCATGTCCCTCTTCTCACATCAGAGAAGTTCTGCAGAGCCCAGCCACTCCTCCTCGCAGACTGCACAGAGCTTCCTCCATTCTCCCTCCCACAGCTCCCCGTGCCATTGCTCAGGACTTGCAAAGACACAGGAGGGGGCTTCTGCAGCGCACAGTCTGCACCACGAGGAAACAGTGGCTCTTCGGAAAGTACCCAGGGAGGACTGGTGTCTCTGAGTTTCCACAGCAGAAATCCGTGCAGGCCTATCCTCAGGTCTTTTCCATCTCCTCTGCAGTGTAAGAACATGGACCTGCCCAGTGGTACCGCAGCATGGGCCACCACCAAAGCTCCAGCTCTCTGAGAACTGGCCAGCAAGCAGGGCTTTGCTGAAGTCCTCTAAATCTAGTGAGAGGCTCCTTTAGTCCCACTGATCCTCCCTCTCTCTTTTCCAGTGTCTGTGAGGAGAGAGATTTCATGGCTGACGCAGGAACTATGATTATTTCCCAGTGACACCGTGTGGGGCTATTCACTGATGTCCTGGTCCTTTGCCTTCTGTACTCCGCACACATGCGGGAAAATGGGAATATACCCATTTCTCTGGAGTAATGAGAACTCTAGAAAGTGACTGAACCAGTTCTTGCTTGGGCTCACTGCTGTATGGGAAGAACAGCAAACAGTGGGAGCAAGGATGCTGAATTTCCACATGCCTCCACTAAGTGAATCATTTCAGAACAAGTTGTTCCTGAGTTATTGCATCAAAGGCTTCGAACTATCTGCAGCACAAACACACCCACTTTAGGCAAATGAGCCTTTTGTTCACTCAAAACTAAGCACTTCATTCAAGTATCAGCTCTTCCACATCCTACAGCCCCTGAAGCTACGGATGTAAAGAATAATCCTGCAATGAATGCTGAAAAAGCCTCAGACAATTGCCGAATTCTTCTCCTGAGCAATGTCTTAACATGGGTGGGATGGCTCAGTTTGTTGCAGCCTCAGACGCTCAGATCTGGAATTTGGGGATAGGAAAAACTGAGATGTCCAGATTTCTTGGAGTGGGGGCTGGCTCTGAACCTGTTCTACACCGAGCAGCTTTCTGGACTTGCTTGTACTGGAGAGGCTTGAACAATCTAACTCTTGACACTAGCCCAGCAGCTCACACAAATACTGCTATGCTTAAAGGTAAGAGCATAGCTTATGAGAAAAGCCATAGGGTTTGTGATAATCAAGATCCAGTAGTCTGGAGAACTGGGAGGAAATTTATCTGGGCTTCTGAGATAAGAATCGGATGTTACAGAGCAGGCTTTGCACACAACATGCTGGATGGCTGCAGCTGTCCCTTCGAGATCTCCCTGGACTTGAAATCTTTCATGCCGGGACAGTGAGAGGCATGTGCTAAGCGGAGACCTGTTCACATAATCTTGTGGCTACAGAGAGCTAACTGCTTTGCAATCTCTCATTTCCATCTCCCTTCAAACTTAATCTGAAAACACCTGCTCAGATAACTCTCTCTTCCCCCCTGCTCTTGTTTGCTTGATATATGAAGGCTTCAAGTAATTCTTCGTATGAGGTTTCAACGGCACTGTCTTGCTGCTTTCTGCCACTTGCTTAACGCTGGTTGCAGTACATCACTAGGCCATCTGCAGGAGACCCATCATTCAGTGTAGTACAAAATTGAACTGTGCTGCAGTGTGTTTTGTTTACAGGTGTTGTGAATGAGTCATGCCAGGTCAGCTACAGAGAGCAGAGAAAGAAAGGAAAACCCCGTTACTGCCCGTCTGAAGTAACTGTGTCTGCTCACGCCACGAGTTTGCAGGTACCTCTTGGAGAAAACGAGTCTGATCACAGGCAACCGTCCAGGCACTGGGCTCGGACCTTTCACCATGCACGTGCAATGCTTCGTGGCAGAGGGTGAGGCACCCTTGGAGCAAGCACCCCTGCCCAACCAGGGCTCTGGGGTCAGCCAGTCCCCGTCCCTGGGGAACTGCCGGCTGTGGGGCGAGCGAGCCAGCCCTTCTTTGCGCCCATGCAGGCTTGCTTCTGGCACTCTGTCTTCTTCTTTTTAGCGGTACTGACAACTCTGGAAACAAAATCCCATCCCCTGATAACGGGCCAATTCAGCTGCAGATTCCTTTGTGCATCTGCCAGCAGCGCACACCAAATGCAGAGCTTGAAAGAGTTGCAGCGTCCAAGCCTCTGCTTCCATTTCCTCTGAACTCTCCCAGTGATTCTTCTTTCAGGATGAAATTGCTCACGCTTAGTCTAAGCCCAAAGGATTTGTTTAGGAGTTGTTGGATTTTTTTGACAAAATTGATCTGGCTATTTCTGACTTACGCAAGGGGAGAAATATTTTTTTAAAAGGAGGCTGGATATTTTTAAAGGAATACTTTAAAAATCAAGCTTGCCATAGGTTTAAAAAATTAGATTTTATTTTCATTTATGTTTGAATCTATCAGCGGTCACATTTTTCAGAAGTGTTGACTGCCCTTAACTAGTGAACTCAAAATGAACTGCAAGCAACCAGCGCCTCAGGAAAGCTGATTTTTGCTTCACAGACACTAGGGGAGTGAGGAATTGGAAACAGGAACCTAG
>NW_009258260.1:102934-128478 GCF_000687185.1 Egretta garzetta
CACCAACGTGCCCAGTGGAGCCATGGGGCTCAGCAGCCGTGCAAAGACACAGGTACACCTTCTTCCCAGGCACAGCCTGCTCCAGCCTTCCGCCCCAGGCTGCAAAGAAGCCAGTGCGCATCAGGCCTGGGTTAACGGCTTCCGAAGTGAGCTATTCCCTCACAACATAGCTGAGGGTGCTCGGTCAGGCTTGAAATTTTACCCATGGAAGGGTAGAATGGGAATCTTTTTCCGCTGGAAAATAGCAACTTGGCAAAAAACTTTGCCCGAGGGATTGGTTTGGTGTGTTTAAAAATTTCAAGGAAAATGTATTTCCAAAAAGACTGTTAGAAGCTTTTTGTCAAAGTGAAAATGTACGGTAACTACAGCAAAGGATTGATTTTTTTTTCATGCAGGTTCTAAAAGTGATTAAAATATAATGTGTTCAGTAAAACTTATTTTGGATTTTTAAATTCTCCAATTTAATTTGAGAATTAAATTCCTATTCATTTTGGGCTGAGGAGAAAAATTAATCAGCATGACATTTATCTTGCATGCTCAGCATGTAAGACAAACGGAGCATGCTCTGTCTGCAGAACCTTTTCCTTCCTCTCATTCACCAAGAAATTTTGAATTAGTCCAATTTTAGCGAAACAGGATGGAAAGAAAAAAAAGTTTTGCTTTCTTTTGACACGTAGGCTGCAATGTGAAGCACCTGTTACTAAAAGTCAGAGAAGCTGCTTGCAGCTGAGCATAGCCCAGAGGAAACCAGGCTTTGCTAATCCTCATGAAATGTGTAAATGTCATGTTGTGGGGCCGCAAGCAAGACTTTGTACCCAGCTCTGATTTCATATATTTAAAGTAGGATGGAGTCCAGGAGTTATAGGTAAGGATGGCACTGCTGAAGGGATCCATTGGGAGTAACGAAGTAACTGGGAAATACATCTCTGGTTGACACTAGCAGCAAAAGGGGAGTGCCTTTGACTGAAGGCGTGCATTTGTAAAGAAGTTATAACCTCAGTAAACGCACTTTTTCCGCAAACAAAGTAGTATAGGTGACTAAGGAGTCTGTGCTGTTTTCTGTCTTTGCTTTGCTTCATGATCTTGGACAAGCTGTTTCATTTCTTTCCTTTTGGATATCTTTGTTAGGTGGCGTGGACTTCTCACTGGCATGTTTATTCAGCATCTATCACAGTGGGAGGCCCTGGATGTGACTGTAATACAAACAACACTGACAAATCTGTGTTTCCATGGTAGGCTAAAAATCTCTTCCTTCTGTACCAAATAATGGCAAGGGTAAAAAGTACTTACTTTACATCCATAGATCAAAAGCCTTCCTGAGCACTTCCTGTAAAAGCCTTCCTGTAAAGTGGCACTGACTTAAATTGTGCTATGTGAATTGGCAGCCGGTTGTGGTCTGAACTTTTATCTCCTGGATGCTAATTTTGTGAACACTGTCAGTTTCTGTGGGAGGAAAGACGGTAAATCTTCTGTACACTTTTCCTAAAAAATAAGGATACATCTGTCAGTTGCTATGTCCAAAGATAAATAGTTGCACTGATTTTTACCCATTCCGGATTAGCGAAATCCAGCTTCTGCATCCCAAAATTCAGAGGAGCTGTTCCACAGTGGAAGACCAATCCTTTGTAGTACATAAATGAGTCAATGTTTGCTAAGAAAAAGGGCGGGTGCCCTCCGCCTTGCAAATATAAAATGGCTTTTCCTTTCACTGCAGTTTAGAACAGTGCAAATACATACAGCGTGTCCAAACCTTCTGTGCTCAGCTGGAGAAACACGGGTACATCTTACGTTATGCCCCTAAATCTGGTTCCTGGTGTTTTCAGGAGTGACTCCAGACCATGGTGTGGGTCTGCTTCCACTCAACACACAGAGATGGCTTCCAGAAGGGCTGCCCCTCAGTGCTGGACTCTACACACGTATGCGCTGGACTTCACGCAGTACCTGTCTCTTCCTCTGGATTAAATTGCTCTCTGTGAAAAATATTCTGTAGCTTTTTCCTCATCAAAGCCCAAGTTTTTTGATTCCCAAATAGAAAGCAAGAATTCCCAAGACAGTCCTTAGGCATGAATACCAACATGACAGGTAGAAGAGCTTTGCAAGACCAGTGAGAAAGCTGTTAAGTCTCACCTTTCCTTGGCTGGGTTAAGAGCAATTTATTTCTCTGCTGTGACGCTTGTTTGGGGCACATAGTGCTTTTTAAGCACTGCCATCAAGTTTTCTTAGTTTGAAGCACCTGAGTCTTGAGGGAAACATCAGTCTTCCAGGGCTGCTACTGTCTCTCTTCCGAACACAGTTCGGAAAATGGATTTTTTTTCATGACAATCTTCAGTAGTGTTGGAATGAAAATACTGCAGCAACCTTTAAGCATAAACTTCGGCCTCATCTTCTGTTCAGCAAATTGAAACTCTCTTCTCATGCACTATCACCTGTATATTTCTTCTTGATCTTGATGCTGTTGCCTCCAGGCTAGATGCCTTTTTAGATGCAAGCAAGTGTCCCAGCCACCTGACTCCATCCTTCCTCAACACTGGGGTTCTCCTTGTTTCCAGACCGATATAAGACAATACTGGCTTTTTACAGGACTTGACTACCACCACTCCACAGTCACAGCGCACATCCTCTTTCCAAAGGTATGGTTATCTCTATTCCCCGATTCCATGTCTGAAGACTTCGCACATGCTGACTCTGCCCCATGCATTGTTCCAGACCTTCAGATATGGGATGGGAGTTCTTAAACATCCATGCATCCATAAAAGCAGCGGTGCTCCCTCTGGCCTCAGGAAGAACTTGTGTCGCTCTCCATGCTTCCTCTTCCTAAATGTCACGAATCAAGCACATCTCTGATCTTCCCAGGGAGCATGGGATGACCCCTATTGCAAGATCTGCATCCTAAGAGGGTGACCTGTGACTGTAGATGTTCCTACAACACCTCCCTGCAATGTTCCTGAGAAGGGAACCGCATGCTACTTTGACAGTCAGATTCTAGCTTAGAGTTGCAGGAGAGGTCTGAAAGATCCATCTCCCTCTTGAAGCTGGATGGATGAACTGAAACAGCAGACAGAGCCTGGAGGGAGAAAGGAAAGAACTGGTATGAATATTAATACATATAAAATATATACTATGTGATGCATCTCTCTTCTTACACATCCAATGATCATCTATCCTCCCTCTCTCCCCTCCCCTCTGCTCTGCCTCACTCTGTCTACGGAGTAAATGTTGGATTTACATTTTCAGTCTATTTAAATCTCTCATTTTTGCTGCAGTGTAGCAGGGGAAAAGCCTTAACTCTCTGTTTGCTGTGCTGCATCTGTCAAACAGTGGCAGAGAGCAGAGCTTTTCTCCAAAGCCATCTAACTGTTTCTGCAAACTTTTGGTCTTTATTCCCTATAATCCTGGCTGGGCAGAGGCCACTGAATCTATCTGCAAATGTACTGTACTTTTATGAATCCAAGACCTCTTTTCCACCCCTTTAGGTCTTTAAAATCAAATGTTTAAAATGCTGCACAATTATGAGTTGCCAGTTCTTGGAAGCTTTGCAACAAAAGTCCATCTGCATCTATTGGCCTTCTGCAATGCTGGAGAGAGTTAACATACTCAAACATGCATTTAAAGTAAAGAGGTTCAGTGGTGCAGTAGTTAGGCTTGCCATCTACTTGTCTGGGAGATCCCAAGTGGAAACAATGCAAATGTATTTTGCATTGAGCCTTCTTCCATGACTTGCCAGGGCTAGGGTGCATGAACTATAGACCCGTGCCTACTCTATAACTGCTCATGCACTTGTAAATTCTGGATAAATGCACGAAGCCTTCAAATTCTGCCTGAATAAAACTTTGGGGGCAAAAATGCTGACACGTCTGAATGGAATGATGCATCATAAATCTGACAGTTATCTTGTTCTGTGTGGGTGTGCAGGAGACCTCTTCTTTGTCTTGCAGCAGGACATTTGTGAGTTCTCAGGAACGGCTAAAGGAACCAGGAGCAGGGAAGAAGGCTGGGGCTAAAATAATCTGTAGTGCTGAGGTTATTCTGGATTCAGGACCCCTTTTAGATTTGACTTAGCAAAAGATGAATCTAGTGAGAACTTTGACATTGGCTTCCATCCTTCCTCTTCCCTTTGCTACCTTCCTTACAAACAGCTGCATGCAAAAGGGGAAACGGCATGGATGCTCTCATGCAGATGTGTCTCTGAGGCCACACTGCAAGCTCTTACTTGGATCTGGGGGAAAATTCTATCAAGAAATCAACAAGACATATGACAGCTTAAATTATCAAGCATGCAACAGTAAGTGTTGAATAGACTACACGTCATATAACACTGGAAAGCATCTCATGGGTCTGAAGGATGCGGTCAGCCACCCATATCAAACATTGACCCAACAGTTAACAGTGATGCTTCAGGCATAGGCAACCTGCCATTTGTCTCTTTTCCACTTTGTCATGGTTTAACCCCAGCTGGCAACTAAGCACCATCCAGACGCTCGCGCATTCCCCCCCGGTGGGATTGGGGAGAGAACTGGAAGGGTAAAAGTGAGAAAACTCATGGCTTGAAATAAAGACAGTTTAGTAGGTAAAGCAAAAGCTGCACACGCAAGCACACAAAATAAGGAATTCATTCACTACTTCCCATTGGCAGGCAGGCGTTCAGTCATCCCCAGGAAAGCAGGGCTCCATCATGCATAATGGTTACTTGGGATGGCAATGTCCCATCCCAGCTTCTTGTGCACCCCCAGCCTACTCGTTGGTGGAGCAGTGTGAAAGGCAGAAAAGGCCTTGATCCTGTGTAAGTCCTGCTCGGCCACAACTAAAACATCCCAGTCTTATTGACACTGTTTTCAGCACAAATCCAAAACATAGACTCATACTGGCTACTATGAACAAAATTAACTCTATTCCAGCCAAACCAAGCACATTCTCCACCCCTTATTCTATACTATTTATGTCATGCTCAGGTCCCACACTATCCAATACATTCTCATTACCCACACACACCCCCTTCCCATCCTTTGATATAATACGCAGATATCATCTGCCTAGTCTATGGACCACACCTGTACAATGTCTGTAAAATGTCCACAAATGTCCACAAAATGTCCACTGAGCTTATTTAGTCCATGACTTTAGGCTTCATCTGTTATGGATTCTACAGGTATGTCAGCCAGAAAAGAATGGTTAAAGAAAGCGTATCCCCACTGATGAGTGAGACTGGAAAACTGGTAACAGCAGATGAGGAGAAGGATGAGGTACTTTTTTGCCTCAGTCTTCACTGGCAACCTCTCTCCTCACTCCTCCCGAGTCAATGGACCGCATGAGGGGGTAATGGTTTTAAACTAAAACAGGATAGGTTTAGACTGGATATAAGGAAGAAATTCTTTAATATGAGGGTGGTGAAACACTGGAATGGGTTGCCCAGAGATGTAGTGGAGGCCCCATCCCTGGAAACATTCAAGACCAGGTTGGACAGGGCTCTGAGCAACCTGATCTAGTTAGAGGTGTCCCTGCTCACTGCAGGGGGGGCTGGACTAGATGACCTCTAGGGGTCCCTTCCAACCCAAAACATTCTATGATTCTATAATTCTATGATGAGTCCCTCAGGAGAGGAGAAGTGGTGTGTTGCATGGAGTTACTGGGCACCAAAGCCAGGTCAGGTCGGGTCACTGCTGCTCTTGCACTGCTCCTTGTAAGGCTTGTCCTCCATTGGTTCAGGTGGTTCCTGCTATAGTAATTCCTACAACATGCAACTCAAATCACAGGTTACAACAATTTAAAGGTATTTCCATACAGTCTCCACCCCTGGTCCTATAGGATTTAACATTGCAATGAATTCCTCCCCTTGCGCCTGCTCTGGCTTGGACTTATCCACAGACTGCAGTCCCTTAGGGGAGTACCTGCTCCAAGTGGCGCCTTATCTATTAGCCACAGTCTCTTCAAGGGTATACCTGCTGCAGCATGGACTTATCCACAGCCACAGATGCTTTGAGGTGTACCTGTTCCAGCGTGGACTTATCCTTGGGCAACAGTCCCTCCAGATGTATACCTGCTGTGGCACAGACATAACCATGGCCACAGATGCTTCAAGATGTACCTGCTCTGGCATGGGCCTATCCATGGCCACAGATGCTTCAGGGTGTCCTGCTTCCATGTGGACTCATCCACAGGCTGCAGTCCCTTTGACTCGAGTTCACACTGGAGTTCCATCCTGTCCAGCACAGCAGCACAGAATCAGCCACGATGCCCTGGCCATCTGCCAGCCCAGGCATGTCACCATTGCATTATCAAAATGTTGCCAGGCACAGCAGAGTAAGATGATAAGCATTACAACAAGTAGCAAAAGCAAAAAGCAGCCACTAACAAGCACTAGCCTCTCATACACTGTAAGGCAAGCAAGCCCCATGGCAAGCACATGAGCCTGTCAATGAATAGCTAAACAGCAATAATAGCTATAAATTCAATCTAGCACATTCCAATCGAATCTGTTGTTATCTTGAACCCTTCAAGCCCTACATTGGGCATCAAAAAGACTGTCTTGGTTTAACCCCAGCCAGCAGCTAAGCCACCACACAGCAGCACACTTGTTATAGACACAGGAGCAAATAAAACAGTTCTCTGGTGCCAGCCTGGCGGGCAGGGTGCTGCCAAGGAAAGGCCGATGAATGGCTAATACTCTGACAACTACAGCTTCCACAGTACCCTGTGACGTGGTCACAGCTTGTTATATGGCTCGGTGCAAGTGGGTGACAGGGACATAAGAGGAAAACAGGGACCTTGTGCTGTTACTGAGCAGATTCCACAGGCCATTAAACTCCACCATTGCATCTCCCCATATACAGAGACCAAATCAAGCCAACTACCTTGGCTCTGCATCTCAGTTTAGGATATCAGAAGAGCTAGGGCTCTGGAAGGCTCCTCCTCTCTCCACGGCGTGGGGTCAGAGGAGGAGCAGGGCACTGCTGCCTCCCCAGCCAGCAGACAGAGCAGTCCTTTCTGAGCAATTCCTTTCTGAGCAATTCCTTTCTGAGCAATTTCTTACTGAGCAATTCCCTGGGCCATCTCCTCTCCATACCAGCCTGAAGGTAGAAGAAGGTGAAGATGAAGTATAAGGGCTGCTGTCTGACCACCTGGGAGGTAGGGTCTTTGGGCTGAAGAAAAACAGAAGCAGCCCTTAAATTTGTCCCAGACCGCCATCTTCCACTTCTGCCAGAGTTTGCAGTGAACACTTTCAGCAGGTGCTGGTTTTTTAAGATGTGATTCTGGTGTGCTGGGTTACATTTCACTACGATTCTTGTATTGTGGCTGTAACCCAGCCTTTGTGTGCTGTATTGCAATAATCTCTTTTGCAGACATGTGGTAGCAGGTAGGTGGCAAGTAAAGTTGTGGGGCAACCCAGTGTATAACTGAAAAATAAAATAGTGACTAGCTCATGGGTCCTCATAGATCACTGCCCAATATGTGCACTGAGTGTGGAATGGGCTCACTGTACTCCGCTGTAGAATAGGGTTATTAAAGGCCTTAGTAAAATACACATGCAAAGTGAATTGTGGGGATGTGAGAAGAGGAAGAGGGTGAATTAAGGTTCCCCAAACAGGCTTAGGTCTAAGTGTTTGCTAACAAGCAAGCGCTTGACTTGGCAACATTAATAATATTCTTTTATGGTAGGCCTATATATGAGCAAAAGGGAAGATGAATCACATTGCAGAAATAAAGTCAAGCACTCACGATGTTGAGAATTGGCTTGGCTGGTTAGGGAAATAAAGGGCCCTTCAATCAGGGAGCGGAGAGCTAATTGTCTCATTAGCTTATCTGCCTGGGTTGTATTCCCCTGAGAAGAGGGTGGGAGATGGAAAGGAGACAAATGAAATAAATGAAGCAGTCCTCTGGGAGGAGGATTTTCCCTGAGAAGAGCAAGGGGCTAGTGGCTGTACAACAGCATGCTTTACTGCAGCGGCTCCAGTACTTGGCTGCTTAAAGAAGCACCTTGGAAAGTGGTGGGAAATACCTTGGAACAAAAAGTCTGGGGAGGGGTAAAGGAGCGTGGCTGGGGAGATCTCTGCTCTCTCTGCTTCCAAGTTCCCTGCCCCACTCTGTCTTCATGTGGTTTTAGCATCTTAACATCATGGTGCAATGGTTTTCATATTGAGAAGTATGTAGCAGACTTGAGAGACCAAGCTAAAAGTAATACCTCTGGAATAAACCCAGAACCTCTTGGCAAAGCCACTGGGGATCAACTTGCACTGCTGCATTGGCATTTCTCCCCAAAATATAGCATCCTGGGAACAATATTACCAGTGTGGTATTTCCATACTTACATATATAGCTCTAGGATTTACCATTCATATTGTGCTTGATCCTGCAAGGTGTTCTAACACGAATTTAATGCAAGGAAGCAATGTAACACAAGGGGCCTTTCCATCAACTTTAGACTAAGATCTTTGCACCAGCAAGTTTATATTCGGCAAGACACATCCTGTGTATTTTTTTCAGATCTACAATTCTGCTTCCATGCTTCAAATTAGTTCTTGCTTTATTTTCTTCTTTTTCTTTTTCTTTTTCTTTTTCTTTTTCTTTTTCTTTTTCTTTTTCTTTTTCTTTTTCTTTTTCTTCGTTTTCTTCTTCTTCTTCTTTTTTTTTTCCTTTTCCTTTTTTTTTCTTTTTCTTTTTGGAAAGGGACTATTTCTAGAGTTGCTTCAGAGCTTCCAGAGAAGGTGTTGAATGCTGAATCACAAGATCTATTCTGCCACCAGAACTAGCAGCAGTGTCTTTTGGAATAGCTGCTCTTGTGAAACTTCCTTGCAGACACTCTGTTAAACTGGAAGGAAGTGAATTTCAAGGGCTGTGCTGCTCAGCCCGCAAGCTCTGGCTGTAGGCAGAGATGCTATCAGGAGATGCGTTATAATCCAGACCTTCACCCAACTTTGGTGGTTTGCTGAATACCAGCCTGCCAAAGTTAAGCTTCCTCCTGAGATAATATGACATTAGCCCCTGTGGGTATCATCTTATAAGCTTATAGGGAAATACAGAAATAAAAGGAACTTTTGTAGATACCATTTAACATGAATGGCTGTGAGTCAGGTTTCCTATGAGTCAATGGATGCTGACTGCTAAGATAATTCTCTGACCTACATCTTGGCTGTGGAACCTGGGACTGCATCTGAGCCGAGCGTTTCCAGACAGCTTCCCGGTATTATCCACCGCAATCATTAAATAGCCCAAGATCATCCTGAAATGAATGAGGATGTGGTTTCCTAAACCCTGAACTCAGTGACATCTTGCAGTGTTGCATTGCTGAAGTATCACCTGGAGGAGGATTGGCTTCAAAAAAATGACCAGGTTGCAAAAAGAAAAACATGTTTGAAAAAATTTAAACTCTCTGATATGCTATTTCTGGCTGGAAATACTTCCCTGTTTTGACTTTTAAAAAGCTAAGAAACCAACTAATTTCCCTTAATAAAACTTGATAAACTGCTTATTTGATGGGAAATTTGATGTTCTGTTTCAGGATGGGAGGGATAATATGGGGATCCATTCAAATCTGAGGCTGCTCACAGCAGGAAGTCATTTGCTGTCTAATTTCACTGATTTCATCAAGTCTGGAAAAGGCTTCCAGACTTTTAACAGCTGGTTGCAAAAAATCCAGCCAGAAGATCATTCTAACTAGTATTGGCATAAAAATGTGACCATGGTCTCAAAGAAAAAATCCTTCAGGACAAGGGCTTCTTTTTCTCAGAGATGCCATCCTCGGTGATTTTGCTTACTGCGATGAAAAATACGTTTTGAAAACCAAGACGTCACATCCTGTGAATGCCCATGGACTGGAAGGGATGTCCACAAGGGCAGCTAGTGAGCAGTAACTGCTCTGCCCTCTCGTCCCGTGCCGACAGCCTCTCAGAAGGATACATACCTGTTCCTATGCCATCTGCCATTTTCTCTGGTTTCTCCCTACCTTTGTATAGGTCTGTGTCTGTCTCTCTCTAAATCCCTCTGCCTTCTCCAAAGAGGAAAATGTCATGATAACAGGGTGTGTGGGGGTAATACAGGCTTTTGGAGCCTGCAACCATATTGGGCTGTCATCCAGCCCACCACTGATCTCGGAGGGAATGAATTCACCATCTGTAGAGAGTCCATGTCTCACTGCAGCCATCTGTTAAGCTCCTCAGCCCACTTGCACTCTCAACAATGGCAGTGCCTTCCAGAAATCCTGTAGGAGAGCATCCCTTCCTCCCTCCCTCCTTTGGGTGACACTCAGCACACAGCGTTGCCTCCGAACACAAGTATCTGTGGTTCTGCCAGAGAGACAGCTTTTCAAGGCAAAACTATTTGTGCTCCTAATCTGAGCATCATAAAGAGCATCAAGGCTTGGGAATAGCTGCCTTGAGGTTCCTGAGACTCTGGGACTCCTAACTTTCCATCGTCTTTGGAACACAGAGGATCTTGTAAGCTGCTCAGCTTACCGTGGTTCTTCTCAACGCTCTGTTTGAGCAGGACAAAGCAACGTGAATACCACCAGCATCAGCAAAGGTCCTGCTCTCCTTTACATGGAGAAGACACTGCAGAAAAAATCTTGGCAGCACCACAGCAGACTTCAAAGTGAACCTGATGCACAGGCTGTCCCTGCCATCCCTGTTATATTGTGGTCCATGCTCCAATGGGAATCATCTATTAATCAATCCCTTCATTCCTGCAAGCACTCCTATTTACCACTCATGCTGTAAACTGCCAGGCACCAGCAGAGCAGGGTTTAAGCACTCGGTGATTTCCAGTGTCACAAGGGCAATCTAGATATTGTTCTTATTAAAAGGCTTAGTCTACCACAAGCTCATGAAACCAGGCTGTTCTTTCAGAGACTCTCTAGGGATGACTTAATTCAGACATTGTTCTTCAAATTTGTTACTGCACTGACCAGTCAGCCACATCGCCTTGAGAGCTAAGTCAGAAACTGGTCTGATGGACTGGTGATGGCTTCTCTCCAAAGGCAAGGACTTCAGCTGGACCTGACACCAGAAAGCTGAAACAGCATCAGACAGGGCTGGCTAATCCCCCTACTCCCTCATGTCATCTTGGCTTACTTCAGCTGCCTCTTAAGAGCTGCTGCCACTTCCAAAACCACACGATCCCTGGGATTGCAGGGTGATCCCAGGGTGATCCCAGATATTGCTAGGTAATTCCTGTCTTGCTCCCCCCGCCTCCATCACTTGCCAGACTCTGAAGGAAGGAAAACTTCTCAATTAACATTTAAGAAAGACGCTTGCCTTTATTTCACAAGAACAGGGATTTGCTCTTTTTGCTGTTTTTTCACCACCTCCACCCTTTGGTGGAGCCAAAGTGGGAAGAACCTCCCTTTTTTTACTGTCTCACCTGCTGCTGCCTAACCTTTGCAATCTGCATACCAGCCCCAGGGCAGCTGTCTCTCCAAATTCTGGCTTGGGAAATGAGGCCCTCGCAGAAGATAGCACAGGGGACGAAACTCAGATATGAACTGAGACAGGGAAGGAAGATCTGTTGCCAGCCAGGAACAGGGCTTTGCCTGCAAAGGAGAGGGTGCTCTGACAGAGATGTCTTCTGCCACTAAATGCTACTGTAAACAGGGGAGTGGATGTTCTGTCAAAAAGCTGTCAGGGAGTCAGACAAATATTTAAAGAAGCAGATTTCCTCCTGAGGGTGAAGAAATACGGCTCAGCACTTGACAGTGCAGCCTGGTAGCTCCCAGCCCCAGGGACAAATATGCTTGCAGCCCTTGTATCCGAAGGACAGTGAGAGAGGGCAAGGAGATGAAAACAGAAGGAAAACAGCCAAGTAATTCCTACATACAAGCAATCATGCATAGATGAGAGTCCTATAGCTGTGGTGTGTCTACATAGAAATAGACCCTTCTCTCTGCAGTCCCCCTGGGGGAATGGGGGTTCTTTGCCTAGAGAGATCATCCCCTCTGCCAGCCACCATCTGCAGGGAGGCAAAGGTACATGCAGAGGTGAACCGGAGGGCTGTTGGACATGCACCACTACCTTGGGAAGTACACAAGCATGTTCCTATCAATTTACATGCAGATTTTTCCCAAGCCAGACACTGAAACTGGCTCATGCATATGAACGTGCACTCGGAAGGGGTCTTTTCCCATAGAACTGTGTGTAACCAAAATGGGCAGCATTTAATGTCCCCAAAAGAAATGGGTTTCTAAACCTATCTGGGCAAATAGGACAAAACGATTGGTCCCAACAGACCTGCCAGGTAAGTAAATTGCTCTGTATTTGATAAGCAGCTCATGCAGTCTGAGTGGCTGAACTCCAGGTCAAAGCTACACCTATGCCCCTTGCTCAGAGATGCTGGCCTAGCTCTTGCCTACCTGGGACAGCGTGTGTGACCTGACCGACCGGCTACCCAGGGAGGCAAAGAAAGGATGCTCACACACTCTGCAAATGCCTTTCTGCATTGAGATTTCTCTTCCCCCAGATGCTTAACTGAACCTCACGCTTCCCCCAGTCCTTGCAAGGGAAACACTGTTGTAAGCCTGGGCTCTCTCCTCTGCGAGCATCCGCTGTGGGAAATTTAAATATTGTCCCCTTTGGCTATGCTGTCTGTGGAGATTAGTAATCTTCTCCCTTCCCCGCCTCCCCCCATGTGGGAGCCCGGCGCTCCAGCTCCTTCCAAGCCACTGACCTAGTTCTCTCTGTCCCCAGGGACGGGCTCTGCATCCAGGTCCGTCCCATGCCAAAGGCTGGGCCAGCCCAGGGGCAGGACGGACGCGGCCTGTGGATTGGTAACGCAGGCAGCAGCAGAAGCACAGTGCACACAGATTGAAAGTGGATTTGAATATGGGCTCTTGAAAAATATGAGATAGCGCACAATATGTTTTCCTCGGTGCTGTAATGTATTTCAAACAGCTCACTTCCATCTCCTGCACTTTAATTAGCATGAAAATTGGCCAGTTCCACAATCCCTTTAAATACATTCGGTGTGTTACCAAATATATTTCAAAAGCAGTTACACACAGGGAGGCCAGGGCCTGGGGGTGGGATACAAAGCGCTCCCCATTTTGATTCAACTCATTACTAACCTGTCTCATGGCCTCTGTGAAAGGAGGCTGGTGGGTTCAGGTTCAGTTTTTAGTGGGCAAACGTCACCAGGGGAAACCTAAGTACATCACACAGTACCTTTGGCTGTTGGGCTGAAGGGGCTGCAAAAAGAAGGCAGGAAAAAAATAAACCCCTCAGCTCCTCATGTCCTGCTCTCTCCCTAACCTGAGGAGGACTGTGGAGGAAGCTGTCCTTTCAGGATGCTCGCTGGTCCTGGGGATAGGTTACTCCATGATCCCCCAGCTGTCAGCCCAGCCAGCAGGACAGTGTCCAGAATATATCTACCTGCTAGAAACACAACTGGAGGCCGTTGCAGGAAGGAATTGCTCATCAAAACTATCCTTGGGTTTTTTTCGGTAGTGGAAAACAAGATATCTTGTCTAACCCCAGACTCAGACTCTCTCTAAAGTTGCAATATCCAGTTGCACTAGGATTGCTAGTGGTTCCTCCCCTACCCCCCACACTGTGCCCACAACCTCTCTGGCTCCCCGCAGTGTGGAGGCCACAATGTGAGCTGGGATTCCTGGGCTCACCAGTACAGCTGCACTGGCACAACCGAGGGGAGCAGCGCAGGGCTGTGGGGGCAGGAGGGGATGGCAGCACAGCAGCTGGGAAGTGCTGTGCTTAAATGCTTTGCAGTCCTTCAATCAGATGATTTGTAGCTGGGGTTCCCCTTTCTCTGTGGTATTCTGGAGACACTTCTTCTGCCTGGGGATAAAAGGCAGCATTGCCCGTGCCTTTTCAAACTTGCCCTCGGCTCCAGTTGCAGACACTCCCCATCTCTAGGCCAGCCTTTTCCCTTTCCATGTACTCCAGAAACCCCTTAGGGCTGGTCATTTTTGCCACCAGACCCTATTTCCCTCCTTCCCCAATCCATGATGTTGCACAGGGTGCCAGTGGGTTGCCTTGCCCCAGCTCATGAGGGAGTGGAGCCAACACCTAGCTGCTGATGCTATGGGCACCATCCCCTCATTGCATGCAGTGAGGAACAGGGACAGGAAGGAGGAGGACAGGCTTTCTTTTACCTGCTAGAAATCATCCTCCCAGCCTCCTCCGGGGACCTCCAAGGAGGAGAGGAAGAGATGGGGAAGGGGAAAGGGCGAGAAGTATCAGGGAGACTTCCTGAAGCTGCTGGCTCATGTCCTGGTCAGACAGGAATTTCCACTGGGCTGTGGAAATGCCCCAGCAATTCCCTCCTGGACTTTCCCAGTGCCTTCAGAGCTCAAGGATAGCAGAATTAATGCATTGCTGGGCTGGTGGGAGAAGCCAGGATTTGGGGAGTCTTGGGGAGGAGCTGCAAGTCCCTTGCAGCATCAAGCATCACTATATGCAAATGCAGGTAATGTCATGGAAATGTATGTAATTTTATGCAGATTTAAAAGCTATTGACTTTCTGTCACAAGATGTTGGCAGCTATGGTATTTGTTTGAGTCTTTTTCTTTCCCTATTTAAGCCTTTTTTTTTTTCCTTTTGGAACTTAAAAAAATTAAATATTCATGGAAACACTTCTATGAGTCACAGGGAGAGACTACATCAAGCTGAAAAGTTCAGATGTGTATCCAAACTTCCTCAAAATGCTTTGGGATAGGAAGTGGGATCTGAGAGTGGGCAGTTTTCAGAAGCAGTCTGCAGAAAAGCCTTTTCCACCAGAACTTAAATTTGGGCTTATGGGTGACCCAGCAACTTTCCTAAGAATAAATGAGGCTTGTTCTTGTTTAGTCAGAAAGCACCAGAGAAACTCTGAGTGGAAAAGCAGAGGAGAGATTGCTCCAGCTTTTAGCACAGAAGCCAGACCCAGGCAGCAAGCAAGGGTTTTGCCTTTGCTTTCTGTACCTTTCTTTGTATTGCCTGGAGCTGGAGGTGCTCATTATCGAGGCACAGCACAGTGGATAAAGGAATAGAAAGGATTTGATCGCCCATGAACAAAATGGGTGTCAAAGCAGAGGCTGCATTCCTTGTTTATTTTATGCCCTGGTGTATTTGCAGGGGCAAGCATGCTTCTCTGGAAGCTGTTGGGTAAGAGCTGGACCTTGAAATATTTTAGGGCAGGTTGCTTCGTGCAGTTTTAGGTGACCTATAAAACTACGACAGTGCCTTGTTGGATCACCACTCAGCTCATGCCACCTCTGGTGGCAGGGAGAGATGGACTGGATGGTCCCCCCACTTGCAGGGCATTCTCCAAGAAAACACGGGGACCTCTGGGAGTCACTCCCTTACTGGGGTGAAAGGGCCTGAAATTTATGGCCTTACAGGCTTGATGCAGGAATCACATATTTTTAAAAAGGTGATTTGGAAGTGGCTGACATAATTTTTCTGAAATGGCAGTAATAGAAAGGAGGTCTTTACAGCTGGGTGAATTGAGATGAGTTAATTTGTTCCCATCTGAATGTTTGTTTTTAATGATGCTGGAGATATTATTCTGTTGTAAGACTAAAGTATTAAGCACGGCTAGAACTCTTGCCCAAATTACAATTTAGTTCCTAACTAAATCTAATGAAAAGTAAATCATGTAAACCCTGACCTTAATAAAGCCTGGGTTCACTATATCCTTCTCCCCTTGGTTAGAATATCGTGTACTGTCTGGCATAAACCTTGAGCTTAAATAACAGGAAAGATTGGCTAATGAAGTTGTGTTTCTTTTTTTACCCTCTTGATTCAAGAGGTGTCTAAGCCCCCACACTGTAACATTCATCCTCTTTTGACTTCCTAACTGGTGAGACTTTTTAACAAGTGAAGGAATTTGCATCTGGATCTGAACTCGAGACACTCTGATGCTTGGGGGAGAGAGGTCTGGGGTGCATGGTGTTGGGAGTGGAATGAACTGCTAAGATTGGACCGAGATTT
Organism: Egretta garzetta; assembly: GCF_000687185.1. Classification (NCBI taxonomy): domain Eukaryota; kingdom Metazoa; phylum Chordata; class Aves; order Pelecaniformes; family Ardeidae; genus Egretta; species Egretta garzetta. Next base: position 118,843 of record NW_009258260.1, read on the forward strand.
TGCCATATATTTCAAACATCTTAAGTCCGGAGTGATTCAGCCTCTGCTTTTTGATTGAAGAAATTCCTTATTTTTTAACTTTATAATAGACAGAAAATGTTCTAGCCATGAAAAAGCTACCTTTTATAAAAGCTCTTAGTGTTTTGGGGTTTTTTTTGTCTCCATTGCTATGGAAGTTGCCACAGAATTGACCTCCTGTCTCTGAATTGTTCTTTGTTTCAGTTCCGTTTTTTTAAAAGCCTTTTTCTACCATCAAAAAAGCTAGAAACAACTTTCACAATATTAGCTGAGGGTAAGTCTCTGCTCCAGTGTTTTCCAGAACACAGCTCAAAAACAGTAGTTCTGAATGGTATGAATCTCATCACCTACCCTAATAAAGGGCTAATTCTGAAACCTACTGATGTCATCTTCAACACCTAGTTTGCTTCTGCTTTTTTGTTGCTGTAAATGTCATGAAATCCTTTCTTTTCTGTTTGAGGCTAGCTGCAGTTGCCCATTTCCGTCTACTGAAACTCTTCAATTTCTACCATCCTGTCACACAATTCAAAAAATAAAATAAATCTAGTGTCATATTGAAAATGTTAGGGCTATGTGTACCAATTATCTAGCCAGGCTATCATAGTGCACCTTATATGTCTCAAAGGCTTTGTGAGGTGTTTTTCTACATATGATTAACAAACAGAATCTCCCATATACTAAATTAATTTGAATGCAAACTTCATCCCCTTGAAAAACCTTCTCTTTCTTTTTTTTTCTCAAAACATTTAGAAGTTGTCATAGTTCTATACATGCAGCCGCAAAACAGGCATCTCTGTCCTGTCTTCCTGATATAAGTAAAATTTGAGACCTCTTGCCAGAGCTCTGCTGTGGACACAGAACGTTTTCCTGGAGGAGAAAAGCCTTTTATACCTTCATGGCTGGTCATTGCTTGGGGCAGGCTAACACAGAATACATCTGCAAGAGAAAGGATCCCCCAACACCGCAGAGTACATGTGGGCAAGTGGAGAAATGTCTGTCTGAGAAGTGATTCAGAAGAGACTATCAAAAGGAAAGGTAACAGCCAAAATAAAAACTGCACTCTCTGTGATAAAGGCTGCTTGAAGCAGAAATGTCAGGGGTTTGGGGTTTTTTACCACTGTTCCTCTTGTCTGTATTTGAATACATGTTAGTGAATGTGGGTTATTTGTTTTCAAGTCTCTTTCTTCCTTATCAAAGGCTGTCTTCTGACTTCACTCTGTGTTTTTGCTGGAAAGATGCATTTAGTAATGTAAATGTGATTCTTCCCTGAAGCAGCTGCAAAGAGCGGCACAGTTCTGTCTGTGCTTGCATCAGTAGCACGCACTAGCACAGAGAGAGAGTGATTGATGGATGGAAGGGATGGCTCAGAGGATGTCTGCCAGGTTGTGGCCCCATCCCTTCAGCTCTAGGACATCAGCTTGCACGCAGCCCTGGATGAATTCCAGTGTCCCAGCTAGAGGAGCAGAGCAGGGCAGCCCAAAGCTGGCGGGAGTGGGTGAGCAGAACGTGAGGACAGAGTAAGAAGTTAGTGGGTCTACTGTAGCCTTAAGAAGCCTGTAAGTAAACAGCACTGCTCTTTTCTAGGTGTTGGTATGAACGCAGTCAAATGCAATGTTAAGTTCCTCCCTGTATGTAGCATCTAGTTCCTTGGCGTGCAAGGAGATGATGGAATTTAAACAATGGACCCAGCCTATCAATCAGTTTTTGAAGCCTTATTTATTTGTCCTCTGAAGTGATTCTTTAAAAAAACAGGCCTGTCTGACAAATTTGAAGAAGACTTCTCTGTCCACCCCCATCCCTGTGCACCCTCCAGCTTGCCCCATACCTTATGTGCTTCCAGTGCAGCACTGTTGCAACCTCTCTATGGGTGCTTTCTTGCTCTAGCTGGGGGTGAGCCGATTTCACTGCACGGGACTAGGGAGCGCCTGGGGGTGTCACAGGTGGTGGTGTGCCATTAGGACACTCGCACCATTGCAAGACCTTGTATGGAGGCTGCATGAAACTGGAACTGTAGGTACTATGAACAATGTGGGAGAGCCTGGGAGAACCAGAGACTAAAAGGGTTAAAATTCCCTAGTCTAATTTCCGTGCTCCTTTTTCCCAAAGGAAACCAAAGCCCCAGGGGTTTTTCAAGGCCTACACCTGACTATAAGGATTACGGGAGTTTTGTTTTCCCTCCAGTGGGGGAATGGGAACCATACTATGAACCTATGATTAATCACAACAAACCAGCAGATCATGGCTAGAATGCTAACTATGGAATACACAAGCAATGCTTTTGTGATCAATCTGCAAGGGTTTTTTTTAAAGGGAAAAAAAAAAAAAAGCCCTGCCAAAAATGTGTTGAGTATTTTCAAATAATGAGTACATTTGAGGAAATTTTGATTTTGCTCAGGGACCATCTGCGAGCAGAGAAAGGGACTAAATTCTTTCAGCAAATTACTGGCTGCAAATTATTTTCTCAGCACTAGTTATGAATGTTGGAACTGCACAGCTGAAAATGTATTATTAAGCTGAGAACTTGGGATTTAGGGACCATAGATTGCAAATTCTTTTCTTTTAGGTGTTTTTTTTAAGCATCCCATGGCACAAGAGACTCCTTCAATTGGAAACATCAGGAGGTTCAAAAGGAGCACCACAAGCTACTAATATGATGGACAAGGATAAATTTTAGAACATATTCATGTGCGAGCATCTGCAGATGTGTAAGGGGTGGGTTTTGGTTACAAAAATGATCTATCTATCTGCTCTGCTGATGTAGAAAGATATTGTAAATAAAACCTTCTTAATGGATTTGAAGCAAGAGAATTTGATGTTTAGGAGCTCAGATGGTTGTTCAGCTCTGGGACTGCCACGGCTAGCAAAGCCCTCAGATGGGCGCTTAATTGAGGACTTGGCCAAAGTTACAGAGCAAAGTGGAAGTTTCTTCGCTGGCCCCTGTGGAGGGCAATCATTTCATTTCACCAGGGTGGCGGAACAAGATGGACAGTGGAATTTCAAAATGCACTGCATGGAGCATCTGTGTGTTGGAAGTCGTTCCCAGGCTGGATGTAGCTGCATCACACAGGTGGGTGCCAGCTGCCAGCCCAGCACCTGACCTTGGTTCTGGCCATCGTTCCCAGAGGCAGTATCTCACAAAATAACGCCCATGACCATCCACACCCAGGATTCAGATTTTTGACATATGGGCTTGACATGGAACTGGAATTAAAGCCTTAATTTTTGAAAGATGTTTTCTATTAGAGAATATTCTGGGGAAACGATTTTGTGTGTGTACTTAACACTTGATTCAATGTGTATTTTATTTTGATTAAAATGAAGTGTCTTTCATTTAAACTGTTTCTTCTTCTGTTATATAATGTGCCATGGAATACATTTTCTAGAATTATCTAATGAAACATAATCTTATGAAGACCAGAGATATTTCCCCCCACTCCTAGCTTCCCCCAAGAAATTCTGGCTAAACTGACCTAATTTCATGTCACTTTTTGATTCCAGTGGAACAGCAAGGCCTGCTGTATTAAGCCCTGTAATCACCGCTCGCTCACTTTACTGTAACCAAAAAAAAATCAGATTGCATGTTGTGAAATAATCCCATTATATTTCAGTTAATTGAATCCAGGAATACTTTAATCAAGCTGGGGGTAGACCAAAATGCCTGCTTGAAGACCTCAGAGATGTTCAGATCTCAATACAAATTTTGCAGATTAGTTTGAGCCTTGGAACATCATTTCCAACTCTTGAAGCTTCGGCTGAGCCCTGATGGGTAGGGAAGTGGAGGCAAAATTATCTCACCTGTTTCACATGTGATTCCTATGCTTTTCTCTAATGTATGTGGTCTGTCTACCGTCAGGGACAAGAGCCTGGGCTTGCCATAAGGGATCAGACTCAACACTCATTTTCTAACCTAAACAGGTCTGAACTGGTCTCCTTCCCAATTTGGAGTGATAGCTGGTTGCAGAATGAAATGTGGAAATGTGAGCCCAAATCCAGAATTAAGACTAATTTGTAGTCCTGTGCAGGTAAGGAAGAGAATTGCCAGAGACATTCCAAGGACTGCTAGTTCAGCCTGACATGCAAGAGTTATTTGAGGATTGCTAAAATGAAATTCAGCAACGTTATATGAAAGTTTTCTATTTGAACTGCTTTTATTTACTACCTGTCATCCCCACCCTCCCCAGCATTTTGCTTTTCTCTTTTTTGTTTTTTCTTTTCTTCTCTTTTCTCTTTGTCTCCTCTCTTTCATGCTCTCCCTCTTTCTTCCTTTCTTCATTCCTTCCTTGCTTTCTTGCAGGAATGGACATCACACTGGATTTCAAGTGCTTCTGATTCACGAAAGACTTCATGTACTGACTCAAGGGACATGTATAAAGGTAATATTGATACTATTAATCATTTACCCATGGCTTTGAAGGGAACAATACCCCTTCTGAGACCTCCCGCACCCCAAAAAGTTACTTCCCTCCTGTGAAACAATATAGAGTCTCCAAAAAGAGTGCAGAAGAAGCAGAAGCTGAAGAGATCAAATAAAACAATGTGAACATGTTGGGAAGAGTAGGGGGAGGAGGAAAGAATGAGAGCAGCGGTGGAGACAGGGGGACGTTGGAGGCAATGGGGAAAGGGGCAAAAGTGATGGGAAAGATCAAGAAAGGAAGGGGAAAAGGTGACAGCATTGTGGGCATGGGAAATTAATGTAGAGGATGAAGAGAAAACAAAGGGGCGTATGTATGTGTGAAGGGAGAGATTAAAAGAGGCAGTAACAAAAAGAAGTGAAGTTGTCTAACATATAGAGATGGGAAGTGACATGTTTGTTTGAATTCTGGGGCTGCTCAGCTCAGCTGCGCTCTGGTTTCTGCCTTTGATCAGCTGCATGGCAGGCTGGTGTCAGATCAGAAAGCAAATGAGATGATAAAGCAGCTGAAGCTGCAGTGAGTTTAACAGCAGCAGAGTAGCAGGGGGTGGGAGAGAGGAACTGTTGAACGAGGCGAATGCTCCCTGCGCTTTAATTCGCAGAGCCCTGGCGGTGAACGCGGCTGCCTCCCCTGCCGAGAGGTTGCGAACGGCCGGAGCAAGAAGCTCCATTGCACTTGTCACACGCAGGAAAAGGACCCGTCTCTATGTGCCTGTACCGTTGTCAGCAACACTCTTGCCAACTGTAAGCCTGGTTGAAGCATCAAAGAGGGTTAGTGGGCTGACAGAGTGATTAAAAATATCGATGCCTGCTTTAGCTCTGCCTGCTTTAGCTTTGCTTGCTTTCCAGCTTTTGGGTTTGCTATGGCTAGCAGAAATGCAGGCAACTGGCTGGCATCATCAGCTATGGGTTAGGGGTAAACGGACAGAAAAGGGAAGCTCTGCTCAGGGGAGAAACGGTGGCTATCTCACTGGCCATCTTGGACAGTCACCGGGCTTGACACTATCTTGAGAAACCCCCGTGGTCTTGGAGGACGGGGGAGCAGGTATGATTGAACTGTGGGTGGAAATTTAGGACTGCAGAGGGAAAATAGAAGGGACAAGGATCTCCAGCAGCCGGCTTAATTCAGCCACACACTGATTGCATTGCCATTTTCAGTAACTCCTGGTGCAGTGTCCAAGCAGAAGCCTTGGAGGCAGGGCCCAGGTCTGGGACGGAGTCAGTGGAGCTAATGGGAACTGCATGGAGCTGGAGGTGGTGTTTTCTGCAAGCTGAAGCAGTGGGGTTTATTGATCAGGGTCCTGAGTGCCCTCACTTGATAAAGTGTAAAGGTGACCAGAAAGCATTACCGTGGTGGTCCATTCAACCCCCTTCCCTCCAGTGTTAACTTACTCTGCTTTTCTATTCTGTGCCCTTGGACTGAGTACCTAAAGGTGATCCATGAGAATATAAGCCCTGCTGCAATGAGACTCACGAAGTCCTACTCACAGCTGGCACAGGGCTGCATGGCTGTGAAAAGAAGATGCTAGGAATTAGGACTGCTTGTCCCACAAGATTTCTCCTCACCTTGGAAAACCCTTGTCTCCTCCCAGCAGGGGAGAGCAGGCACCTGTCCTGGTGTGGCTACTGATGCGCCAGACGGATGCTCTGAGAGCAGGTAGCTTCATACCTCTGCCAGTTTATAAAATGGGGTTTAGATTTCCTATCTTTGTTCCTCTGCAGAGCATTATGTTGCTTCATTTTCCTGGTAGCAGAGTATATTCCAGGCAAACCGTGTCCCAATTCAGGAATCCAAGTGCTCTAAACACTTCCTGGCACAGATGCTGGGTTTTTGACAGCTCCATCATGCCATTCCCGGAGTGAGGATTTCTACAGCGATGTTCTGGGGGCGGAGGTTGAAAGAAGTTTAGGATATCACAGAACTAATTAAATGCAAACTAGGCTGCCTGCAGAAAGCCGTGCGTGCTGGTTGCTATGTTTCTGGCAGGAACAGACTGGGAGAAGGGGGGCTGAGGGGGTGCTGTTTGTTTTTTCAGCTTAAAATGAAGATGCCGACAAAGTTCTGGTTACTCACCAGCCTTTGAAATGTGGATGAAACATGAATTCTTGCAGCCATAAAGATAAGAGAAGTGAGAAGAGGAGGTAGAGTTAGAATGGATGAATGGATGGACAGATGAGACGGAAAAGGGGAGTAGGGGGTTGCTTCTGTTTGTATTCATACATTGTTATCTCCGCGTTGACATATGCTTTGCCTTCTAGATCACCCCCAATTAATATGGACGTTTTGTGTTCTCCTTTCAAAACAGTTCCTCGTAAATTACCTTGAATTAGAAATCTTCAGAGCACTTGAGGCTTGACAGAAACGTACGCTTTGCCCACATCAGCTCCCTAAAAGCAGTGGAGAAGTTCACCAGGGGCTAGAAGGATTTGGTTTCCTTTGTGAGGGAAGAACTAAAAGAACTAAATGAGCATGCGAACACATGTGCATCCAGACTCACTAAATCTGTTCTTATTTCATTAGTCCTCTGTGGGTAATCAGAGGACATGTTAAGCACAGCTTTCAGCTGCTTCACCTGAGCAACACTTGGGGGGATAATTAAGGACTTGCCTGAGAGAGCAAAGAGAGAGGCAGAAGAAAGAATGAAGGACTTTGAGAAGAGGATGAATAAGCTAACTGGGATCACTTCAAGAGTGAAGTTGGCTTTGAAGAACACCCACTGAAGGTATTCAACCTGCTGGAACGAATGCATTTCTCAAACACCCAAGTGGAAATCAATATTGAACTACCTGCGGCTGCTTTCACGTAAATCCCTAGGAAAAAGAGAATAGACTAGTTCAAAGAATGGGGGGCTTCAGTGATGCCATGCCATGCTTTAAAAATTGTCCTGGATCTTGGCATAACCTGGCCAGTGACAGAGGCCAGAGAGAATAACAACAGGTGGAGGCAGCGTGGGACAGGGAAGGAGTTGCGGGCACCGCTCGGTCAGGTATTGCACTCAAGAAATCCAGTCAAGCACAGGACAAGTTAGAGCTGGACCAGATGGTTTGAGATCTATGAGAGTGGCAGCTATAAATGTGGGGGACAGGGTACCAGGTGCACTGAATAAGGATGGCCAGGATGATTTAGAGACAACGTGCCACCTGTCACAAGCAAGGGGTGTCCAGCCAGCTGGCAACCTCTGCCATGACATCCCAATTCACGTGTGTTAGAGGGTGAGCAGTTTGCACCAGTGGCGAGGCAGAGTGGCATGCCAGCAGGCAGGGCTGCCTGCAAGCAAGTCCAAGTGCAAGCAGGGTGTGCTGGCACACTGCAATTGACCTTGCAGTTTCCTCACCATGCTGAGGAGGTGCGTGCATGGACATGCTGAGGAGGCATGTGGCAAGGGCAGGTCGACAGTCCAGGACTTCACCCAGGAAGACAATTTTTCTGTCTCCCCTTGCTCCTTCTGCTGCATTGCTGGCACTGCCTGAGTTCCCAGGACACAGTCACAGCTCCTCTCTTCCCCCCATCCCTGACTTGCAGCCCTCTGCTGAGAATGTGAGTGATGGCAACGTCCCAGCAGGAGAGTGGGAGCCCAGAAGAATGAGAGAATAGGGCACTTTTAAACTCATGGTTGGCATGGCCAAATAAGCCAGGGCATAGGCACGGCTCCTGGCCACATGGAGAAAATGTTGCACTGACACAAGGCATTACAGAGAGTGGGAGCATTTCAGAAGAACACGATGTCTTCTGCATTCCCCAAAGTCCCTTGCAGAGAAGAAAAGTACAGAACTCTCCATCACTCACCATCTTGCACAAGCTGTACCCATTGCACATCCTGGAGCCAGGCCCTCTCCGCTGAAAACCTCTTCCCTTTAATGATAGCGCCCTGCTCTAATGAACGACAATTTCTGTGACAGCACAAAATAAATGGGGAACACTCTCAATCTGAAGTTTGTATTGAATTAAATATTACAGCATTGATTGGGTTATTCATTTAGCATCTCACTCAATAAACATCTCTTGCAGCGCGTGTTTCTCCATTTATCTTACCTTGTCGTGGAACCTGCGCTTACCCACCGCGCTCGGCACTGCTGCCCGGCTGAAGCAGGGAGGAGGGAGGATGCATGGCCCAGGAAAGCTGCGTTCAGCATTTCTTCCAAAGAACAAGAGCTCTGCTTGCGAGTCACAAAATAGACCAGAGCTCTGGTCTGTGAGGGAGAGGTACTCGCTTCTCTCCTACCTGGCCAAAGACAGCACGCAGACTTCCAGGGTCTCTGCTGAGCTGTGACTCAAGCTGAAAACCTAAGACAACCAAGACAACAGGGAGAGCAAATAACAAGGAAAGCTAAAGCAGCACCGAGGGCTTATCTATAACCTGTGCACGTGTTTCTCCAGGGGCTCTTATTTTAATGCCCCCCAGTAAGTCATTTCTGTGGCTGAAAGAATGCAAAACCTAGTCCGATCCTGTTACTTAATCAGGAATATTACAAGAGGACCAGAGCTATTTTAAACTTCACCCCTTAGAAAACACTTGCAAAGCTAGAAAGCCCCATAAAAATGTCAATGCAAATGCAAGCGCTCAGTGATTTGGGTGTAGGCAGTGAATCCACTCTCGTAGGCACAAAATGGACATAGCCTGTAAAATGCTTGGCAGGCTTTTGGGCTCCATAAGTAATCCAGGAGCCATTCTGGGAGATGGAATGCAATTACTAGGACTAGTTGATACCAATTTATTTAGTGGATTTGCTTTATTCTGCTCAAGATCTGATCGCGGCTGCCCAAATTTGTTTGTTGTTTGTATTTGTTCATTGAATTATTTGTGCAGGTAAATTATAGCCTATTAATCATGTTTATTATGACAGTGTCTAGGGATTGACCAAAAATGCACCCCCCCTGCCTGTTTTCTGGGTAGTGTGCAAAGACAGAATAATAGGCAATCCCTGGCCTCATTTATGTTTGAATTGAGTGCTTTGATTATTTGCTATTTGTCAGTTGTTGGACGTTTAAGTTTCTCAGCGTTCTTTGTTTTCCTTAGAGCCAGTAACATAAGCTCTTCAAGTAAGAATTAAATGTTACAAACATATCACTGGAGCTTTGGTTTTCACGGAAGGTGGGTGGTGGGTTGGGACAGTGGAGGTGAGAAAATTCACTAAGAAGAGGGAACGAACAGTTGGACCCCAATTTTTCCAAATAGCTGCATGCCTTGCTAACTGGGGCGGGGGGG
>NW_009258260.1:128516-133517 GCF_000687185.1 Egretta garzetta
CGGGGAGAGCTGTATGCAGTAATGATCTCGTGTTCCTTTCTCTCCCATCACGCTGTTTTGTTGCACGTACCTGTATAAGAAAAATTGTAGCTTAAGCTGGATTCTTCCTTATTTGGTTGTTTAAAGGAATGGACACAAAGCCTGCGTCTCATCCTCGGCCCAGCTCTCACTGTTTCAGCTACAACACTCTGCTCTCCAAGCATCAACATCGCTCCTTGAAGGTACACATTTTCTGGAACTCTTTTTGCTGCAAAAGCTAGGGTTGCTGTACAGGTCTGAAGATGTGCCCTTCCCAGCTGTTGAGACACATGTTTCTACAGCATCTGAAGGTCTGATAAAGCCACTCCTTTGTCTCTTGTCTTTCCTGCTTCCAGCATGGGGTGCAACTGATTCTTTACCTGAAGTCTGCTCTCTGAAGTGAGCCTCCATCTTTGCACCATGTTAGACCCTTTGCCTTCTTGTTCTCTGCCTCTCTTCTCCTCCTTTTTTTCATCCTTTTCTGTGCCTTGTCTTCTATTTACCTCTCAGCTCCTTCAAACATGGATGTGCAAATCTGTGCCCAAAACTTCTTTAAAGGTTCCTTTCTTTTCTTTCAGTGGGTAATTTTCGTCTCATTTCCTCTTGTTCAGATGAAAATTCTTGAACTGGAATTCTCCTGAATGTCACAGGAACCCAAACAGGTTAAACCAAACTCACGTCTAGCGAGTTCTTGTTCACCACAGTTTTTCACATATAGCTGACCCCAAACAAGAAGATTTTCTACCAAAAAAGGATAAAAATGAAGAACTTCTCTGCTTAAAATTTCAAACTCCACTTTCCACTTAAAACACTACACTTAAAGTGTTTTTCATCAGCCTTGCAAAATTAGATCTTGATATGGAGCCACAGTGGCAAGCACAGTTCTTCAGACCTTCATCTTAGCGCTCACATCTAAGCAAGACCCCCTCCCAGAGGAGACCGGGAGGAAGCTCAACCCCTATAAGGCCCTGCAGCAGCTTCCAAGGAGTAACACTACTTTTTACCTCCATTTCCTTCCTAAATTTTAGCTAGTGAAAATCCCAGGGTTCAGTTCAAGGAAAACATAAACAATCCCAATAGGTGTTTTTTGACCCAACTGTTATTAAGACCTTTGACAACCTCTTGTATTCAACACTAGAATTCTTCCGGGTATAGAGTTCAGATCCTTAAAGCTTGTATTGTCCTTAAGCTTTCATTCTTCTCTTCCTCTCTTTTCTCTTTCTCTGATGTACAACTGACCACAGTGTTCTTTGACAGTTTGCTCATGCTTGTTATTTATCTCCTCTCCCGTGCCTTTCAGCATCCCAGTTTCTTCTCCAGATAAACAGTGATCCTTAGGGAAAGCAGAGAGTTGGAGCTGAGAGAAGCAGAGGGAGGGTTAGTCCCAGAGGACACCGTGATCAGCTGAGTCCTCAGTTTGAAGTTCTGGAGGGCTGTATTCCCTGGTGGACTCAAAACAACTGCAGGTATGAAGCTTGACATTAATGCACTGTGGTTTAAATCCTTTTGTGTTCACAAACCAGGAGTCACCGTAGCTACATGGCACAATGAAGTGTGCACGCTGAAACAAGTAAGTGCTCTTTGTCTGAAGAGGGAATAGAAGCATTTCAAATTATCCCTTTGAAGAACAGTTCTTCCTGGTGCTTATTTGATTTTGTTATACATATACAAAGTATTCAAGCTAAATGCCTTTGCTAGCTCAATTACCACAGTTTACTTACCAAGGCTCTGTTAAATGCTTTCAAGCACAAGTCCCTTCTGTACCATTAAAGAAGCTTTCCATTTCTGTGATGCTGTATTAAGCTTCACACTTCCACTCCCTGGTGGACTTTGGCTTGTAACTGGATCCTAATATATCCTATTACACAACCCAAAGTGATGGGGCCAGGCTGTGCTACAGAAGGACTTTTAGGATCTGCTGTTCTAAATTTCTCAAAGCAACCAATTTTGTGCCAGGCCTCATTTCCCAAATTTTCCAAAGTCAGCCATAAGCCTGGTTATTTTACCTGACACCACGTCTTCCACTTGTGCACTGCACCTCAGTTAACAAGGTGGCTGGGATGAGGAGAAGCACCACACGGTCTCCTCTGAGGAGACTCTCTGACCCAGTTACTGTGCAAGCATTTCATCCTGCATCTCGAGCGATACCACAGGCAGCCAAGTGGGCAGTGAGCTGTAGCTGCGAGGGAATATTGCTATTGACAGTAGGAGGAAAGGGGAATTCTGAATCCTTCTGCTAAATCTGCGACAGAGAGCCCTCCCATAGCATCCATGGCCAGCTCTGCACCACGTGAAGGGGAATAAAACTATATCCTCCAGCTGTCCAACAACTCCCTGTTGTAGTTCTAGGGCTGCAGGACCCACTTTTCTCTCAGCTGGTGTCTCGGAGTGTTCATTATTTGCAAACATGCTGCTACCCATGTGTTTACTCGCAATTGTCCCAAAGGCATATCTGCATATCCCACAGGCACTTCATGGTTTAGGTTAAAAAAAAAAATCATATGGAAATTTATGCAGGTAAAGACACTAGTCACTGTGCTGTGTTTAAAAAAAATTCATTGACGAGGACTGGGCTGCAATATGACTTTAATGACTGACCACCATGGGGGGAAAACAATAAACACAGTGCAGGTAAATCACTCAGTCTGTACATCCTAAAATAAAGTTTGTCTGTGTGGGGACCCTCAACATTTTCTAAAGCGTGGGCCACCTCCTGTTTGAGAAGCTGCCTCACAGATGCCTCCCTTTCCATTCAGAACCGGGTTGGGGGATGTGTTTCTTCTCCTTGGCAATTTAATAATACCCCTGTGACAGCTCCAGTGATCATTTGTGCAGAGAAGTCATATGCTGAGGGTATTTTGTGTATTGTTAACATCTTTAAATCTGATTTAGCATCTGGAAACAAGGAGGAGAAGCTGGAACCACAAGATCATCAGATCTGCATCGCCTGTGTTTAACATCTGTGAGCTCAGAAATGGAGGGAAGAAAGAGATTCTCAGAGATTCTCACTGCTAAAATGTGCCGCAAGGCAAGTGAGGGGCTGTGGTAGGACTGCTTGGATGAAGTTGCCCTTTTCTGCATGCAACAGAATCCTACTTGCTTGTGTAGAGGTATCCCCATGGCACCAAATAAATAAAAAAAAATAAGTAAACAAGATAATCTCTACTTGGAAAGAGAAATATGTCCAGTTTATAATGCAGACTAGATGCATTTACCATGTAAGTTCCTCTGAAACATTCCCTGAGGCAAAGAGACCCCAAGTGAACAACAAACTCCAGACGACACCTCAGACAATATAAGACAGCTCAGGGTCTCCTTTTCAGGGACGTCGAGGGACAAAATAGAAATATTCCCTGGAAAGTTCAGGCAAAAAGTCCAGTTTCACCAGAAAAGCATCCACTCCATCAGGGGACAAGCAGGAAAGGTGAACTTCTTAATATGGTTCTTAGACCACCTTAATAATTTCCTCTGTTGTGTTTATCCTTATAAAACTGGGATAATCCAGTGGCTGAAGAATGTTTTGATGGAACCTCCACTTTAAATTGCTGGTAGCAGTCCCCTGACCTCTGAGATCCTCCTACCTGTACTCCATGTGCCTGACCACAGTGTATCCGGATGCCTTCAGGAGGGAGGCACAGCTGCCCCCTGCTTTGATGCAGCAGGCGAGGTGTGAGCATCACTAAGAAGGACCACTCTGGAGACTGCAGCCCTCAGCTGCAAACAGTCTAACACACAGCACACTGTAGAGCAGGGGCTCAGAAGCCTGCAGCGTGGTTCCACAGTAGGCTGAACCAGCATTTGGCATCTTTGTACCTGAATGGTAAAAACGCCAGTCACACAATGGCAAGCTGCAGATACCGTGTAAACTCACGCAGATAATCAGAGCACGTTGATGGGGGAACTGTTTCTGCAGGCCTCGCCCTGGAACGGGGATTGCCTATGCATGCTCTTTTAATGTTAAACCAGATCATTTGGTGTCCTGTATTCTCATAACTGGCATAAGGCAGGCTTGCATTCCTTATTGCATGCACAAGAGCTGTGGCACCATGTGCCCGTGCCTGGGTCAGGTCACATACACACAACTGCAGTCACTGGTACTGTACGGATATGGTACATAAAGGCTTGCAGGTGCACAACCTGAAATACTGCAATATCATCCCCGCTCTCTTCTAACACAGCATTCTGGAAACCCGAATTTTGAGGGACAAGGAGACAGCTTTTATTTTTACTGCCATAGCAACATGAAGCCATTTGTGATGGTGGGAAATCCCTGCCTTAGGTGTGCTGGGGCTTTATGGCATTGCATTGGTAGAATAAGGCTACACTCAAGTATGAACAGTGACGGAAAGGCCCAAATTCATCTCCAACCTGAGGGGTTTCTCCTACACTGGGAAGGCAGGTGGAGGTGAGGATGAGCTGGATTCCCAGGCAGGTGATGAGCGGGGCAGGGACGCAGCAGGTCCATGTGAGGTCCAGCACGCAAGCCCTCCCCTCCCAGTCAGGGGACCATCCGTAAGGAGGCCTTTTAGCCAATACATATTTTCCTCTTTAGTACATAATGGTAACCTGAATAAAAGGTTTGAATTACAAAGCAGGCTCACCCAGCACATTCTCTGAGCAATGACTGCCATTTGTGTCAAGAAAATAAAGAAGGAGAGAGCAGGTTGGCACACATGGGCAGGAGTGACTGAGCTAAGGCAGAGCGGCGACTGAGGCAGTAAGCTGGAAGTGAGAGGCTTACCCTGCTGAAAAGAAATTAAAGAAAGCCACAACGACAAAGGAAATTTGATTTAAAAAAAAAAGTAGATTGTTATTATTGGAAAGTCGAGTGCTTTGTTCCAGCAACAAAGCAATATCGTTCACAAAAGCCTAATAACGATTGCTTCTCTTCCCCTTTCCTGCAGCTTCTCACCTGCCTCGCCCTTCCCCACAGCCAGCCGGTAAGCCAGGGCTGGCAGAGGTGCGGGGGGCACAGTAGCTGGG
>NW_009258260.1:133589-157990 GCF_000687185.1 Egretta garzetta
GAGTGGGGGGGCGCCGGGGGTGGGGGGGGGGCGAGCCGTGGGGTTGAGGCAGCCAGCATCCCTCTGTAACTCACCGAGGACCTCACCATTCCTCTCCTGCCACCTCTCCTCTTGCTTCTCTCGCTCAGCCCCTTTGCCTTTCTCTTCCCCTGCTCTGTGGGTGCCTTCTCTGTCCCTCTCTCCCTCCTCCCCTCCCTCCTTCCCTCCCTCCTTCCCTGCCTGCTCCTGCCTCGCCCCATTTTCCCCTTTTCCCTGCCTATCTCCTCCCCCCTTTCCTCTTCCCTCTTACTCAGCTGTGCCTCTCCTTTCCCCGCTCCCCTCTCCCCCTCTCTCTCCCTGGCTGCACCGTGTTACTAATGTGCAGTAATGGTATGGCTGGAAAGTCATTTGCGCTCCCTTTCTCTTTATTTTTTTCCTGCAGTATTATTAAAACTGCTCCATCACTGGCTGTAATGGGAGCGTCTGTATTTTCTCCCTCGCCCGTATCCCTGACATGACATAATGCCTGCCCTCACCAAGACGCTATAACACCGAGGTAATTGAAACATAACTCACCGTAAATTACAGGCCGTTGTTCCAGGCAGGGCCCCGGCCATGCTTCCTGGAGCTCATTCCAACTGGAAGCTAAACATTGCTTTAAAAGGGATGCTTAAGCAAAACAAAGCCATTTAAAGAGCAACACAAACATGGAGAGGGAGGGAAGCACCGGGCTTGGGCTCTCCTGGAGGTGTGGGCTCCCGCCTGCGTGGTGGCTGGTGGGACTGAGCAGTCAACGGGCACTTGTGGTGACTTTTCTGTGGTCTGTGCATACCGAGCTGGGGGCAACCGGGGCTGAAGTGTCCTTGCAGAAGCAAGTGTCAGAGTCAAATAAGCATCTCTGTTAGCAGCAGAGATGCTAAAGGCAGAGCGGGCCATGCGAAAAACTCCTTAGCTAAGGGGTGTGGTCAGCAGGTTAGGGTCCGAGGGTTTGATGGGACGCTTGCAGAGTTGACATGCCTTAACACCCACCGCATATGTGGTAACCCGAGGCACCATCCATCCCTGCAGGATCTGAGTTCTTGTTGAACGTAATGAGGCTGCAGCCTCCAAAAGGCCCAAATAAATGTGGGTGGCAAGGTCCTAAATGCTGCAAAGGACATCTCTCCCTCCCCATTCATCAAACTAACAACAGATACCTATATTCGGAGCTGAGTATTTCCTGACCCTGAGACTCGAAAGACCTTGGGCTCTTGGAAGTTCATGGGTTTAGCCCCAGGTATCTCACTCACCTGCTGAATAACCTCAGGTAAGTCACTTCACCTTCCTCCATGCCTCAGTTTCCCCTTGCACAACACAGGGGACAAAATACCAGCTTCCTTTGTGAAGCAGCCAGTGACCCACAGATATAACAAAAGGGTATGAGGGTGAGGCAGGGGTAATTACCCCACTGCTGATGACAGGTGCATGAACTTCTAGGAAACATCATTTATGCAGTTGGAAGACAGCCCTGGAAATCAGGACCCCTGGGTTTTGGTTTTGACTCTTGCTTTGGCTGGTTCTGCACCCATCCACAAGCCCCTCCGGCGCCCTGTGGCTCAGCTGCCCCCACCTTGTAGCATCAGCCAGAGAACTGTCTGGTTTGGGATTTGGTCTGTCATCCCTTGAATTATGGGAAATTTTGAGCAAATGCACAAAAACCAAAATGTGCAGTGATTTTTCTTTAGTAATGGAAGCGAGTATTTGGAAACTTTGAAAAGGTCAGGATTAGACAGAACAGCCTATGTCTCACAAGCAGAAATTGGAGTCTGTCCAGGGCCTTTCCATTTATTGTCAGTGGACACCGTGGCCCAAGTCTGTGCCTTGGTGTCATGTGGCTGGTGCTATAGGAATAACAGGGTCTTGTGAGAAACGGCCCTTGGTGGAGTGTTTCACAAAATACAAAGGGCTTTATTTTAGGGAATGAGATTTACTATTTGTCCAGGATGAAATGGCAAAAACTCCGGGAACTATGACCCTGTGACTGCTCCAGTTTTCCCTGGAGCCCTTCACAGTCAAAACTATTACAGTCAGCAACCTAGCAACTGCTGCAAACTGCCCTGGAAGAGCCCGCAGACCCCCTTTAATGGCTGGCTTTCTGGCAGCCAGAGAAAAGTCCTCTCCGTGCGATGCCATGCGGTGGGTGGGTCCACCAGGGTTGCATGCTCTGGGTGATGCATGGGCTTGCAATCGATTACTGCAGAGCCACGGGTGACAGGGGACGCAGCTGTAGAAATGAAGCCTCAGTAGCGGCTGCTTTGCAGTGTTAAGCGGTGCGCGTTTGAAGCAGTTCTGGTAACAGAGGGCGATTTGCTCCTGGAACCACAGGGCTGCACCGTGGGCTCCCTGTGCTCCTGTCCCACAGTGCCTGCCCTTCTGGGCTTCACATACATGTGGGAGCAGGAGAAGCCAGGCTGCAGTGCAGGGCAACAAAATAATTGTGTGGAGAGTCCCGCTGGAGACCAGGCCCTCTGTTTTCCAGCATGCCATGGATTAGCAATTGAAGCAGGTCGATGGAGCATCCTGTGCCGCCCCTGCCTGGGCAGCTGCAGCGGCAGCAGTGTCAAGGTGCCATAGGTGTGTGCTCTCCCACCCCTTGCTTTCCCTGGTGCCTGGTTGGAGTTGATTGCTTTCTGTGAGGCCTGCCACATGCCGCTTGAAAGTGTTTCTATCAACCCTCTTACCGTAGCTAAGGTTTCAGCAATCTCACCCCTCCTCTCCTTGACATTATTAGTTTATCTTTGTCCACTGGCAAAGTTCCCGAGCAATTCAACAATAACAGTTGTTTCTCTGTGGCTGAAAAAGTCATCTCTAGCACTGGCTGTTATTGATCATCTTACAGGAACCGGACATTTTCTTTTCCTTTCCCATTTTTTAAAATACATATTTTGAGTGAGTTTCAGTCAATTTTAGTGTTCATGAAAGTGAAAGACTGATGGTGTTGACTGGAGCTAAACTTAGCTCTATATGGCTTCCCCTATGCACACATCTCTGCTAATGCACCACATTACTAACTTGCAGTAACTTCTGACCCTCCCAGCCTGGGGGTCCCCTCACGAGCTCTGCCAGTGCCCCCTCCTGCCTTGCCGCCCCCTTGGCTCCTCCAGCCCGGGGGTCCTCACTTCAGCCCCTCACCACTGTCCTGTGAGGTGTTCATCTGCTGGCTCTTGGTTAGATGGAAGTATTGGACTGGAGTAGTTGCTGTGTCCCAGCTGATGGTGGGAGATGCTGTCAGGCTTGCTAGAGCAGAGTGAAAGCAGGGGCATTTCACTGCCCGGAGCAACAGGTCATCAGCCAGTCTTTCTCTTAAGCAATTGATCAGTCTTTTCCAGCCCCGTACACCTGCAGCCCAAGTGGTCTGCAGGGGCTTTTGCCCCCTTTTTTTGTGCTAGAGCACACCCTAGCATCCCACTCTGCTCTCAGGCTGAGGTGTGCTCTGTCTGGATGAACCCAACAGAATTGGCATGGGACAATGGGACAAGGTTAGGACAGGTAAGGCGGATCTGCTTTTCCCACCGCATTCTTCTCCCAATAGATCCAGGCTTCTACAGGAATCAGGCTGAGCCCTTACTCATGTCATGACAGTTTCCTGCTCCCTCGGCTTCTGCAGTTCTGCTCTTCGCTGAGGGTAGCCAATGTGAAGCAAACTATGTCTAGGATGCCTCCTGTTCTTTCGCCCCACCATGGGGACAAATGGCCATCTAGCCACAAGCTGTCCAAGCAGAAGGAGTGGGAGATCCAAATGACCCGCTTCTTGAGAAGCCCTGGTACTTCAGCATCCCCTCTTTGCATCAGCCCTCTTAGAAATCAGGTGGCCACCCGCCTAGGGAAGTACTGAATTGTAACTCTCATTTCAAATCACCATTTCTAAATGAAATACTAAAAAGTCTTAACATGTCATTTCATTTTCAGGGCATTATTTCTTTTAAAAAAAAAATAATCTGAACATATATTATAGCTGTTTGGTGGGGAAAAAAAGGCATGTGAGGCTAAAACAAAAATTGAGTTTTTGATTTTGAAGTATTGATTCAAAATAGAGGGGAGGAATTAATTTTGAATCAATTCAGAATTTCTGGTGAAAACATACCCATTTTTCCCTTGTCTTCTTTCTCCTTTCCTCCCCCCCCCCCCCTACTGTAGTCTCTCAGGTAAATTAGGTAAGGAAAAATAACAGCAAGCAGGGACACACATCAGTGAGGCCAGGTTTTTCATTAAAATGTTTTAAGTTGGGGCAATGGCTCTATTCATCTTCCATGGGAAAGCGTAGCACACATGCCTCTCCTGTAGTGAGCCTGAGAACAAAATGGCTGTTGTCTCAGCAAACCAACTGAGATGCTAAATATTTACTGCATAGAAAGGTCTCCCTTTGGTACTTGCATGGACAGACAGATGCTTGCGGTACTCCTGGTACCACCGTGCCCTCTCTCTTATGTGTAGGGGGCTTTGACACCTATATCCCACCTGATGGCTCTGTAGGGACCAAGCTCCCAGCTATGGGCTCCCCCGGGGTTCCTGTCCCCCAGAAGACCTGCCCCAGGGTCCTGGAGCCAAGCTGCCTTGCATTTAATTGTTTTGCCTTCCTTGGCTTGTTTTCGGCCCAGATCCCATTCATCCTGGATCCCTGAGGAGAGCTCTGGGCTGCTCAGTTAATTGAAAGTGGCTAAAGCCATGGAAGGTAGCTATGGAGGTGGAGGGAACATTGTTGGGTTCAATTTGTGGAAAGTGTTGAAAATCTCTTGCTTAGTTTAACAGTCATTTGCTATTAGCATGAGATGCTTGTCTGGGTACCTGTGGGAGATTTCTGAGGTGTCCCAGGGGACTGTGGAAGTGATGGCAATTATCTTCATCCGCGCTGTGTTTTATTAAATAATGGTGAGGACCGTGAGAGCTGGAAAAGAGGAGAGGGGGTAAGGCCGAGTGAGAGGACGTGGGAACAAGGTGCGTGTTGGAAAATGCAGGGGTAAGGAGCATGCTCACGTGGCCAGGTATACAGAAGAGCAAATGATTAAAGGGAGTGGAGAGGGAAGAATAGCAAGTGTGCTGGTTTAGCCTACAGCAGACCTCTGTCTGGTAATGCCTGGGGAGGCTGGGGCTAACGGGGAAGAGGAGATGGGGCAGTGGTGGGATGGAACTCAGTCAGGTGCCTTGTGGGAGACAGAGAGGAAAAAGGGAAGATGGAAAAGTGTGTGCATGTGTAACACGAGGGAAGAGGAGGGAAGGGGACGTGCACAATGACAAGTCCGTGGAAATTGGCTCTGCCAGGAGGAGAGAAGGGGCTGGAGCTGACAGAAGGCATGTGTGCTGGTGAGGCAGTTCCCAGTCCTGGAGTCCAGGAAGGCTGCAGCATTTAGGTTTATGCTGATGACACATCTTTCCACTTGGGCAAATGGACGGATTCCCTCTCTAAATCACTCCAACGTGATTTTAATAGCAGGCAGAGGTGGCTTTTGGATAATAAATGGGTACTAAACCCTAAAGAGAAGCAGGCTGTGTCATACAGAACAGATGGTAAATTAAAAAGAATGGAAGCCCGTGACTTCGCTTAGCTCTGCTCCAAGCCGGGGAGCTCTCACTCTTGTTATGCTAAGTATTTAGTATTTACACTGCAAGGTTGCTTCCTCGCCTACCCTGACTTGGAAGATCGCAATTATGTATAATAGCAGCAAGATCACACTGATTAGAGAGGTGGCAGGAATGGCAAGGCTGGATGATGGAGATGGTAATCATCATTCTTATTAGTGATCATCAATAATTAATAATTGCATTGTTTATTCTTCATCAGTGGCAGTAAAGACACCCAGACATGCCAAAAGGTTTAAAAATCAGCTTGCTTTGTTTTGTTTACTGACAGAGGAAGCCTTCCTTTGCATTTGCTTCTTACTTGGGGTTGCCAGGGCCCTGGGTCCCTGTTTACATTCCAGAGGGTATTTAAGCCAGTGCTTAGTGCCCTTTGGCTTCAACCGGCTGAAAGCGTGTGCTAAGGGCTAAGCACATACTTAAACACAATGCAGAGCTGTGACTGAAGCGAGCTTGCTTTTGGAGTCATGGGAGCACCGGGGCCAGAAAATGTATCAATAAGCGGCGACAGACGAGAAGCGGAGCAGCAGTAGAAACCCTCGCTCTGAACGCCACGGGGTGCGACGTGGTCCTCTGAGGATGCTCCGGTGGTTCAGATCCAGCTGTTACTGCCTGCTTTCCCCTGCCTTCCTCCCGTTTGCAGAGCCAGGCTGACCCCTCAGGTGTCCCAAGCTGAGGTGCTGCAGGAAGCAGCGCAGGAGGTTTGGCAGAGACCCCACCCCAGTTGGGACGTGCATCCCGATGGCAGCCAGTCCCTCTTGGCGGGGGGGGACAGCAAACAAGTTATGGGACTAGCTCTAGCTTTGAGACTGCTGCTGCAGGGACCGTAATGTGATTGTCACAGCGTCAGCGTGAATGAGTGCATATTCATAAGCGAAATGTGTGTCATGGTACTTCTTGGGCTATTTCACGGCCCTGTGAACTGGGATAACTGGGATTGTGTGATAAAATCTAGCAAGGGATCTCAGTAAGAAAGCATGGAAATGCATGAGCCCGAGAAATCATTGCTTTAAACACAAAAGCAGCCAGTTAAGGCAACACTGTTATTGCTTCTCTCTCTGATATACATGAGAGGGAGCAAATCCTAAAAGCAGCTGAAAGCCATAAAGGCAATCACTTACCAAGGCCATAAAATATTGATCTTCCCCCATCTGAGCCCTGTCAGGCTGGCATATTGGAAGATGTTTGTACCTTTTAAACAGGTATATGATGAAGAAAGAGGGAAGACAGCGCTATTAACCTAGAATGTTGCTTGGAAGATCTAAGAAAAAAATCCTTCATCTTCTGGGACTTGAGTTCTGTTACAGTCTTGCTGGAAAGGAGCTTTAAAGGCAAGTACTCCTGGCTCTGCTGAGCTCTCAGAGGGGGAGGAAAAGGAGGAAGATGAGTTCATTTATGCTTTGACTTCAGTTCCACATAAAAGGCATTTTAGGCCCTAACTTCCCTATTGTGCAGGCTCCTAATCCCTACTAATTTAATGAAGTATTCTCGAATTTACCCACCTAATGGCAGATACATAAACCCACACACAGTTAAACTATCAGAGAAGCCTATGAATATTTGGAGGAGGAACTGGAAAAAAGAATAACTTAGGCTGAATGTCTTTTTTTTTAAGAAGTATTTTTAACTCTCATCCCCCTCAATTTACGCACTTCTTTTAAACTTTGGGGATTGTATAATATGTATATGTTTTTGAAATAAAGTCATCTTCATAAAGCAAAATTTCCTTTAATAGTTTGAGGGGAAAGAAAATCCCAATAGTTGAAGGAATCCCTGATGCTTAAGCCAAGTTTTTATTTTCTGTTATTAATGATGAAGATTCTAGCCACTGGTAGCAGCCAACTAAAAGATCTTCAGTGTGTTCAGCACGACACAAATGTGGAGAGCAGATGTTCCCTTCCCCAATAAGCTCATCATCCACACGGGCAAGACATTCCGGGTGTGAAATGGACCAGTCACACACACTACACCGAAGTGGGAGATCCAGACACACTTGCAGGAAGCTGAGCATCCAACTAACATGCTAATGGAAGAGTACTGTCTTATGGGATGATCAATGAAAATGGGTTATAATTTCACATTTGTTTATTATGTCACCATAACTACCACTATAAGAAGACCAGGCTTTTAAACAGCAAAAAACCAGGAATGGTCCAATGAGTGGAAAAGAAAATATGGCAGCAAACAGGGGGAAAAAACCCAAACACCTTGCAAGTTAAAACATTTGGGGTTTGTGTGGGTTTATACCGTGGGGGGGTTGATAGCAACTCAATTACGTAAAATCAGTTTGATTTCCTGGTGTTTACATTCATAATCTTCCACAATTTAGAATTACCAGTTTTCATGGAAACAATTAAAGCAAAAGCATACTTTCTCACCAAGAAGCAATTTCAGCATGTCTTCCACTAGTAGGAAATGACAGGTTTGACAGTGAAAACAGATTCAGCTAATAGATGGCAGGGCTCCAAAGAAAAGAGGGGACACAAATATAAAAAAATAAAATGGAATAAATACCAAAACTGGAAAACAAAGAAAGTTATTATCTTCAACTTTCAATTTTCCACAGCTCCTGACCAATTTCATGAGCTGTTCCTACCAGCCTTGACGTTTAGGCCTTTAGGAAGGTACCCTTTAGTCACACTGAAGTAGCCCACAGCTTGCATTTGGTGTCTCAGAAGGGCAGACTAACACAGATGCTTCAGTGCAGACTGAAGCACCTCAACATCGTTTTCAATCCTATTTGTGGACCTCTAAAAATTGCCTAGTAGTGGTACAGAACCCTTTATCATCAACTTAGTTTTGGAGATGTTAGGGTGGATTTTCTTTACCTTTTGTGCTTCCCTGCAACATAGCCCCTAAACCATTAGCAGGGCTGAATAAGTTGAAAAGCACTGCATTAGATAACTGTGCTTGAATAGAGCCTTTTGAGGCCGTTTCTGGGCAGGAGTGACAACTTCCAGCTTGAGCAGTGCCCACATGGCCTGTGAGGTTACATCCCAGGGTCTGTTTGTAGAGACAGGCTGCGTGTTGGTGGAGCAAGGTGTTAGTCAAAGCCAGGGAGAGCGTTAGAGTCAGCCGAGAAGGTTAGAAAGGCAATGCCTTTAATGATTAGAAGTATTTTTGGGTTGTAACAGCACTCAAGCTTTTCTGAACTTTCCTAACATGTTTTTTCCCCTGAGGCTGTTAAAAATATATCTCTCCTTTTAAGATTATGACAGAGGTGTACAGATAGCTCTGTGAAGAATTTTTTTTTTTCCAAATTTTCAACTTTCAGTGTCATTTCAAATTTCAGAAAATAAGTGTGGAAAACAGCCTGATGACAGCTTTGTGACATCCACCCGTCTACCTCCATGTGCCTTTTATCCAGCAGGAAAACAAAACATTCGGTAAGGAAGACTGAAAAAATTAAAATGTGTGATCACCCTCTTCCCTCCATCCACTTCTCAACCACCTACACTTATGATTTGTGTACTGACTGGAATTTTCTCACCTTTTCTTCACTTCATATAGGTCTTAATCCCAGACCGTTTGCTTTTCTCCTGCTGGACATGTGACCCTTTAAGCTCGCGTAGGGGGTGGAGGGGATGGGAGTGCTGGGACACAAGAAGGAAAAGGCCGTTGCAGGAAGCTGCAGGAGGACACGGCTGGGGACTACTCAAGGAGACAAATGCTCCCCACAGCACTCACTCACCTGTGCCACGAACCCACCCAAGCCCTTAGATGGGCACCTTGCTTTGGGGTGGGGAAGAGGTCATGGTCCTGCACTGCAAAGGAATCTTGACATTGCTTTGGGGAAAACATGAGGTAAAAGTCAGTTGAATGAGGTCTGGACATTATAGGCGAAACTTCATCTCACAAACCCATTCTCATCTCCTACCTGTTTCCTGCAGAGCGTTGCAACACAAACACCAGCCCCATTAAAATAAGGATGAGTGCCTGTTACATTACAAGCAGCCTTGATTAGAGACAATGGTATTTTCGCATCAGCAACAGCAAGTTCAAGGCAACTGCTGTTCACGTTAAAGTGAACACAGCTTTGCAGCAGTGTTCACTAGCACAGAAAGCATGCTGCCATCTGTGCTTAATTACATTTGTATGGGGTCTTGCCCTTCAAGTCATTTTGGAGAGTCCAGTACTATTGATTTCATAAAAGTTACATAAATCTGACTGCCATTGCTGTTATTAAATTTCACTAGCCATTTCACTGTGGGACCTTGAGATCTCTCCCTTCCCGGGTGCTGGTACTGGAATATACAGGGACATTTCTGTGATTTTATTTGAGGTACACCTCAGCGGACCATTTTTAGGCTCGAGTTAGAGTGACTGCAAGGCAATTAGGAAAGACAAACATAGCTGCTCTCAGCACATGCAGAAGAAGGGAGCTAATCTCAGTCAAAATAAAGGGGAATTTTGCTGTCTGAGAGACAGAAAAGGTGCCCTGGCTTTGCTGAATTGCATCAGATGTCCCAGCTGTATCGATCTGGGCAGATGGCTGCCCTATGCTTTGAGTAGTAGTCTACTGGATTTTTGTGCAAATGGCTGCTGTGGCTGTGATACAGAACTGCTATAGATGCAGCTGATGTGTGTAGATCGGTCTACGTATGCACAGGGGAACCAGCGTGCAATGGATGGGACCTACTGCTTTTGCATCTGCCAGTATTTCACCTACCAGCATGCCTGGTCACTGGCTATCCTGATCAGTTAGCGATGTGGTTCTGCAAAGGGCATGAGAACATGAGAACGTGTAGTGGTATTTTGCTTCTTTTTGGCTGGTTCATGAAGACTGGAAACCTGGCTGTTTTAAGATACTCAGTGTTCCTTTGGTCACACCAGATCCATTCAGCAGCCGTGACTTAGATGAAGTGTCTTGGACTCTGGTGCCAGCAGCAGTGCGCGACCTCCATTGTCATCTGCTGGTGTTTGTTCTTGCACATTCAGTGGCCGTGTACAGATTTATAACGAGAGAAATACTGGGGGCTTTTTGCACTCTGCTTCTGGTTTGAAGGCTTTGTCAATGATCCTGAATTGCCCTCTGAAGCTTTTCCTTATAGCCCCATCAGCTAAAAACCTCATTTTTTTTTCATATGTTGCAGGCATGATAGTCTCAAGGAGTTTCACCAAATTTGATTTATTTCCAATTAACATAAACTTTTACTTACTGATTTGGTTGTTGGAAAACAAAGAAGACTTAGATATTTAAGCACCAAGAGAAGCCCCTTTCTTCCCCGTTCCCCAGGCTCAGCTTCAGTCCAATGCCTCTCTCCCACCAGCCCCATTTTCAGTTACTCTCAGTTTCATTACATGCAGTCCCTGCCAGTCCCTTGGGTGAAGAGGTGGGCAGTGCAGGAAGTTGCTTTCTTGCTGTCACTCTTGGTTTTTTGCTTTTTTTCTTCCCCTGCTCCTCCCTTCTCATTAATACCCTGCTCCAGCCTGGGTCATCCACAGGCTGCTGTCCCTTTGGGGGTGTCCCTGCTCCAGCGTGGGTCCCCCACAGCCCCTTCCCAAGCTTCCCTCCAGTATGGAGTCCCTCCCTTCCAGAACCACTCCCAGCCCTGTCCCCTTCCATGTGCCTCCTCCTGTATCTGCTGCTGTGTCCCTTCCTGTGTCTCCTTTTGTGCATCCTGACATTGCCTCCTATGTCTCCTCTTGTTTCTTCTCTCTTGTGACTCCACGTGTCCCCTCCAGACCCCCCTGCCCTGCGCCACCCTCCCCAAATCCCGCTTGAGTGGCAGGGCCAGGGCCCCTCCGACTAGCTGCGGCATTGGTGTGTGGTGGGTTGGTGCCCCCCATTACAGAGCTAGGTCCAACCAACTGGGACCAGCACAGGGCAGCCCCTGACCTCTCCCGCACAGAGCACCCTGTCCCCCCTCCACTGCTACCAAAACCCTGACAGTGGCACCAAAGACAGTGCCCTTTTACAAGGAATAGAGAAGAGCCTCCTGTGCTCAGGTGGCCCTGTCGGGCAGGCCTTTGGGAGGAGACGAAATCTCACATTATATGGTGTGAGGCTCAGGGTACTCTCCCAAGAGTGGCCATGGGCCAGAACAAGGGGTACCATGCCTCGGGAATAAGAGGGGTTGCTGCTGGTCTCTGCACAGGGATGGCAGAGAGAGGGAGTCATGGTCAGACTTCTGATGGACGTGCCAGCCCATCCCTCCCTGAGGCACTTTTTTTTTCCTCTATCTGTGTGCATCCTGGCTTTCCTGCACACGGGGGTATTCAGAGAGAGGGATCAGAGGGAAATTCCACCTTGTAAAATGTCTCATCCATTTTCTTCCCCAAAAGAAGTCAAAGTTACCAGGTAGCTGGTACTAGAGAAGCCTTGATGAGTGTTGGATAGGAAGTCACCACGAGCCCAGGTCTGCTCCCAGCTCTGCCACTGGCTTGCTGAATTCAGCACTTCAACTTCAAAATGCTTTTTTTTCTTCGGCACCCCAGACTGTGCCTGTTACGGTGTGTTTAGTCTAGAAGCTGTGCAGAACCAGGTCTGCCTCTCACTGTGTGCGTGACACCTGGCACAACGGGGACCCGGTCCCTGCGAAGAAGCCTTGAAGCACGACAGTAACACAAATAATAAATAATAATACTGTTAGCAGGAGAACATACATATTTATATGAAAATGTACTGATGCAAAGCGCCGTTGATCGACGGCAGTGCTCAGCACACACAGAGTGACGGTATTACATTATATCTGTGGCCATAGGTCTAAAAAAAAAAAAGCACAGCCCATAAATTAAACCTGAGATGAACACTGCCAATGGCACTGGCATCCTTGCTCATTGCTCTCACAGGGTGTCACACCAATATTTGTTCACCAGCACATGGCCCCAGAGCCACCTCGCCTGAGCAAGGGGCAGACAAAATGAGAGTCAGGGCAGGAGCTTTTCTCTTCTGTGCATCTGACTCCACCATGCAAGGTCTGGGACTGCTCCCCCGATGTGTTGCCTAAGTATGTATGGCAGCTCAGTGGGGAACAGCCCTTCCTCTTCCCTCCTTTCTTTTCTTCTTCTCTTCTATCCTCCTGTCCTCAGTCTGGGCAGCAGAGATGGCAATGCTGTGCTCCAGACTCAGGATTAATGCACCACGGTGTTTTCCTGTAGCACCTGGAATTATGTGCAGACCTATTACCCACACATTTAAACCCTTTTGCTCTGGCCAGGTACCCCCCATCTCGGGGCCAGGGACCTGGGCACTGGTGCAGAGGAAGCTCTGAAGAACACACACCAGCACCCGGCCATCCTGACAGATCTTCCACGCCGATGGTGGCGTCTCCCTGAGTCATTGGCATGGAGCGTGCTTCAAGCAGCTCTGCATAAACACCACCTCCAGACGGTGAAGGGAAATATTTTAACTCACCCACATCCCATAAATGCGACTACAGATCTCTTGATGGCAGCAACAGAATTGTCATCACCCTTGGTAAATAGACAGGGTGTCACTTGTTTTCCCCTTATTTCTTCCCTATAGCCATCTTCCGTGTAGCATGGGGGTATGTCAGGTAAATCTGTGCCTTTTTCCCCTCTCTTGGAAGCATGCGTACGTGGCGGGGGAGGCAGTCCGCCTGTGCACAGACATCTCCGTGGCTCCTGTTGGCTTCTGAGGGAGATTCACACAGGCAGGGGAGCGATCGGGTCCCAGATGCTCAAGAGAAAACGGCAGAGTAATTCTCCACTGCTGCTTCCATGTGCTTCAAAAAGACATTAGAAAAGAGAGAAATGCATAACTGAAAGGTGCTGAATAATTTGGGGAAATGGGGTCACGCCCACCCACCCATTTGTAGAGCTTAGAGATCTGTATAAAGATGCAAATGAATACATCTGTTGTGTCATTAAATGCAACTGCAGCAACCTAGATGAAAGGGAAAGGGAGTGAGGGAGTGAGGGAGAAGTGCTGACTGGTAATAGCACCACAAAGTTGTCTTCTGTGATGAGGATCTGCCAAGTGCAAAGCCCTAGGCTAGTACTCCGGGGCCCGGTTCAGCCCCCATTTATTCTCTCTCTCCTTCCCTGCTGCTTCTTGTAGTCTCACGGTCTGGCACGCAGCACTGTGCAGCAACCAGGGTCCCTTGTGTGCTTCCCATGAAGGCTGTGGGAGCTGATGGACATGGAGCCAGTGGTTTAATCCCCTCTTTCACCTCCCTGTAGATCCTGGCTCTTTGGCCAGCGTTTTGCAGGGAGGGGAGAGGATGGGACAGAGGCACATGTGCGCCTGTACGCTCTGATGGGCAGCAGCCCTCCTGAGATGCTGGAAGCACCTCTGCCTCTGAGAAGGGACAGGGGACGAGGTCAAGTGACAATGCCTGCGCACAGGCAGCCGTGAGTAATTGAACGTGGGAGTGATCCTGACAGCATCTCTGGCCTCGCTCGCTGACTGGGCGCGAATCAGTTGTGACACCAGGGTCTGAAAAGACACTTCAGAAGTGTCACAGCCAGAAGGACCTTAGCATGACACCCAGCATCCGGCTGGCACTGCCACCCAGCTGCCCCAGCTCAGCAAGGGGAGGGGGCAGAAACTTCCCCCACTCCTGCAGCAAAACAGAGAAGACTCCCCTGACCACCTCCTTCCCCTCCCCACCATCCTCACCTCATATCCCTGCTGGAGAGCAGGGGTCCTCCCACCTGCAGGTTCTCCAGACTCCCTCAGTCCTGCTGGTATAGCAAGGACACACCATGGGGACAGGTGAGGAGAAGGCTGCTCTTTACTGGAGCCCCAGCTCTGCTCCTACCTCTTGCTGTGCTCTTCTGTGGCAAGGCTTTTCACAGCCCTGGCATTATAATCCTTCTGTGCCTCCTGAGGGGCTTCCACAAGATTGCTGCAGCAGGCACAGGCCCTGAGCCCCTTCCTCCTGGCTGCTGGGCTGGAGCTTTTGTCACTAAGTTCTGATCTGGTGTCTGATTTCCCCCGATACCTTTGCTTGCCAGTGGGAAGCTGGCTGGGTGGATGCATACGCCCTCAGACTCCCTCATTGTGGACCTGCTTGCTTATTTGCTTTTCCTTCTCAGGGCTACCTTACATCTTAAACAAGGAATGCCCCAGCTCCAACAAAATTACCTTTATTGTACACGTGTTTTCTCCTGAGGCAAGTGCAGAGGGAAAAACACAGATCCATAGAAAACCAGTAAAAACCTACACGCAGCATTCATTCCTGCAGCGTAAGTGCTGCTCTGGAAAGCCCTTTGTATTTGGTCAGGTTCCGTGCAGGTCCTTCCTGCCTCCTTCCTGCTCAGCCTGGGCTTCTGGTGGCTGTGGGGGACATGGCAAGTGTAATACTTGTCCTCTTATGACTTGGGCAGTTCTTTTTATTGTCTATACAAAAGGCAAGTGGATTAAATAGAGTGTGATCTTTAGGTTCCCATATGACTATTTTGAACTTCGATCTTCTAGTTAATACCGGTTGTTTCCTTTTCTCCCCTTTTTCCTCCCAACATGGTACCTAAGCATTCTGAATTTCACACTACCTCTCTCACTGCTCAGTCTTGCTGAGTTTTTTTCCCTAGTCATCTTCTTATGTGACTGTGCCATGGTGGCCTCTGAGGCCTCTGATAAACTTTGCTGAAGGAGCTCCCAATTCAGATTCATACATAAATGAGTATTTATACAAATATATACATATATGTTGTATGCTCCCGCCTAATAAATTCTACTTTGGAGATTTGGAAAGTTAGCCTTTTCAGAGGGCCAAGTATATATATCTCTACATTATTGCCTGGCACCATACTCCCCGTACTCATATTCAGTGTAACCAAATCACAATCGCTGGTCCCTGTATCTGCTTCTAGGGCTCAACAGCTTCTGCTGCAACAGGTTTGAATGAGCATCCAGTGACTATAACCTTTTATTAACTCTATCAGCCAGGTGATCGGCTGGACAGGCGCGTGCGAGCCCTTTTGTGAGGGGGTGTTATGCGTGTGCAGGTGCAGGGACACTTGCAAATGAAAAAGCAATCATTTTTTCTTCCATTTTTGTACCTGTTTATGCTGCTAATATTGTCCAAAAACTCATGCAGGTGCATATGTCTGCTTTTCCCAGTGACGTTTCTCTGCACTGTTATTAACCAGTCATACACTAATCATGCTGTTAAGCATGGATCATTGAATAGTTTCTCATGCCAATTTGCAGTCCAGGAGCTTATCATTCTTTAAAGTTATTTATAATTGTCCTCAATGTTTCTCTCTCTTTATTTATGGCTCCCAGGCTGCTTCCTATCAAGCCCGCGTGTATCAGTGCAATGTGTTCTTGAATACATTCAGTAAGTCTGATTTTTTTTTTTGCTTTATACTGATTTCCACATCTGTCTATCTCAGCCTGCACCCCTCATTGACTTGAGACCTACCCTCCAGAGGCAACCAACAGCTTCCAGACCAGCATTTCATTCTTCTTTGTCCTTCCTAATGAGAACAGCAGCAGACTTTTACCTCAACCTGAATGTAATGTTTTCACAGTAGAAAATTATCATCTCTACACTTCAGAAGCATCAGTGTTGTTTCCCGTTGACTGCATAAAACCTTTAGCATCTTTTCAAATTGGAATCCTTCCATAATAACTGTATTTTGTATTTCCACATGCTACAGAGATGAGCGGAATCATTATTAAATTGTTAATTTAGTGGTGTCTGAAAGACCCCAACGGTCACCCTCTGAAAGGTTTTACCAGTAAACATAAGGATCAGCCTCTGCTCTGAAGAACTGAGAGACTGAAAAAACACAGTGGCATCTTTAATGCAGAGCATCACCCCTATGCCTTTACTCACTCTGTTTTTCCTTAAATGTTTGTAACTGCACTGTTAAAAATTCCAAGTAATGTGACTAATCCCTGCAGGTTTTGGCAATGACAACAATATCAAATTTCTTCTCATCAATAGAAATTTCCATTTCCAGCTTGCTTGTTCCCCTGATGTCTAGGGCTGCTGTATAAGTAATAGGAAAATCTCTTTTCTTCACAACTTTAGCGCAGCAGCTCAATTTGTTTGCAGCATGCTGAGCTTGAGTTCGTATTGCATTTGCCTTCTTAGCACCTTCCCTTTGTGCCATTAGTCAAACGACCGCCTGGCTGTTCCAGCTTGCTTCTGACAGAACGGAGTAGCTTTGAGATGGAGGCCATTCTGCTCATACGCGGTTGCATATATATATATATATATACACACACACACATATATATAAAGAAGACTGAAGGCAGCATTATGAAACCTCCAGTAACTTGACTACACACTGCAGCCACTTATTTTCCACTGACACCAGAACACTCTTTTTTCCTACTCACCAGCTGGTGAGAAGTGTCAAGTGACAATGCCAGCAGATCGCAGGAGGAATCACTGCCTTCAAGCACCAGACTTCATTAGCATGAGGACAACTGCACCAACCCTGCCCTTACTGGTCCCTGAAGGTGCTTACACACGGAGTACCCCTGTTCCTCCGTTCATCCCTCAGTAGCCGGCAGGAGAAAGGGCGCCCCTAAACCTCTGAGTAACCAGCGTCACAATGGAGGATCTGCCGAATCAGATATCATCTGGGAATTTCTTCCTCAGCAGTAACACCTTGCGTGCCAAGGAATTGTACAGACCGACTAGCACTCCCTCTTCCTCCTCTTCCTCCTCCTCCTCCTCCGTCGCAATCACAGCCCCTGCACTGATCTGCCTGGCTGTCATCCGTTGTGTTGACACCATGCTGGGACAAACCAGCAAGCACAGGAGCTTCTGCTGCTTTGTGTGGTCAGCCAAGAAAGTTTATACCAACATAAACTGAAATCTGATGACCACAGGGGGGAAAAAATAAAGGTTTCTGTCAGTAGCCCTGGACTGGAAGCAGGTAATAATCAAACAGAGACCAATTCAAGAAAGCTTCCATTTAAGAAATTACTTGAATATGTAGCTTCCTCTAATCACGTCTCGAAGATGTTTCTTGTCTGGCAAAGGATGGAAATCCAGGCAGCCACCAGCATGTGCTGAGGTACTCTGAGGTAGTTACCTCAACTGCCTAAAAAAATGGTTGCCGTACTGTAGAGGAAAATGACGACATAAAGCATTTCTCCAAGGCTGCCTGGCACTAATGACTTTAATACAGAGAGTTGAACAAACTTATGTGGCAGCAGTGACTATGAAGGAGGACTTTTAACTTGCTTACAATAACTGCCTTGCTAGGAGCTGAGTGTTTCAGTCGGTGTGATGAATAGTGAGCAGGAGCCAGAGGAAGGGCAGCGCGGGGAGGCTGTGCAGAAAGCTGATCTGGATGGGGCAGGGTGCAGGGCACGGCCAGAGGAGAGCATCCCTGGCAGCAGTACAGTGATGTGGTGAAGCATGCGCTTAATTCCTAAAGATTGCAGCAAAAAAGCTTGGCTGCACGGGGAAGGATCTGCCAAATCAGGACTTGGCATGCAGAAGTAATACAGATAAAGGTGCACGCGTGAGTGCTCGCTTCCCCCAAGAAATGCACACGTGGGTAATGGCTTGGGGGGTGCTGGCAAAGGGCCCACAACCTCAAATAAATCCACAGCAGATTCAAGCCGTACAGGAGCCTAAGTATGAAACGCTGTGATGATGGTACAGGTGGGCATCCTAACACTGCTCACACCACAGTCACTCCTGCGCACGAGCAGACCGGGACGCAAGCCGCAGCAGGGCTACAGAGAGCAGCGCTTACAGAGCTGCCGGAAGGCTGAGTGCAGAAGCTCCCTTGCTTTGCGTCTCCGCATCCATCCCAGGCTGATGTTCCAGCGCCTGTAGGTCTCCTCCTGTAATCAGTCTCAGTACTGTTCACCAGACTGAGCCGTACTTCCAATTATATTTATAGGCCTATTAGTAAAACTGGTGATCTATTCATAGACAAGCCACGAACACAAGAAGAGAGTCAAACGCAGCCAATAAATTGCCTGCAAGAAGTAAACTGTGCCATCAGCAAAATTTTGTATCTCTGTTGTTCTCCTCTTTCTCTTAGATCGTTAATAAACATATTGAACACCCCTGGTCCTGATGCTGATCCCTGGAGCATCTTGCTATTAACCTCCTTTCATGCAGAGAATTGGATGCTTATTCCTTTCCTTTGTTTCTTACCTCTTATCTAGGTTTTAATCCATGTCAGGACTCTGCCTCCCACCCTACGGGTAACAAATTTCTTTAATAGCCTCTTGTGAAATATTTTATCAAAAGGCTTTTGAAAAGTTTAAATAAATTATATCCCCCCACACCCCTTCTCCTCAGTCCAGTATTTCATTAACTCTTCCTCAGAATCCTAATAGGCTAGAGAAGCACAAGTCACACTTACAGAAACCGGCAGACAGGTTTATCTCTATCACATTAGACTCATCTAGAAGCTTTCTAACTCTATCGTTAATGATTTTTTTCAGTGTTTTCTCCTTGTTCTGAGGTAAGGCGCTCCGTTTTGTAATCAGATCATCTTTAGCTTCTTTGTAAAACAGGGTTACAATAATTTGCCCCCTCCCAGCCCCTCAGTCCCACAGGTGTTTGTAGGAAAAGCTGTTTGAATGAGCCACTGCCTGCTTTGGTTAATAGCTCAGCTACTCTAAGCTCCCATTCCTTGGTGCTTACCATCCACTTCAAAGTTCACAGCTTTATCTGCTGTGCCATCTACTCAAGCCTCTGGCCCTCTTAGCCTGGGACTTTCACAAACATCCAAGAGTTGCTCTCTCCTCTCACTCTTGTCCTCACCCCCCGCCCCCCCCCCTCCCCAGGGTGAAAAGGCCCAGAGGAGAGAAATTCATTGTTTTCCATGTGCCTGGTCCCACTCTAGCAATGGATGCAGTGTCAGGTTGCCTCAGGCAGCAGGTGGTTAGGTTTGGTGAACTGGTGTTGGCTCTTCTACCTTTTCAGCTACCAAACCAGTTTGTGCTGTTGGTAACTCAGCCCTCCCGCTTCAGCCTTCTGGTTAGCCAGGCAGTCCTAAAGACAATATTGATGGCCTTTATCCACTTGCCTGTCTTTGCAAGGCAGCAAATTTCAACAACCTCCTTTGAGAGAACTGATGGGCAGAACCCTGTTAGTGCTGGGCACACAAAACACCACACACAGATGGAGAGCTGATTTCCACCAGTGTGAGAGAAGAAGTCAACATCCGCAAAGTGCCTTTTTGCATGGCAAGGGGGGATGTTTTGCTTCTCCCCCCACACAGGCAGCTCTCCTGCTGCAACGAGGTGTTCCAGTTCCAAAGCGCAAATGATTCACCCAGCCCCCAGGCAGGAAAAACACGTGGCCGAGCTGTGGCTGTCATGAGAGAGGGAAATCAGGCCTGCAAAATGTCCATGTGGTGTTACAGGCACAAAGGTCTCTCTGCTGACCCTCACAGCTGCTGCACACATGCCCGGCAACAGCTTTAGCATACTGCTCTGTAGCGTTAGGCCCAAAGGTTGGCTTATGCAAGGAGTGACATGTACAGCTCTCCACTATGCGCAGTATTAAAGCCTGGAAGACACCACAAGTTACAGCAGGCCCAGGATCAGGCCCAGGAAGGCAGAGGACTTGCAAGGGTAGCTGAGCATCCTGAGCCTGCCTGCGTGTCACCAAAAAAGGACCCCTCCGTCCTCACACACACACCCCCCGGAGTCTGCTACTCACCTGGCACCTCCCAGGTGCTGTGTCCCCCACCACAGAGGGCTGCCCTCCTACAGGGCTCTCGTGCCTGAGCTTTTTCGGACTGGAAGCTGCATACTGCCCACCCAGCGCAGATGGGCAAGCTGCTGCACATCCGCTGGTGCAGGGCAATGTGCTCCCGTGGTGGGTGTTGGCTCCTGGTTCTTACCCTTGTTCATTTTGTTTCTGTGCAAGCTATCTCTAACAAGCTTCTTCCACAAAACTAAGATGTGATGCAGTCTAAAAAAAAAGTTGATACTTTTGGGAAGTAGGCATCATTTGGCCTCCTCTTGGGCTACATGTGGCTCTAACCACAGAGTCACTAGCCCGCTGTGTCATTTTCATCTCCTCCATAGGGAGAAACCATCACCCTAAGCAGATGCTGGAGTTGTAGACGAGACCGAGGAGGAATCTCCTCAATGCAAGAGGAATCTCCTCAAGACCCCACTCTTACGGAACTGCAGTGCTGTCAGTCTGAGGAGGCTGTTTTACTTGAATGGTTGAGGAAACTTTTTA
Source organism: Egretta garzetta (assembly GCF_000687185.1). NCBI lineage: Eukaryota > Metazoa > Chordata > Aves > Pelecaniformes > Ardeidae > Egretta > Egretta garzetta. The sequence goes on from NW_009258260.1 coordinate 154,277, forward strand.
TGTATCCTGAATGCCTCCCTGGGGTAAGCCAGCTGACGGCTCACCATGCTCACGCTATGAAGGCTGCCTCTGCGGGGTAGCTCCCGTGCTGTGGGAGGGATGGCTCCCTACCCTCAGCTCTCCTTTGTAACCAGCTCTTGTCTTCTTACTCAGCAGAACTGCACCGTTTTGCTCCCAGGGGGAAGTCAGGTGCCCACAGAGTTTGGGCATGGATTTGCCACGGTATGATTTGTTCAGCAAAGCTCCTTATACCCTCCTTAATCTCCATTTTATATCTCCCCTGCTGTACTTTACAATCTCTTATATTACCATAATTTGGGCTGGATTTCCATATTTTAGAAAATGCCTCACTAAATGACTATATCTTTCCCTTTATCCATGGTGTTACTTCTCAGCATTACTTCCCACCTGTGGGGAGAATGTATATGCATCATATGGAAGTATGTTATGGCTGTAGTAAATGACCTCATATCATCTGGCTGTTCCCCACTCTCCTATGCACGTCGAGTGTAAATTGGCTTTAGAGATACAACTTCGGTGTTTCTTCCTGCAAGCCCCGAGGCCGCTCTCAAACCAGACTAGCTTGTTGTACCTACAGGCATTTCTTGCACATCTTCTAATAAGGCCAGAGCACGGCCTCCAGGCCTTGGGTGCTTGAGCCCATCCATCACCACGCTGCCGGGCTTTCTTGCACCGGCTGTCCCATAGGCTCTGTGTGCAGCAGCCAGGGGGGGACGGACACCACGGATAGCCCTCACACATTCCCTGGAGCCTGCTCTTCCATTACAATCACGTATCCCCAGGATCAGGACTCGGAGCCTGGGCTGCTCCTGTGTTTTTTACGCCTTGAAGTTTCACATATTTCCTGTTCCACACGAGTCATTAGGAAGAGTTATTGACAAACAGGAGCTGTTCAAAGGAGAGCAACTGAAATGATCAAGGGAGTGGAGGAATTGATTTAGAAAGAAAGATTAAAAGGATAAAGTCTGGAGAGATTGGTTAAACAGCAACTACTGTGAGCGTGATAACCTACACATACTTAAAAAGTATTTCAGAAACAGGAAAACACTAGTAGCATGATACATGGAGAGACAAGTGGAAACAGGCAGAAATTGAGAGTAACTTGAATTTTCCCTTTGAGATTAGCTTTCAGACAATAGGAGAGGAAATGTTCACTGTCACTACCCTAACCTGATGGCAGCATGTAAGAAACCCAATTGCTCTCAATTTTATAAACCCTAGGACAAAAAAATACTAGTAAATGCAACATAAGGTGAGATGTCCAGAGATGGCCCTGCGTCGGGGAATGGCGCGAGCATCCTGCTGAGGAGGCAGCTTTGGGAGAAACTGTGGACAAAGCAGCGCTCTTTCCAGAACCCCACACAAGCCAGGGGAGCCCACTTGAGACAGCAGAGCCTGCAACATGCCTCCCCAAGAGTCTGCTCTCCTCAGTTTGCAAGTGGAATGGCTAGTGGATGAGACCGAGACTTCTCCTCCCAGGTCTATGTGCACGGGTGAGGCTCCTGCAATCCCCGCTCACCATCTGGGCCATGAGCTCTGATGTGCTACAGTCATTTGTTAGTTTTAAACTTGACTATATCGCATGCCAGAGTGTGCAGCTGAGCAAGCCTGACCAGATGCTTATCAGGTGTAAATCGGTGCAAATGTCTATTTATATCAGCTGAGGCTGTGCACCGCTGTCTATAATGAAGCATGTGTCCACTGTACGTTCATGGACCCGCAGAGCTGAAGGCTAAAGGGGCCACTAGATCACCTGTTTTGACCTTCCAAGTACCACAGGCCATTAATTTTCACCCAGTTACCCCGGGATTGACCCAATAATTTGCTTTTGACTAAAACATAAAATGCGTTTAGCTAAAAAGTAACTCTTTGAATGAGGTCTGTTGTTGATCTCAGGACAGTCAAACACGGCTAATCCTCTCCTTCGGGTGGGAGTTTCTTGCTGTGGCTAATCACCTTTGCTCTTTCGTAAAAAGCACGCAGTTTCCATTTGAGCCTGCCCTGCTGCATCAGATGTTATCTGCTATGGAGGTCACAGTTTGTTCATGCTCAAGCCACAATGTCCAATAATTTGTAATCATTTTTATGTTTGCTCAGAGTTTTCAGGCAAAAATATTTTGCGGTGTGGTTTGAAAATAGTTTATTGCGAGAGGCACACAGGGTATTTGATATTCTCCATGAAAATCACTGTGTTCTTAAAAACATGTGTATATTCCTTGACTTACATGAGATCTACTAATCAATCAACCTGCTTGTCTGATCAATCATAGTATCCCACTTACCTGAATATTTGAACACCTCCCTGTGATATCAGTAGCAACAGCGAAGTCCCTAATGGATTTATACCATGGCATGCTTGTCTTTGGGAAAGTAGTTTCTCTGTTCACACATTTCCTTGAATTTCTTCTTGTGGTTGTTGCGAGAAACAGTATACTGCGGTAGATGGACCTGTGGGCTGAACCAGCACAGCTGCTGTTGCAACCAAAACTACGCTTAAGAGAGGATGTGGAAGGGGTTTGTTTGCTATCAGTTTTCTCCTTCCAGCTACTAGGGGTTTTGGGGTACAAATGTGAACCTGAGTTTTGAGTTTCATTCTTCAAGTGGAAATTTTTTTTAAAGGATACGGTGAAGAGACCTGTAATAACCCATTGAAAATGCACTTTCTGCAAATAGTATGCAACACTGACTTAAAATTTGCCATGTCTACAAACATCCCTGCCAGTAAACTGATTTGTGAGATTGTTCATCGAAACACAGCAAAAAAGGGGAGTGAACTCAGCAGAAAAGAATTAATTAAAAATTCGAAAGAAGATTTGTGGGTCATTCCTCAGGACCTGCTAACAGATTTAAGGCAGCTTAGCAGAGTGCTGGTTTGGGGGTATGGTTTCACAACCCCAGGCAGTGCTATGCAAAGGTATCTTCGCTTGCATGGCTGAGGGTAGCACGGGAATCTCTCCCAGTGCTCCTAGGAACCCCCTGGGTGACTTACGGGCCAGGCACCATATAACGCTTCTGAGCACAACAGCTTTCTTGTTTGTTTAGGCGCTTCCAGAGGCACACTGTCTGTGAACGACCCAAGTATTGGAAAACAGAAACAAAAATAACAAGCTGCCTGTCTTTTTCCCTCCTCTGCCCTGCAGGAGAAAGAGCCTGATTAGTTTATAGGGTGATTTGTTTGTTTAGACTTCTGTGTGTGCTGACGAGTGGGTGTATGGATGTGTTGTGTTTTGCACCCACGTGGGTGGGTGCTAAAAGCTCACTGATGGAGGGCTATGTTGGGGAACTGGGTTCTCCACGGAGAGGGCAGGAACTCCCTCTACGGTTCTCACTGTTCCTGGGAGTAATTCAGTGCACCCAAAGCCCAGGGAAATCCTGTCTCCAGCATACACAGACCGCATCCTCAGAGCCAAGAGCCTGCTTGCTCCTGCACAGCGTAGTAACCGGGGGGTTACGAAGAAAGGTGAATTTCTTCGGCAGCTCAAGACAAAACCTGTGGCAGGCGGGGAGTACTGGGGCAGAGACCTTGAAGGTGACTCTGTCTTCATTGGTGGCCGGTACAAACGAGGGAGCAGCGGGGTGATGTTCTCACGGTAATCGGTGTTGCTAGGGAGACCAGGGACTGCATTTTGTCAACTGGAGCTTTTCCAGGATGCCTGGCTTCTTCATTAGATATTAGCTGCAATAATCAGTCAG
>NW_009258260.1:158107-174922 GCF_000687185.1 Egretta garzetta
GATCACTGTGCTGAGACCTGTGTCTGATAGGATAGGACACCATCTTCTGGCAGGTTGCAACTGGAAGTGGGAGTGTTTTCATAATGTGGTTATCTGGGAGCTACATAGCAGTAAGGCATCCAAAGGGTCTTCAAAGCCACAGGCGGACTTAACAGTCCGGGGCTGATGCCTTCAGTGGCAGGTGGTGCTATGGAAATATGTAAGTGCTTTGAAGTGTTTTGCTTCTTTTTTGCAAACATCAATTTGGTTGCCACTTTCCTGCTTTCTCCTGCCACAGCTCTTTCTTTAAAGGCTCCTTTAATGGAGGCACAGCATGCACCACCTCATAACAAAATATACCGTCCCCTGCCTGTGGAGGCTTCTCCCCAAGAATAGTTTGCAGTATAGCCCAGGTCTGGAACCTGTTTGTGCTATTTAAGTTTGCTTAACTAACCAGGGATCTCTTCTTCCCTGAATTTAAGCTTTCTCTCAAAATGAGTGCACTTGGATAAAAAAAAAAAAGGAAGGATTTTTCCCAACCGTAGCATGTACTTCCCAAACAACTAACAGAAAATCTGAAACACAGGAACTGCAAAATGAAATTCCATATAAAAACATGGATCTAAGGCAGCAAGGGAAGATTAATAGAATTCAGTTAAACAAAAATAATCACACAAAAATATATTTCCAGAATGATATGCTTCTCTAAAAAAACCTCCCAAACCCATCAGTCACTAAAAGCGTAGGAAATTCAAAGCGAATGTGAAGATATGAGAATCTCTAATAACGGTAAATACAGAATTGCACGGTGAAGCAACCTTAAGTCTGACTCCAGCAATGATTTGAGAAAAATCAGACATTCTCAGACTAACCTTGTCCATCCATTACCCACAGTGTCATCAGATCAATGGCCACAAAACTAGAATGCTTTATTCTCCATCGCTCTGAGGTTGTGCTGACTCTGGCCCTTCTTTACAGCCATGCACTCTCTACAGAAAAACACATATTTCACAAATTCCTCACCAGACAAATAGCACATCAAAGCCATCACTCTGCACTTGTCATTCTGATTCTATTTACCCCAATTAAAGAAAGGACTGCGAAACATGGGGCTAGCAGAAATTAATCTCCTCAGCTCTGTTCCCTGCCTACGCTTGCCATGCAAAGAAGCCCTTTGCCCAGAAAAGCAGAGCCTGGCTCTTTGGGAAGTGCTGGGCAGGGTGGTGACCCTCACTACCTAGCGCTTCCCCAGCACAGGGACCTGCAGGCCAGCAGAGATACCTACTCAGGCCCCCCCAGCGTGGGGAAAGCCCACTTACCTGGCCCTGCCTCAGCTCCAGCAGGCTCCCCACTGCTGAATGCTGTCCTCTGTGCTCCCTGTCGGCCGGGGGAATCACTGCCCAGTGTTGTAGTGTGCTCCACAGATGCTGTTGCCTGATTTTTGTGGTGGAGAGGATGTTCAAAGAGGGCACTGGTGCTGCTTTGAAACTTCTCTCACTTACCAGATTGCTATAAAGAATACATGAGGGGCAGGACAATAGGACTTCTACACATCCATGGTGTCTGGATCTAACTTTCTGCTATGTATCATTTATATTGATATTTTTAATGCCTTGCAATAACTACAGCTGCTCTCTCTCATTTGCAGGCACTGCAACAGAGGGGAACAGAGCGGTGGGTGGCCAGAAGCTGGAAACATGGGCATGGAGGCAAACTGAGGATGCCCTGGAGTCAGAAGGATCTGATGTCTCCTTCCAGAGAGCTGTGTAGCGGCACTGCACGTGATGGAGAGATCCCTGCTACAGACCTGAGCCAGCTCTGCAGGTGTCAGTGAGCAGCTACAGACAGAGAACCACGTCCAACGTTGGACTTGACACGTAAGACCATGGCTGGATCCAAAAGACACAAAGCATTATTTCTTGGAGGTCTCAAGCAAAACAGAGCTGGAGCATCTGTTGGTTTAAACAAACCTCGGCCAAAGGAAGGCTCCTGCACACCGCAAACACAAAAGCACTAGAATGTCCTTTGCTGTGAACAACCTCTCATACTAGAGAACCCCTTTCTAATATCACCGTTTTTCCGACTGTGTCTGATGATGGCACTGGTTGTTTTCTTCACAGTTCACAGAGAGGGCCATCAAAAAATAGCCAACTTTTCCCTCCTCTCTGTTGAAAGTCTCCATAACCTTGGTGGGAATTTATAGTCTGTCATTGCCTTTTGAGATGCCATATGTGCAAGACAATAAGAGGGAGGGAGGCACTTTGTTTCTGAAAATGATGCCATGCTTAGCACTATTACAGCATTGTGGACAATGTATATCATTTAAAGTAGCAAGAAGAGGTCTGGGGTGAAGGAAGACCTTGTGGCAAGCACAAATGTCTCTTGTCCTTGGGGGCAAAAAAAAAAAAAAAACCTAAACCAACCCCTCAACCTCTGCTAATTAATGTAATATAATCCATTCCAAGGGGAAGAATGTTCTGAATTGTTTTTTAATTATTTTCCATGGATAAATCTTCTCTGACAGGAAAGATTCAGCAGTACCCAGTGAAGGGCAACTATTTCTAAGGGTAGAAATTCATTGCAAGATTCTCTTCAGCCTGAGGGTGACATCCTAGCTGGGAGATTTATGGAGAAACTACCATCACACCTGAATTTTTTGAGTCCCTTTACTTTGGTTGACCCTAATGATTTGGTGTCACCTTGTGGATTTTGCTAGTCCTATCTTGTCTTACTCAGAAAGCCAAGTTCAAAAGAACCTGCCAACACGTCTGCCTCTGCTTCTGCTATTTCTCTGGCTATTAACTGTTGTTATTATTATTATTATTATTATTATTATTATTACTAGCATTAAAATAGAAGCCCCTTAGAAGCTCCTGCTCTAGAACTCCACCGAACAAACACAGAAGAAAAATACAAGTTTCTTGACCTGTAAGTTTGAGGATTTATTTGCTGGCATCATTTGGGCAAATGACCCATGGCAAAGTGGCTTAGCCTTCACAGCCACTGAAGCTGCATTGCGCCTCTGAGATCCACTGCCTTACGCCTGCAAATTGCATCTCTGTGTAGGCAGTGCCTGGCTGGCTGTGCTGCTGAGGGTGTGGGCTGGTGATGTGCCTCCTACCCAACCCCCCCAACACCTTCAAGTAGAATCAGTGATGGTGGCAGCACGTGCTGATGGCTGTGTGCCAGGTTGTGTCAGTGCCAGGAGAGTCTTCAGCCATTATCCAAACTCACTTATTTGTTATTGTCCTATTAGGAAAAGGCTGAGGGCCATGTGGAGACATCTGGAAAGCTAAATCTGGGTTGTGATAGGAGAAATTAGGTTACGTTGAACACTGCTGGTCCAGGCAGTCAAGAAAGCTGTTTTGATTGTTCCCCGGTCCTGAACCACAGGATGCATTCTGCTGCCCATGCCCCTTGATCCAGATCCCATCTGAACTGATTCAAGGCTGCATTTGTGTGTCCGTGGGACCTGTGGCCAAGTCGCAGATCCCGGCTGTGTGACAGGGCAGATGATGAGCACTGACTCTGTACTGTGATGATGCCATCAGTTCTGGCTTAGCTTGTTTGTTTTCTATGTGTCCTGCTCATGGGACAGCATAGAGGTATGTGATTAGGTGATCAGCCCTGCAGTGTAGAGTGAAAGTGGATGAAAAAAAAACCCGAAACCAAAACAAAAAAATCATGACATGATGACAAGTGTCTAATAGAAAATTATAATAATCAGTAAGGGTGGGAATAATATTTAGTTCCTCTCATAATTTCCTGAAACATTCTCAACCATCAGCATGCCAGCAATACTTTACCTTGGTATTAGCATTACCAGCTAAATGCAGCTTTGAAAGAACATGTTTATCCAAGAATCTGAATGCTGATATAAATGCTCAAGTTGCTATGAGTCTTCTTTAGAGTCTTGGCGAGCAACTACAGGTCAATTATGACATTATTATTATCATTATTATTAATCATGGTATTATTTACTGTAGCAAAACAATTGTGGGATTTCTCCCCAAGGTTTAATGATTTTTGTTTCTTTTTTCTTTTAAAAAATAATTTTCCTCCCAAAGAGGTGCAAGTCCTCTAAAGAGATTCTAACCTACCAGTTTGGGGCTTACTTTTAAACACTTTTGACAGAACTCTTAAAAGTAGTGCCTGGACTATCCGCTAAAAACTACTGGGATAAAAACCGAAAGAACTCCAGAAACAGTCAACCCTTGTCCACGTGTAAATATGAATATCTTTGTGTTTTGTGTTGTACTCAGCACAGTAGGAAGCCAGTCTCAGTCTAGGGCTTTGAGGTGTTATCACAGACAGTAATGCTCAACCAAGTAAAAATAAGACTAGGGGAGGGAAGAAGCAGATACAACTGAACAGGGGGAGCACAAAGTAAGAGCAAGATGATTAATTAATGAAAAGCTGAACAAGCAAACAGTTCATCTCTTCTTCCAGGCTATTAGCAAGTGACATCATCAGTGGTGGTTCATTTTTTGTAGGGTACTCTACTGTGAGGTCATCCTCCCTTCACACTGGCAATTGGCCAGTGACTTGTATTTAAATACAGAATATAGAGAGAGCAAGGCACATAATTCCATTTTAATGGATGCTTGTATAAGTCTAAATCAATCCACCCAGCTAAATAATAAATAAACATAACCAAGCCTGAACCAAACAGACTTGAGAAGGGTTTACTGCCTGTATGAACAGGGTTTGCATCCTTGGCCACTAGCTAGGCAATGCCACAGTTCTTTGCAGGATCATAATGCATTGGCTGAGACTGCGATTCCTATGCAGGTAGTACTGGATAGGCCTTTATGGTAGCTTTTCACATGCCTTTAAATGAGAAAAACACCTCATTAATCGTAGGTGTGGTAGGACTTCTCCCCACTGTGCTGGAATAGCAGGAGTCCTCTAAGCCTACAGGGAAGATGTTGAGGCTCATCTGCATCAGGTGCTCTGTCTAGAGGGTGGGGCCAAAGCAACTCACCTGGCAGCCCTCAGGACCTCAAAAGTCCTAGTGGGGGAAGTTGGTGGGATTTGCCAGATTTTGGTGCCTGTAGGAAGGGTTGTGATGAGCTGCAAGGGTGGGTAGGGGAGTGAGATGGTTAGTGTGCTGGTGCCTCCTGCCCTTTGATGTTCAGGGCTAGCATAGTGTTTGGTTGTTACATTAAGGAGGTGGAAAGAACCAGCCTTATCTTTCCTGAGCTGCAGTCAGCTACAGAAATATGAAGGGTCCAGCTTACAGCAGCTGTGTCAGATGCTTTCAGAAATGATTACAGGCTAGATTCTAAAAATGAGCTAGGGAAACAAAAGGGAAGGACACAAAAACCTAGATTTTTAGGTGCCAGGCTTGCAGAATGTAAGCAAGGCATTTCAGCTCTCAGTGCCCTGTGTGGAATAAATCAGGTGTTTCAGAAGAATAACAACCTGCAGCTTCCTGCCAGTCTCCCTGGAGTCAGTCATCTCCCAAAGGTAGCGTGTGGGGTGGGAAACCCCCCTTGATGATCAGTGTGATGAAATTGTGAGCCTCATGTGAAAAGTGCCTGTTTGCCCCCCTGTTCACATTGGGGGTGTGTGTGTGTGTGTATATGTGCATGTGCTAGTACAGTAAAGGTCATGAAGTGACCTCCTATGTAGGTTGCAAGGAAGGTATTTTTAGCATACCACACATATGCAGTAGGTAACTACTGTTACAGCCCTGTGGAAGAGGAATGGGGGTGGACCCTGTGGACCATTGCTGTAGCCTGAGCTGTGTGTATTGATTGAGGGAGCAGGTTTCTTCCATATATTCATAGAGGCTGGTTTAGCCTGAGCTGGGACTCAGAGACTGTGTCTCTCTTTCTCTGGTTATGATTTATGACTTCAATCCAATTTATGGCCATTTACAAGAATGCTGAACTGGCTGTAAATCAGTAAAAGACCATAAAATACTCATGAGAACTGCTGAAATCCATCTGTGTGAGCTTCCTTCCCTCCCAAGAGCAGCCAGCTGAGGGCAGGAAGATGTAGCCCTCCCGTCAAGCCCGCTAGCAGCGACAGGGGGTGGGGGCGGGATGTAGTGCTCGGCTGGAGGGAAAGGTGAAGGCGAAGGAGGCTTGCTTTCTGAGAGTACACAGGAGTCAGATGAGCCATTGCCCGAGGAGCAGAATGGTGATAGCAGCAGCTCTGTAGGGCTTCCTGGGAAGAGCTTTACCTGAGAGCAGGGCTTAGGTGAAATCCATGGCTGCAGCCAGCCAAGGGGAAGCAGTGAGTGAAGTCGCCTTCAGTGATCTACAGTTGTCTTGCAGTAGGTCAATGTTTTATTAAGAAACTGATTTTTGTGGACAGTTCGTGGGGAGCACAGACATAAACTCTCTGGCTATTTTTCTTCTTACCAGCTACTCCAAAGACATATTTGTGTGGCATGTTAGTTTGGCCATCATGAGTTAGAATCACAGTCCCCAGGGATTTTGTAAGGTAATTCTTTACCTGCCTATCTTGCCTGAAGATCTCATCTCAGCAAGGAGATCAGATCATGTTCAGAGTGTAAGGAAGCCCTCCAAACGAGGGGCCAGATGGTGCCAAATTGCATGCTTACCCCAGCAGCAGAGGATGCTGCAGTGCACTACAGAGCCCCTGGGATACCCCTATTTGGATTCAAATCCTATCTTTCCCTTGTTTGCAGTGCAGATCCTCCCCCTCAAAAAAAAAAAAGAGCGTTAATTGCCAAGCAGCAAGTGGAAGTCGATGAGAATGTTTGCAAGCTTCCTTCTTCCTTTTTACCCTACTGTGAGTTGATGATCAGGCAACAGTGGAGCACCAGGCTAGAAGGCACTGCAGGGCTCAGCAGGTCTTGTTCTGCTCTTGCTCTCTCTAGCAGCAATGGTGTTGTAGAATAGGATCGGTAGAAAATAAGTGAAGGATCCAGAAGTATCCCCCAAACTCTCACTCTGTAGCAGAGCACTTCCCAGTGCATCGCGATGTTCAGTTCTGTAACAAATGATCAAAAGCCAGAAACTCCAGTGTGCTAGGAGGAGACTAAACACTCCCCAGACTTCTCTGCTCTGAACCACAAAGAAAGGGAAGCTATTGTTAAATCCTCCACCTCCCCAGTGGGGATACCAGGTTCTTGGGTGGAAGGGGAGCTGTGATGATGCTCTGCTTTTCTTTCCTCCTCTGTCTTGGTGAAAAGAGGACTAAGCTTGCTCAGGTGCCTAGGCAGTGAGATCCAGAAGGGGGTACAATCTTGCTCCTCCTGAGCAGTGGGGTTTAAACCATTGGGTTCCCCTGCTGAATGTCTGCGAAGTCTTAGTAAGGTAGCCAGCTGAGATAGGTTGATTTGCTTTTATTTCTGTAACACTGGAAGACAACAGAGAGGCTAAGAGTGCCTAAGACACTGCTAGCTATGGGGTAGCTCTGTGATAATCTCTGCCTCAAGTCCTGGGCGCTGCATTTGGACCACAGCTCAGAATAATCTAGCCTTGATTTGAAGACATGCCTGCAAGGAAGCCTCCCACAAGCCTTGGCACGCTGTCCCAGAAGGTAATTACCCTTGCTGTTAAACATTGCTAGTCCGAATCTGCCTAGCCGCAGATCTGGATCTGTGGCTGTCTTGCACAGCATCCATGTGCCAAAGCGGCACGGTGCTTCACCTCTGAGCCGGTGTTCCTGACTGGGCTGGCTCAGGAAGCTGCTCACCTCTGGAATGCCGCTGCAGTTTGCCAAAAGCAATGAACCCTGGCCAGCGCTGTGTGTGTCTCTTCTTTCTTGTATGCAACATCTTTGGGAGAGATAAGTGATTGTGCTGTCTATGCACCGTCTGTGACCCTGTAGCGCCCTGAGAATGAAATCCAGGCTCCGCTCTACTTCACATTCAAAACAACAGCAGAAAATAACTTCCACTTTCTTCATTTCTGTGGGCTTGGGCTCATGGACAATGATTACGAGAAATTGCTACAGCCAAGTGGTGAGTGAGTGAGCAAGCCTGAAGAATGTCTCCCTTATCCCTCTGGCCAGCACAGGCTTAAAAAGCAGTGCTGATCACCTGGCTGCTTGGACAGGGCTAAATCCATGCCAGGAGAAGCCTTGCTGAGAGCGAGGGGAGGACAGAGGGAAGATAAGCTTGCAATAAGCTGCTGAAAAGCTGGGAGGAGCCTACACCTCCATCTTGAATGGGCTATCCTTTGCCCATCTAATGTAGGATGCAGGCCCTGGGTTGGCGCCTGCTACTCTGCACATCAGCTGCTGGGCATGCAGGAGTTCTGGGAAAGGAGATGCAAACTGGGACAGCCTCCCTGAGCTGTGCAGATTCTTTGCATTTGTGCTCTTGACTGGGTTCCTTCCAGGGTGTCACCTGAAACCCAGGACCTACTTTCTCCGTAGTCTTATGCCTACTTGGCAAATAAGCAGTCTCCTCCTATTATCACTCTTTTTCCTGAGGAGAATTCCCTCTCAAGGCATTCCTTAGAGACAAGCCAGCATTTGTCACCGCCCCATACCAAAATTTCCCAGGGTTGCATGTTTCATTGCAGGAATTAGATGACCATCATCTCATAGACCTACTGTTCACCGCATGTGCCCTTAATGCTCTGTGGGGAGTTCAGCTTAAGATCAGGATACCTGAAAGCCAGTGATGTTATGAGTACAGGAAACCACTGCTAAAGGTTTGGTTATAATTAAGGGATTATATAGTGTGTGATTCTCCGGCAATGGAATATTCTACCATGTCTCACATAGCCTAAAGTTTTAATTCAGAATCTAAGGAGTCTACAGCTGGTTTTCTCTTTTATTTATTTCAGGTTGAGTTGTGCGAATAATGGATTTTTCTATTCTGGACAAAAAAAAAAAAAAAACTGAAGGAAAAAGAGAATGGTGGGTTTCCCCTGACTAGAAGTGTTCTCTTCTGTACAGCCCTACCCAACTGAACACTAAGTTCAGGACAATGAGAGTAGTCTTCAGGTAATTATTAATGTAGCTGAAACTATAGACAATGGGCACCTGTCAAAAGAAGAAGATGGAAAGTAATTTCGTGTAGTGGACCAAGAAAGTTGGCTAGGACTGCCAAGACTGAGCCGAGTAGGTAAGAGGTAATTCCGGCAGGGGGAGATTGCGACCACCGACTCATTGACCACCTACTCAAAAGGGAACAATAGAAGTGAACAACTGAGTTTGCACAGTAATTTACATAGGAAATGAGAGAATTTTTACCAATCACTAGGGAGAATGTTATTGATTATGTATGAATGTAATGAATATGTATATATTTGATTTATATAACCTGACTGAAACAGGTGCCAGGTATGCATGTTAGGTGGAGTGATCCCCCATGTATCCGGCACTGTGAATAAAGAATGCCTGCCTTTTAACACTACATTGGTGTTATGAGGTTTATTCCTCCCGATTTCAGTGACAGAAGTACCTTGTTCAATCCAAAACTGGAAAAGAAAAGTTTCATCTGATTGTGGGGAGGATGTTAACTCATTTCTTGTAAAAGTTTTCATTTTTTTAAGACTGGACCATTTTAAAAAAAGGTGTAATAATTTCAATAATTTCAACAGTCAAAAAAAGAATCTGACTCTCCTGAGATTTCTTTTCCCCATCTTTCCCCACACCTCACTTTTTCTTTTATCCAGAAGTGTCAAAATTAACCCAAATTCACTTAGAACCTCAGAAGTGGAATTTTTGTTCTGCTCAAAAATGTTATGCACAGCCTTTCCTGACAATGTCTGGTTTGTGGCATGGCAGTTCCAGTGAGTTTGCAGGGTCTCACGTTTATTTTCTTCTGGTACCATGAGAGCAAATAGTCTCCACTTGAGTGAAATGCAGTTCCTAACAAGTTCTGCAGTGCTTAACTGTAGTTTCAGAGTTGAGCCTGACAAAAAGCAAAAGTTTCTGCAAGCCAAAATGAGGCCCGCTGGTATGCTGAAAGCTTCCTCGCTTCAGCTGCTTTACACAGATGTAGCTGATTTGAACATAGTAAATAATTTGTTGTATAGGAAGGTGTAAACTCCTGTTTCTTCTCCCAGAGCTGAGCTGGCTGTGTAGGACAAGAAAAGTTACTTTGGTAAGTGAATGCAGGGAGTCTGTTTGTGATGCATACACACAGGAAACAGATTTGTTGAATGTGAGGAGGCAAACCTGCCATCTGATAGTAACTGGGCAGGTGGTGATTTGCGAGTACTGTTCCTGAGTAGCTGAGAATTATGCACATCCTATTATGTTTGTTAACCCATCTGTCCTGATTTCCTCCCCCCCAACTTTTATCTTGTTCTCATCTTTAAGGCTGTTTGCTCTTCTTGTAGAAGGTTGTCATTTAGTCTGAGTTTGTACAACCAATATTGCTGAATTATGTCACCAGTGTGTCCCCAGGTATGTCCTATCTTTATGTATGTCCTTCTTGGACCTGACTGACTGTGAGTAAATATTCAGTCTTTGGAAGAGGTGATGTTGCTGTCATTTTCATTATACTGATTTGAAAGAAGCAGTCTGAATAGCTGAATTGTTGCCCAGATGAGGGCAATTTTGTGATCACTGTTGCTCCTTGGGAGCCAGGCTTTGAGGTTCAGTGGAGATTTCTAAAAAGGAGATGGCTTTGCACTCTGTTGGTGACTGGTGTGCAATGGCAGGGGGGTGCATTTTTGCAATATGCTTGAGCAACCAGTTTTACTTCCACTGGAAGCCAATCTTTAAGGTCCCATCTATTGACTACCTGTGGGCAATAGTAACAATATATGTTTATTCCAGTGTTCCATTAGCAATTTCCAATAAGACTACGGCAGCGGACCTGTCTATGATCATAAAAATGTATGGAGGCAGCCCTTTATGCCTCATCGCCTGGAAACCTGAGGTGGCCACTCAAGTCAGTGTGGATATGGAGGCCCAGGAGTGAATAAGGTCAAAGCTCATTCAGAACGAAAGGGGGGAGAAAACAGCATAAGATACAGGAAAATGCAAGGCCCGGGATCCAGCCAGAATTAAACAGGCCAACTTTGTGCACAGTGTCTAAGTCATTAGTAACCAGCAGGGAAGAGCTCCTGAGGTCGGTTCAGACCTGGCATGCAGCAGCTCGCAATTGGCTCTGCTGCGTGCCAGGGCAGATGGTGGCAGCTGCTGTTGTACAAGGTTTCCCCAGCCCAACGTTATTACCTGTTGCCAAATAGAGGGGGGGGGAAAGAAAGGCAGAAAGTGGTGTGGCTTTTCCTAGTCTCAGCCTTAAGCCAACTTCACCCCTTCATGATGCTGAAATTGGGAAATGGCACTCAAGACAGTGCATGCAAATCGTTTGAAATGGGATCGTCTCTTTTTCCATCCTGCTCTTTTGCTTTGATTTCCACGTTAGCTCTCATTTTTCCCTTGCCTGTGTTTTCCCCTCAGTGTTTGACCTTTCCTCCCCAGTCCCCTGGCCTTTTCTATGCTAAGCTGATAAGAGGGAGCTCAGAGTTGATATGCAGGAATCCCTGGACACAGCTATTTTTTTTCATCAGTAGTTAATTTTCCATTTCTTTTATTTCCTTTGAGATTCAATACATCTACTTTCATGCTTCTGTGATTCAGTTTGTGGAGGAGACAGACAAGGAAATGCTGAATAAATCTCTTGCCTTCTCTCTCTCAATCCTTTACTCCCATCTTTGCATTGCTCCCTCTCTCTCTCTTCTTTCATACACCACAGTTTTCACATCACTCTGGGGTTTTTTTGCTTCCTAGGACTCTGGATTAGGACAATTACAGATGCTGAGAAGGAAGTCAGAGATAGTCATGTTTGGTTGATTAGAAACCGTTGTGGCTCCAGCCCTCCCAGACTTTCCCTGCGCACATTTTAGAAAGCTGCCACGTGGCTTCACTCAGAAGCTTTGTCAGTCCTGCACCGTGCCAATTCCTGAGGAGTATGCAGTGTAGGTTAGAGTGTTCTCCATAAATACCATCCCTTTCAAGGCTTTCATCTTGATGACAGAAGAAAAAGTTTATTAGAGAGGAAAGGCAGCATGCTGTGGAAATGCATCTCTACCAGTAGGAAAATAGGAGGAGGGAGATGGGAGTGAAAGGGAGGGGCAGAAGACGGAGAGAAAATGATCAAAATGCCTCTCCTGCAACATTAAGCTCAACCCTTTATGTCTAATTTATTGCCTTCTCATATGCCCTGAAACTGAGTAAATACAGTTTCTTGGGCTACTACGTCCCTACTATGTTCCCTGCTGATCTTTTACTTGGTGCAGAGGCAACAGTTTTCTATTAGGAAATAGTCTGCTTAGTCTATTATCTAGCGTAATAAACTGCCATCTCATTACTAATGGAGGGTTGCTAACTAGCTAAATGCTATTTTATCCAAGACTCATGTTTGTAGCATCTGACTATGTTAAAATAGCTGAAGTCACAGGCTAACAGTACCTGTCATGTCTGAGGGGAACACGTGTTGATTTCTGAGCAACTGTCTAGTTGTGTGATTTTTAGGAGGCATGTCTGAGGGAGCACATATGGGCAAAGGACTGCCAAATGCGTTTCAAACTCGTCTGGGAGAAGTCTGCTCAGCAGCCAGACAGGACTCAGACATGGCATCCAAATAAAAGCAAGAAAATATCATTCAGATTATTAACAGAGCGCAAGAGGATACAGGATTGTTTCACGCATGCACTAGAAAGATTTTGGATACAGTAGTCAAAATGTCCCTCTCTGTATAATGGAGCCAGTGATGATGAAGTCCACAGGGACAGTACAATATGACAAGGATTAGCATTTGGGCTGTTCAAGGGCTAAAAACTTCTCTCATATTCCTCTGATTTCTCTGGTGGTCAGATGGGCTAAGAGGTCAAAATGTGGTTGTTGAAGTGTTTGGCTCGAGCTAATACTAACTTTGTTGCTCTTTTAAGACCATAGAAAGGGAATTGGTCTTATCCCCCAACTAAGCACTGGTAGGAATATTCACAGCAGTTTCTAATCTGCTGTAGTGGGATACTGGTAGCATGTATCAGAGTATAAAGCAATCTGTGACCTGTAGTCTCCATCCTTAACCACTGTTTTCACCTAACTCAGGAGAAAAAGCCTCCTCCCTGGATCATCCTTCTATAACAACAAAAATGTCTTTCCCCAGCCTTGGTTCTTTTATGAACAGACTGAACTACAAAGAATAAGTCTGTGCAGCTGATCTGATGCATGGAGCCCTTGCAATGTTTGATGCTGTGCCTAAGTGTCAGGGAGGTATCTCATGACCTGGCATCATGAGTCATTATTGGCTCTGTTTGACTGCAGGAGCTCCTGGCTCCTGAAGGGAAGGAGTCTCCACTGTGTGTTGGTGAACAACCCTAGCAAGCCAGAGGACCATACTGACCCCAAAAGGAATAGCATGAGGTCCAGCAATGAGATAAGAGTTGCTTAAGGAGGCCCCAGGAGGAATTAGTTCTCCATTGCTTTCTACTTCTGCAAAGTAGGAGATTTATGGCACTTTTATTCAATTATGCAAACATGACCCGAGCTCCAGGGAAAGGTGTGTTCTATAAATCTAGAAAAGTATCAGTCAATGAAACAAAATGTTTATATGTCTCAAAGGGGAGTCCTTGCTACGTGGTAAAGCGTGAGTTATCTCAAGCTGAGGATCTTCTGATGCAAGTTTGAGCCAAGAAATGAGTAATTTGCTTTGGGCTCCAAACACACCTGGCAGAGTAATGGATTATTTAGTGTTGTGACTGGGCCAAAAAGTTAGCAGAAACAGTTGGATTTTAGCCAGACCAGAATTTTTTTGTAACAGTGTTGCCGAAGCAAGGCATCTATGCCTTCCCCTTTGGCATCATCTTGGTCAAATCCAAAATGTCGTCTTTAATTCCCCTCAAAATGTCAGCTGCATTTTCAGAATAACTGCTATTAAAATGCTTTTGTTATGTAGGGCATTGAGCATTTTTGCAGCACCAGAACACAATGATCCTCACTTAAGGGAAGCGGGACCTAAATATCTGCAGAGCTTTCCCAAGGAGCATCTGTGTATGTTGGGGTGGTTTTTAAACCAGACACAGGCACTGCTATTCTTTTGCTTGGCAGGAGATCAGTCAGGACTGGTGCCCCCAAGATGACTTATGGTCTTGAAACCATCTTATTGTACTAGGCGATCTCAGGAGATCTCTTCCAATCTCAAAGGTCCTGTGATTCTGTAATTAAGCTGCTATTGATAGCAGCTCAAACTGAGTGACCAGTTTGGCATCTTGCAAACAGACCCTTTTCATCCCCAGAGGGACAGTTGGTTAAAACCAGTCTTTGATGGGTTAAAAGAGTCCAAATAAATGGGCCATGCTTTCTGGTTGTCCTGTTGCCTGAAAGTAGGCAAGATTCTGTCTGCAATATGGACATCACCAAAATAAGCAAGCTGCTTAAGGTTACATTTATTCTTTTAGCAGAGAGAGGATTTGTTAATCTCTGCTAACTCTAGATGAGACAATGGTCTTGGATGTGTCTAAAATGCCATCTAAAGTACCAGCTAGATTGGTTTTGTACCCTTGCACATGCTGCTGCTTGAAGTACAGATAGGAGTCTAAGAAAGATTTGCTGATTGTGCCCTAGATTAGAAACAAAAATCCCAAACAAACTCAAAACTCAGCTGATGAGCTACTTTTGTTCCATAGTTGAAGAAGCTGTTTGTCCTACTGTGTGCTTACTTCTCCTGCAGCTAACACCACTCATTGAGAACTTGATTATTTGCATTTTCCACCCTCTGCTACATTTACTCTGAAGATGAGTCCAGCTCTAGTTTGGGTGAAATTTAACTGTGATTGCATTCATAGGACAAAATAAATTTATACATATATATATATAAAACAGAAATTGATATCACTTCAGATTGTGTGAGCTTCGTAAGAAGAGGTAGCAAGTCCTGGACTGTCAAGATGGGGACCACTGTGATTGGCAATAATGGTGCCTCAGTTCAGACGGATCTGGGATATCTCAACGTGAAATGAGTCCCAGAGATGAAAGAAATGCAAAAGAATGAACTGCAAGGTTTCATTGACAGTGATGTATGGAAACTGAAAGTAAGCAAGTATAGGCTGACCAACTCGCGTAGGGTGTTAGGATTCTTTAAAAGCATTTAAAGGATTGGACACATTAAAGAGACATGCAGGCTTGCTTAAGGGTGTAGGAGTAACAAAGAGGTGTTAGTTAGCTTGGCTTAGGGATGTAGGACTAATAGGATGTGATTTGTATTGCTTAAGGATGTAGAAGAAAGAAGATTTACATAGCATGGTTTAAGGCTGTAAAAGAAATAGGATGAAATTAACCACATGAAAAATTTAGGTGATAGGAAAAATTTTCCTTAACAAGTCTTGCAGGATGGTTTTCCAAAGGAAGAAATGATAGTAGCATCAGGCAAATTCCCCCTGAATTGGATAAGTCACCAGGGAAGGTACCTTAAGCTCCTGTGGCATCTTGCATGCAGATCTGGAAACAGCAAAAAATAATTATTAATAGGCTTTGATTGGTTTATCCGGTATATATTTTCTACTTTAGTTTCTGACCTTTAAGAGTCTCCTGTGTGTGATGTTTTTTTTACCGCATATGCTATGTAGTTATATGTAATGTTACGGGTGAGAAATCAAGCACACAAAAGCCTAGAAAGTAAAAAAAAAAAAAAAAAAAAAAGTGATGATTTCTCTTGCAACATTAACTTAACTGTTACAAAATGTATCAAAAGCCTGTTGACAAACTGGAAAAGGTTCAGCTAAGAGCCCACTGGAATGATGCAGAATTTGGAAATCTGCCTCAAAACAAAGACCTGGGAAACTCAATCTATTTAGAGAAGACTGAGAAGGATCATCACCACAGGAGCTGCTTACTGACTGAAGAAGAAGATTTCAGCAATTCTGGCAGAGAAAAGACTGACAAGACCCAGTAGTTGCAAGCTGAATTACACAAAAGAAGGCCGGGGCGGGCAGAGGGGAAAGTAAGGCATTTTTAATAGTGAGGAGAATTTTCCATTGAGATGAAATAACTGGAGAAATTCTAACTTTCCCATAAATCAGATTTTCAAATCAAGACTGGCCTGCTATCTACAAGATTGATTCTAGCTCAAACACAGGCACCTTGATATAGAAATTTCTAGTTGAAGCTCAATGGTCAATGCTAGGAAATCGGGTAAAATCATAACCTTTCTTTCTGGTCTTGATATATAAAATTGTGGTTTGTACTGCAAATTTGGTATCTCAGGAATAATATGGCTAGCTATAAAATTAGGATGTTTTCTATCTTCTTTCAGAGCTTTGTGATGGTTTTGTTCTCAGGGGTTACAGGGAGACTGCACATAAAAATGTGCTCTTCCCTGGAGTGCTCTTGCCAGCACACCACAGCTTCCAGAACCTGACATCAGTATTTTTCTCACTAGAAATGTCTGTTTCATGTGTGTGCAAGGATGGACATCGTCCTTACTGGAACCCATACTGGAGCCCATACTTGCAGGTCTTCCAAGAACATGTCTTAAAGCAGAAATGGTGATACAGATAGGACCTGGTTTTTAAAGCCTCTTCCACTGGGGACAGGGAAGTAGCACAACACAAAGGTGTCACGATACCTGGGAGGTGCTGTGCCTCAGGAACAGGGATATGGTTTTCATGAAACAGGCTGCTGCATCTCTACAGAACAGCTGCCACAGAGGGTAGGAAGGAAAGACTGTAAGAAAATGGGGCTTCTTGTGTGAAAGTAAGCACAAGTACACCAGTTCTCCTGCCACAGTGAGAAAAGTCAGACAAGTGGAGTTGGAGGCAACGTAGGGTACCACAATGCAAGGATGTAGAATTCGAGTGGTTGAGAAATGATGCTGAAATACATTTTTACATGAAGAAATAGAAGGCTAAGGTGAATGAGTGGGGGAAAGGAGGAGGCTGTGAAAGA
>NW_009258260.1:174958-197530 GCF_000687185.1 Egretta garzetta
TCACTGAATTTAAAACTGACCAGTCTCTCATTTCTCTTCCTCTGGGTCCTGTGTGCTTCAGGGGTCTCCACTACCTCAGCAAGAAGCTTTCCAAATGCAGCTTGTGTACTAGGCCTTCAGAGAAGAGCAGTACTTTGCAAAATGATTCTCTGGTATTAAGGATCTGTCTTTCCTCTAGGTCTTTTACCTAGAGGTTCCTCCCTTTTTTTCAGGGTGCTTAGCTTCCTTGTGCCCTCATATCAGATGATGAAGTTGACCTGAGCTGGAAAAGAACGAGTTTGGAAAAAGACATCCAGCATCAGAGAGAAAGTGAGAAGCCTGGACACGTGCCTGTCAACAGAAGTGGAAGATCACTCGCAAATGGAAGGCAAGTGCTGCCAAAATAAGGCCTGTGGGTTTTTTGAAAAAATGAGATGAATGGGACACATGGTCCTTGTAGCCTTCCTCAAGGGCTAAATTCTCAGACTAAGAGAAAATGGAAATTACTTTTCCCTGTTTCAGATATGTCTCTATTCTGTGTTGGAATAAAAGGTTAAAATACAGTTTTCACAGCAGCAGCCTGAGGTGCTACAGGGGTTCATGGGAACTGTAGTTGGGGCATAATTTTTTTCCTGCCTACCATTCTGTCTGCTGATGCCTGTCCCATAACTCCATAGACCAGTAGTTGCTCTTGGGCTGAAGTCTGATCAGTCTGGCTGTCTTTACTCTGATGGATAAGTTCTGGATCCATTTAAACTAGTTACTGTTAATGCTTTGGACCTGTTATGCGTATGCAGTGTGATTTGGGGAACAGGGAGCTTCTATCATCCTGCATTTTTTTTAAACCAGAATCCTTAATTTCCTAATAGAAACCAGAACTGTCTGCCACGTTTATCCTTTTTGGTGGTGGCTTTAGCCCCTGGCCTGTAAGCTAACTCATAAGGATATGATCTCTTATCCCAAGGCCATTTCTATTTTCCTTACAAGCTCTATCTGCTGCAGAGGGACAGAATATGCCCAGCAGAAGCAACTGAGCCAAGAGGGATGGTACAATTCCCTCCCCTGCTTAGGAAAGAAACGAAAGACAAATGGTAGGGGTCTGGAGGAGGAGGGGGAAGGCTCTTTTTGGCTAGCACAGAAGGATTGGGGTGTAGAAATAAGCTGCCAGGGCCAAACCTGCTGCTTCTGGGTGATAAGCCACCCAGTCACCCCGTCAGTCAGCTGGGAGGGGTGTCCTGGAGAACAAACGCCTTTCTGGTTTGGCGTGCAAGGAGTCAGGGTGATGAAGCAGCTGGCAGAGTTAATAATGAGCCTGTGCCATTCCCAAACAGAACTGGCAGAGCTGTAAGAAGTGGAGACTGGTGTGTGTGTGTGTGTGTGTGTGTGTGTGTGAAAAGTATAGGCACCTGTGTAGGGAGAAGAGGGCTGGGAAGAGGCTGGGTAGGACCTGATGGAGTACAGAGCTGAGGGCAGGAAAGCTGGGCCGAAGGCAGCTGGGTGTGCTTACGAGGAGGAGAGGAAGTATGTGGTAAGGCGGGGTAAAGCTTTACTAAAAGTGTGGGTGATATCCCTGTAAAGGAAAAATGGAAAATGTTCCCTTAGCTGGGACTAAATATTCTCAGTAAGGTATGGAGTTTCATTCCCTGCTTCCTAGTTACTCATTGGTAGCACCTCCACATGACTCTGCTTGGCTCATAGGTCTCCTTTCCCTGTTGGTGAGGAGGCAAAGGAGGTTCTTTGTCTCTCCTTGCCCTTGCACTGCTGTCACCTTCCCTAGCTGGATCTTATTTGAGGACAGATATAGGACAGACAGTGCAAATGCAAATACTGCTCAGATACACACCCATAGGCTCTTCTGCAGTGTGAAGCTCCCAGCTTGGAAAGGAACAAGTGTTTCACAGCTAGTCTTTCCAATGCGGAAGCAAGACTAGGGAATGCTGAAATACTGAAGGATGAAAAGACAACCTCTGCAGAGCCTGGTCAAAGAGGTAAATGTTTGGTCATTTCACTTCTGCCCCTCAGCTGCTGCCTGCTGCAGTCCTTCTCTCAGGAATGCAGCCAGTGACAGACTTGCTGGTATGATGTGGGACTGGACCATAAGAGCATCCTGTGTCACAGCCCCTTTTCAGGAGAGACTCATGTTCCTTAAGGTGTCTGCTCCAAAATTACTACCTTTGGACCAAATCCTAAAGCCTTTAATTCATGCAAAATTTTCAGCATCTTGGAACGATGGTTTGCCTGAGTAACAACTGCAGGATTTTGCCCATTCATCAGCTTAAGTAATTCTACAGAAATGACATTTAGAGTGCTAAGCCCTGACTTGCATACATCCCTACTAGGGCTGTGATTTTAGCCACTCTTTACAGAGGAGTCGTATCAGAGGCTGGTAAACTTGTGGAGGGGAAGGTCTCTATGGGAAAACAGAAGCTGCAGAGAATGGTGATGGTTTTTCCTCCCTTCCAGTGGGCAGGTAATCTATGAGGCAGTCAGGCAAATAGCAACTTGAACATAAATTTGAATGTATTTTTTCTTCTTTGCTTTTGACAGGAGTCCTTGTATTTACAGTATTAAATGAGTTTTCTGAATGCAGTTAGGTTGGAAGGAATCTGCAGTGCTTTCCTTAGCTGAATGGATGTGTAGCTTAAGTCCCTGAGTCAGCTGGAGAATTACCAAAGGAAGTGAGACAAGGACTTTGATAGCTCTGTATCCTGCCTTGAACAGAGGGCAACACCGACTATTTCAGCAGAAATTGCAAAGTGCAAGACCATGGAATAATCTACCAAAGAGACAGTTGCTGCTTGACTGGTGAAAGAGTTATGTGAACGAGTAAAAATGTCATATCCTCTCTAACATGAATGGGGGTGCTTTTACTGGTAGCATCTAATGCTTGTTGTAATTTACTTGGTCCTTGGCTTTGTCTGCCTCAGCAGCGAGTACCACAAGTAGTACACTGAGAGGTGCTTTTTTCATATCAGCAAAAAATCTTTTTGTAGTCGCTAACTACTGAGAGTGGAGGGGATTTTGTGGAAGATGAAGGCTGTGATACACTAATTCGCTATAACTGTATTTCTTAGTGGCTAGCCCCAGAAAAGGTGAGAGGTGGCTGGTTATTCCTTTAGCTCTACTGGTTAAGGGCTTAGATTAGAAGGTTCAGCCTCTGGCAGGCAAATGCTACCCTGCGTGCTGCAGCTGCATCCCGCGATAGCTGCATCCCGCGATAGCTGCATCCCGCGATAGTTGCACTTGTGTAAGAAAGCAGTCTGGCAGCTCCCTACACAGGCTGCAGCAAGAGAGCTGGCAACTGGGGAGGCCCGGTAAAGGAGGAACTTTCATATTATACTGATTTACTGCAAACTACCAGGATGCAACAGTAAACTCTTCCACTCTCTTCGCATTACTCTTATTTATACTTAACATCCAATACTTTGGCTGTCATTCTTTAATCAAGATTTCTTTTAAACCTGTCTGAGTTGCTCGGGGAAAACCCTGGGTAAATATTGTTATTAGTTAAGTAATAAGACACAACAGGGTGTGAAATATTACCCTATAACTCATGCCTGCTCTATAGCAGTACGTTGAGTGGCACAAGGCCAAATGGCTTTGTGTGTTATTTTTTTAGTTAAATCAAATTAAAAAGACACCAGCAAAGTGGCTGTGGCTGTTAAAACATGGCCATGGTGGTAGGGGGAAGAAGAGAGAAGTGTCATTTAATAAGGTATGCTGTCAATTGCTCACTTTTTAATTTAGTGAATGGTGAAAAGTACTAAGTGGAGAGCCCTGGAGATAGGTGTCCTTCACTTATCTAAAGGACAGATTGGACAGAAGCAGCAGCAGCGTGAGCTCTGTCATCACTCTGTGGCAGCAGGCTTGCAAGTTCCACCTCTGGTGGGTTAAAAGGGTCCATTTGCAAGATCCCATTCAAACTTTTGCCACTTGGTGTGAGTTGCCATTAACTCTGGCTTAATAAGGTGCTTCCAGGACCATAACTTGCCTTGGGGGCATCTGTCAAATTGGAAGACCAATCCAGGCTACCACTTAGGAAAACCACCAGATAGGTTTTTACTGATGACTTGAGATTCCAACCAGTTCCCTGGGACCAAACTCAGCCTCTGCATAAGTCAGATGGTTCTGTCTCATTTGTGCTCAGATAGCAGGGAAAAGGCATCCTTAATGAGTAAGCAGTGAGGCCAGTGTCACATGCTAAAAGAGCTGTTAACTGCTTTCTAACTTGTTGAGCGTTTGGAGTGGCATCTACTGCCCTCTTTTCTAATTCAGCTTTATATACCACAGCATGTAATCTCGGCCACACAGGATGAGTGCCTTGGCTGGGATTGTCAGGGCTGCACTTCGGCTGCAGAGATGAACTGGCCTCCTCTGAGCTCTTGCTTCTGTTTTAGTTTAGAACGACCTTTTTATGAGGAAATAAAATGGGTCCTGATCTCTTGCTCTATTTAAAAGCCCATTTGCTAGTGGCAGGAGTCTGTGTGTGTTTCCAGGAAGTGGCAAGCACCTCTTGGGTTGGCTGAATTGTGTATGGGTTTTTCAGGAATGAACTCCTTGCAATGCAAGGAAAATGTTAAATTTTCCTACAATCTTTTTTTTCTGTTTGCTTTGCACAGGCAGCTGCTGTCGTGTCCCTTACCCAAGGCCCATTAGCTACCCAGCAGCTTCTGATTCAGACAGCCAGGCTAGAAATGTAGAGAACCATATAAAAAAGATGCTCATTAATCCTTATTTGGTTCCTCCCATAGGCATTTTCCTTACATGCCCAGCATTTCTCACATGCTGGACTCCCTGTGCAACAGGAGGCTTCCATTTGCTTTAGTCTTTAAAGATCCAAGCAGTTTATTTGTGGAGCTTGCTGGGCTGCTTATTCTCTGATGCAGGGGCAGAAAAATCTAGTCCAGTAAGACTAGAAAAGGTGTAATGAATGGAGCGATGCATTTCACTCCTAAGAGAAAGAAGAAAAAATACACTTTATTTCTAAATTCCTTCTCAGAGAGGAGTCTGGGTGTTGCTAGATCCAATCCTAGTCCCAGACTTGGTCAACAGTTTGTCTAAAGGATTATATATGCCCAATTATATATCACTTAGCTAAGATTTCAAAGTTTAGCATGCTATTAGTCACTTACCAAGGATCTGTTGCGGCAAGGAATCTCTCAACGCTGAGGAGTAACCTTGAGAGACGTCCTTGCTGAAGGGGAGATGCTGGTGTGCAGCCCACTACCATGCAGGAGAGCTCAAAGGGCTCTTGGGTTGCTCACTGTTTATGGGGGTAAGATGACTGAGTCGGTCATATTTGCATACTAAGCACAGATTTTAGTTTCTTCACTGTGATTAGGTGGATGCATTGCACAATAGCCCTTGGCTATTGTCTTGTCTTATCTGTCTCTGGAATCCACTTTCAGCTGGATGCAGCCATCATGACCAGACACATCCGTTATGACCACCACTGGTGGTTATCACCTGAGCAGGGTTATGGGAGATAAAGGTGGGGGGGAACACCACCCTGTCACAGTAGGGGAGGATCCCTTTACTTTCCCTTTCCTCAGAGGAAATACTGCCTCTCTGGATGAAATAACCTAAAGGTTGACAGAGTTCTTTCTCACCGTGGTTTGAGGCTGGGACAATTCCCAGAGCAACACCACGTACTTTGCGTGTGCTCACGTGTGTATGTTGGCTTGCAGTTAGCACGGAGATATATCAATATTCCTGATGACAATAAATACAGCTATTAGGATGAGTCGAGAGCTTATCTTAATTGGGTAACAGATGAGCAGGCGTATGTTGCTGTTGAATCCATCAGCATTAACTGGGCAGAGGTAAGTTTGATCAATACTGACACTTGAGTGCATGGGTAGCCACTGGAAAATATTAATTTACAATCATGACCAGCACCTCTCATTAACCAGAAATGTGTTAACCCTAATTGGTTCAACAGGGCCCTGCTGTACTGCACTGTGCTGCTCAGTCTTTCTTCCAGTGCCTGAGCCAGAGTTGCCTACTGATGGGAACTCAAGTTTGTGCTTTGGGTGGCCAGGCTGGCAGCTGTACTGCAGCATCCATCAGGCCAGGAAGGTGTGCAATGCATGCCCACCTGGGTATACAGCCCATATAGCTATGTAGACGTGGGGACCTACATATTTGTCTCTTCATACGTTACAACCAGCTTGAATAGGAGTTAGGCTGAGTAGGAGCAACAGTGATTTATACCATCTGCAAGTCTGTGCCACAGACCCATAAGCATTCATATGCCTTTGTGTCTGTGCCTGCACTTGGTGCTTGTATGCAGATACGGACTGAGTACACTTGTGGGTAGCATTAGGTTGCCCTCAGAACTGTCAGGGTATGTAAACGACACGGCTCTTAATGGAAAAATTGTATATATATGTGTGTGTGTGTGTGTATGGAATACTTACTTATGAGGGTGTGTGAAAAATGTTTCTTGTGCTATAATGCCAGCAATGGTAATTTGTTTTCTCTACCACAACAAAATCCTCACAGAGATCCATTCAAAGCAGTAGTCTTCGGTATGTGCCATAAATATGCATAGTGTATATACAAATATAAGCTGTGAGGGTTGAAATCATCTTGTAATTAAGGTCCATGCCTGACAGTAAGGGAAGCTGGATTTGCTGTTAGACCTTTGGTATCTGTGGAGATAAGACTGCTATCTGTGTTCACCAAGGAAAGAATAAGAAGCAATGAGCTTAAATTGCAGCAAAAAGATCTAGGTTACACATTAGGAATAACTTTCTAGCAGTAAGAATAGTTAAGCACTAAAATAGATTGCCCGAGAAGGGTATTGAATCTCCTTTTTGAAGCTTTCTTCACAAAAAAACCCAAGTTGGATAAATACCTGTTGGGACTCATTAAAGCCAGAAAAAGGCCTTTATGTCTTTTGGAATGTTTTCCATCTATGTTTTCTCAGGACTTTAGGAGCACAGATGTTTCTGTTTCTTCACCTGAACATGGTCGGGTGTCAGTGCTGCTCATGCTTACAGCAACCTCATTTGCTACAAATTTAGCTGTAAACTCAGCTGGCCTTAATCTCAGTCCTCTGTTTTAATGGCCAAGTTTAAACAATGGCCTTTGCCAGTCATCGTAACTTGGCTACCCTTCTTTGATATTCTGGGAGCTGCAATGAAAGACGCTGGGCAGAAGGAAGCAATTTCTGAGTCAAATGAGTTTCAAGATCAAGAAAGCTTTTTCTCTTCAAAACTTTATTGTACTTGTGACTTCTCAACTACTACAACCTTTCTTTCTTGTTTTCTCTTAGTAGTGAAGGGTGTTATGAAACTTTCAGGAAAAATCCAATCCAAATATATCAACAGATGAAAACATCTGATTCTTGGCCTGCTACCTGAACCATGCTCCAGATGCTTTATTTCTAGTGTGCTTCTGCTGTTTGCCCTGTCCCTCTAGAATCCCCTGTGGGTTTTTTTGGTCTTATTGGCCCTCCCATCAGCCCAATGATTTCTTTTTGGCACTCAGATATCTACACCATAATTAAGTGATTTCCAAAGCATTTGCCTTTAAAAGAAAGAAGCTATTACTTCTATGATTCCACAGAATAGTAAACAGTTCTCTTGTCCCTTGTGTGTATCAAAAACTTTATGCCCTTTTCTGAAGTAAAAAAGCCAATTTTTGCCTTCCTCTATACTGTCAAAGAGGACACTGTGAAGGGATGCTTAAAACCCAGGGAATATGAAGGAGAGCAACAACCGGTAAAGCAACATATTCCAGTAGCTGATCGTTTGTGTGTATGAATAATTCCTGTGAGGCTGTCTGAAAGATTTATTATTTGGCAAAAAGATTAAATGAAAAGGAACAACTGTTGGCTTGTTTGAATGCTTCCATAGTGAATGAGTATGGCATATGGAGATTGAGAAACAAGGTCAGACTCTTTTATATCTAACTCTTGCTGACCTGTAGCCTGGATACTTGGTATTTATAATATTTGTACCAATGCTGTTTCTTGGAGCATCTTTCTCAGAAGCTCAGGAGGGATTTTTCTGACAGTTTTGTGTCAGACACTTCTGGTTTGTTGAAATACAAGAATGAACTGGTTGGTTTTAAATGTAACTTATGTTTGGAAGGAATTTTTGGTCTCAGCTGGGAATTTTTGATGAAAGAGGCCAGCTGGACATGAGTACCAAACAGCATGGTGGCCAAGGGTTTAACCAAGGAAGTTGGAAGTCACATAAAAGCCCCTGTTCTGCCTCTGTTCCCAACAACCATGGCTTTTCTTGGGTATTTTTTTTTCCCACCAGTTCAAGCTCTTTCTAAGCCTTGCCTGAGGGAGCCATTACACTTTATATTAGCTGTCTGCATAGTTGTCAAGTGGGAAGGAAGTTGGTTGTGTAGGCCTGCTGGAGTACTCACCTGGGATGTGGGAGATGGGAAATACAGGAACAAGAACTAGGACGACCCCAATCCAGCCAAATGCCTACCTATTTGTTATGCTTGAATCATTCTTTCTTGTTTTTGAAAAACAACTTTAATAGGTCTTGTTTTTTTTACCCCTGGTGGGCAATGACTCATTGCTGACTGACTTACTCAGAAGCTGAGCAGTCTCACATATGCCTGCTGGGGAATTTACACTAAGGCATCTTCCCTGGTTGGGTCTTGCAGTTCTGGAAGTTCCCCAGAATGTACAAAAGCCATAAAGCCTGTTGAGAGCATCTGCTCAGCTTCACCCCACCAGCACCCTGTTGACCATATCTGGATGACTTATGCTGTCCAAAGAGGTTTTGTTGGACAGTGTACTTGAGAAAGCAGTGGTGGGAGGTGTGGTGCGAGTGTGATGTAGGTCATCTGCAGCTTTCTGGTATATGTTCTAGCAAAACTGAGTTCCTATAGAGGGAACTAACCTGCAACAAGGACCATCCACGCTTTCGGGGGCACTCCAGAGGTGTTTAAAGGTGTGGGAGTGCTACATCACTTCTTTTTGGTGTGTTGATGAAGCCACGCTGACGATGCCCCACAGATGCTCTAAGATAAGCTAGGCAGTCAGAGAACTTGACCTCAGAAGTGTTGCAGAAAGGACTAAGAACAACATTTATGCAGATACTGTGGCTTTGTCCTGAGACTGCCCTGCCTCCAGCTGTATCATACACTATGTGGAATGAAATTTTTTTGGCAATCTGAGAAAATAGTATGGAAATAACATTTTATGGCCATTTCTAGCCTGCTGTCCTCTTTTTCAGAGCAACATTGACTTCAGAGACAGTTAAAGCATTCAAGGCATTGGTATCGGGGATAGTGAGGAGAGAGATAAAATCTCATGCAAACAAGTGTTGGCAGTCAATGGAACTGTAGTTCCCTTTCCAAGGGCTGGATCTGGAATCATGTCTTACAAGCTTTAAGAGATTTATTACCAATTGACTTGATCTGTGACGCAAGATTTATGGTCAGGCTGAAACTGCCCAAAAATAGTACTTCTCTCACTTTGTACCAGCACTCAATCTACCCAACAGAGAAATGCCCACTAAGTCAGGAATGCTCTAATGGTGGACATCGCTCAAGCCAGGGAGCTCAACTATCACTGTGGTGGAGGTATAAGGTTCAAAAGGAGGCCCTGTGTCCACACAAGGGGCCCAGTGAATGGCTCCCTGAAGGAGCTCCAGAGTGGGAGGGGTCCCAGGTTCTCAGAGCCAGACTGAAGCATTGCAAGGGTGTTCACAACTTCCTCTCACATGGAAGGTCCGTGGGAGGACTCAGGACCTCAGGAGGCAGGGGTCTTGCCTTTCTGACTCTTCTGATATGTTTATTAACTGGTCACCTGAGAGGATTTATGGTAGAGACGACAGAGCTGCTCTTCCATTGGCCACACAGTGAGTTGAAAGCTCTTCTCCAGTGAACACCACTCCATTTTTTTTCTTCACCCCAACTCCTCTCTATACAGCCTCAGAACTTTAATTCAGATGTGATTGTCCCTATAATTGGCATTTCTGTATTTTACAGTGCTTTGATTAGCAATAGAGACACAAAATTACAGGCTCTCTTTTGATTGGCCTAGAAGTCCTTGTACACAACAAACTTTCCACAATAAACAGAGCACCCTTCTCGGTGATTCCCAACCTTCTGTTCAAGGCAAAAGTTGCCTTAGTATGTAGTGGTAAGAATCTAATATGATTGACTTCTCTCTCATCTGTCCTCTGGGACTTGAGGTCCTCTGGTAAAACTGTGTAGTCACAGATACAGACCTGTGACCATTTCTCTAAGCCAAGGAAGCAAGTCATTCCCTCTAAACCTGATAGTGGGAGATATGGGATCCAAGTTTTTATTTTCTGACTAGTTCAGGCTACGGTTTGATGAGATGGTAGGAGCCCGGGCAGGTAAAGGACAGTGGA
Source organism: Egretta garzetta (assembly GCF_000687185.1). Classification (NCBI taxonomy): domain Eukaryota; kingdom Metazoa; phylum Chordata; class Aves; order Pelecaniformes; family Ardeidae; genus Egretta; species Egretta garzetta. The sequence continues at coordinate 185,293 of NW_009258260.1, forward strand.
GCAATTCTTCAACTCATGGTCATGTGTAGAGGCAGTCTGATTTGGATTTTCTGAGCTGCTGTACTCTAAGTCCACCTGAGCTGAAGACTGCATTTCCACTCACAATGTGGCTTAACTGAGTGGAATTTTATTTTCTGAGTGCACAATAAAAAGCACAAAGGTTACCACATCTGTTAAATCCCAGGAAGAATGGAGAGGATGAGGGTAGGGGGAGAGAGAAAGAAACTCCAATGCACACAGTTAATCTCCAGGGTGACCAGAGAATAGGGAAAGGATCATAGAGGGCTTCAAAGCAATTTATTGCCTCATCTTCATCATTACTGATATTTCCAGAGCGCACAAGCAACAACTGCAACCAATCCAGCCCCATTGCTTCCCTTTTGTTGTTTTTCTGTTGGCTTCACCACTTCTTTCATCTGCCTCTTGGGTGATTTTTTCCACTATATTATTTTTTGTCACTTTGGATTGCCAGAGACCCCCTGGATGCTATAGAAGGTGACAGTTCTTGAGCAGCTAAGAAGAAGAGTCAAATAGGATGACAGAAGCACAAAAAAGGAGGGAAGTGAAGCCCTCCGGAGCTGTAATTTTGCTTTCTTTATTTTGCCTGGCTGCAGGGGCAATATAAACAGGAGAAAAATGACAATAGACTGCTCCACTTCTAATGACATCAAATGGTTTGAATCTGACATTGATGGGGTACTTTGAGAAGCCACCATCAATTCTCTCAACTCTTCCTTTTCCTGTGCCTTCCCTCTGGACCCCAAGCACAGGACTGAAGAAAAGATGCCACAGCAGCTAGCTATTGCCCAGGAATGGAGCAGCAAATTCTTCATCTCCATCTGTAGTCCTAGAATATTATCTGACAAGTGCAAGAAAAATAAAGTTTTTTGAGGTTACATATTCCACATGACCTCCAGCAAGTCTGTAAACCTGTTGGAGAGATTCCATGTTTTCCAAGGTCAACTGAAGCACTGTCTACATTAAGGAAGTTGGCACCAAAGTAATTACATCAATACAGAGCACGTTTTCTTAATGTAGAAAGGGCCTTGCTGTCCTTTCAGGAATAAATCTTGCATATAGATCTTCCTGAAGGGAAAATAATGAATAAAACAAATGTGCAGTTTACAGACATGGCTTGTTTTCTTCTGTTTCGTGGAGAAACCTTAGAAAGTTTTGAAGAAACTAGAAAAATACTTTTTTTACTTTTACAAGACTTCTATTTCTAAAAAATGTTTTCCAAATGACATAATTTTCCCCCAGAAGCATTTTCCTCTGACAAGTGATCTAGTCATGCTGAATTTCAGGAGAAGATGTTTACTGAGAAATTTAGACACAATTAAAAACTGAGATGTGAACGGAAATTCGCTGTTCTGCCTTGAATGTTCTGACTCCCCATATGTGCAGGTTGTCCGTATTACCTGCTGTGTACAGAAGATCTTGCTACTTTTGCAGAGGTCATAAGGGAGGATTCAGAAACAGAAAGCATTGGGCTCTGAGGATGCTATTTTTATAAATTTCAGCTTCACTTCGCTTCCAAGATTTACTCTCTAAATGGGAGGTGCAGCCAAAATGTGGACCTGCCAGGGGTCTGCTCTCTCTTATAGTAGTGGACAAGGACTTGCCCTTTACCTGTTTCAAACCTTACTACTTCATGAGCAGTATTCAGCTCCATATTCAGCTGCCTGAATATGGCTGGTGCCTAGATTGACAAGCAAGAGTAGGCTTTGGTTAAGTGACTACATTTTGCTAATCATCTGATCCTCGAATCACAGTGCGCTTGCATACAGACAGCATGAACCAGAGGATGATGAAACATGTTACCGTTGTCATTCTCTTGTAGGCAGAGCAGCGCTGGCGCTGAAATAGTTTTCAATAATAATGATAATTGGAATTTAAGGATCAAGGGACTGGAGGGTATTTTTGAAAAATCCTAACATGGTGTTGTATGGTGAAAACAACACGATGAATTTTAACTACAGTTCCTGGAAAGTCTTATGTATGTCTTGTTCATTTCCTATCTTGCAGCTGACTATCAACTCATCTTTGCTTAGAGAAGGGTCAATGAAGGTTGTATTCTTCCAAAAGAGTCTATTTTCAGTTGCATTCAAGTTGTTTGATGTTCCCTTGCTCCTTTTCTCAGTAGCAACAGAATTAACCGAACACCATACTCCTAAATCTACTGATGATGACAGCTTCAGCTGAAGTTTTCTTTATGTGCCTGGGAAGCCAGGCGTTACTCCAGGAGGGAGAGCCAATGTGAGTCCTGCTTTCTTTAGCTGATCCATGACTTTGTGACCCTTGAAACTATCAAGCCTAGCCTGAGCTCTGTGATACCTCAGTGAACTTCTTTGCTGTACAGAGTCAGTCATGAGACTGGACTGTTTTCATCTTTCTCATCTAAATGGCCCTCACAATAATTCTGTCTGTTTAGGAAAGGCTTTATTTTCTTTTTGTGGACTTTATATAGTGGCAACCTGAACCCATCTAATGCAACTGTGCCACGGCTACTTTGCTCCCTTTGTGCATAAGCATTACAATTATTTTTTTCCTGGCTAGCGTGGAATTTTCTGGGCCAACAAACCAATGAAGGAATTGGTCAATGTTAGTTGTAGCCCAGTTTCTGCCATGACAATGCTAGTTTGCCCCTCCGCTCATGATAACATTACCCCTACCTCTCATGTTCTTAATAATCCCTCTGTTTCTTCAATTTTGGTAGCTGATGCAAAAGGATAACAAAGGATCTCTTTAGCAGAGGCGTATAATTGAGTTTCTGGCTGGCTGGAGGCTGGCTGGGCTCTGTTTGCTTCCTCAGTGGCAACTTTGAAATTGGAATGACTGAGTACCTTCTTCCTATCTCTGTGATCTCAATCTGCAGGACGGTGCTGAAGAAGATGATCTTCTGCAATTTAGTTTATCTCCTACTAAAGCAGACTATATGCCAGGTAACCACTTTCCACAATGCCAGTCAATCAGTAATGTTGACACTATGATGTCACCTTCGTGACAGCTACTTCATAGAGATAACGGAATGGTGGTAACCAATTAGATTTCCCTGAGAGCGATACCACAGATTCTGTCCAACAGGGAGAAGGAGCACACGCAGAACTTGACAACAATAATATAATTGAAATGGCAAAGCCCATAGAGGCTGCCATAGTGTCATTATTACGGGTAGCTGTATATGTGCAGCCCTATAGGAGGGTACTGACATACAAGGAATAGATGATCTTTAAAGATCCTTTTCAACCCAAGCCATTCTACGTACTGACAAATTTACAAAGCATTAATATGGTCACAAACTATTTTCAGAAGGTTAAGCAAGAAGAACAGGCTGCATGGCTGTCATATCTCCCCTCGCATAGGGGAGATAGGGGAGCAGCTATTCTGTCCACGTTGTGCTTGCCTTTGCTGTGACAGAGAAGCATGAACTGATCTGTGCCATGTCCCCATATGGCAAGCAGGTAACTTTCTCTCGCGTGCCTCTCATAAAGATAGGGAAATGAAAGAGGCTGCAAGAAGCACAATTTTTCTGGCCGCTGCAAGAGCCCTGTGTGCAGAGTCACCTCACACGTACTCAGAGAACAGCCAACCGTGGCCGCTCAGACTGGGTGTTCTAAATCATTCTAACCTTTTGCAATGTTTTAAGTTTGCTACTTAAAAAAAAAATCTATTTCATTTCTACTTCTGAATTTCTATCTTTACACTCTGGTGCGCTCTTCACAGAAGCAGGGAGTATATATACATGCACACTCTGGGGACAGGTTGTTTCCCCTAGAATAAAATGAAAAGTATTCCCCATAGTTTTTCTAGAACAGGGATGCAAAAATGCTGGTCTTCTGCCTTTGCTATTCTCTTCCCACCCCATTCTCTGCAATGAGGAATGTTCCCTATCCTTGCGATTAATCCTCGTGATTCCAATGCTAGGTGAAGATATTTCCACTTATTTGTTCTCAGCTTGAGAAAGTCTAGAATTAACTGTTCAAATCAGGTCATCTGTCTAGAAATGCTTTTCTAAACCCTACCTGTGTTAAGTGCTTTATATCCAACAAGTGACGTGGAAAAAGTTTCATGTACTTCCTCATGTGCACCTACACCTCCTATGCGTTCTTCAGTGCTTCTGCATGTACAGTTGCCATGGGTATAGTTATACCTAAGAATACAGACAGTATAGGTAGTTGTCCCTTCCCCCAGGCAAGTTTTTATCCTGGCTTCTGAAATGGCACCAAAGCTGGTTTGTCTTCATCAGCCCTGGCAAGTAAATCATATTCACAGTGGTGCAGCTGCACTCATCGCTGAGAATGGGGTATATTTTTCATAGCGTGGTTGAGAGCAGGAGGCCTCCTGCTTCTCTGTAAATTGTGTGTGTCTGTTTCAAATGAGACGAGCAAACAGACACAGTGATTTGGGGTATGTGCTAGAAGGAGCTGCTGTTCATGCTCAAGGTAGCCTGTGTGATGCTTCTGCCTGCAAAGTCTCCCGCTTTGCTGCCTGAAAGACTTGCGACTCCAAGCCTATCACTTATAGAGTGTTGCCCTATATTGTGCTTCTCATGTGATGTTTTGAGGTTTTCATGTTAAACTCAAAATGAAATTAATATTTTCCCCTCACTGGTAGAGAAAGTATCACTTCTGATTTTGTATGGAGGTTTTGAAGGCTTTGCTGGTTGTTTTGGGGACAAGGGCAAGCAAGTCCCTCCCTCCTGTTGTCATTTTTGTGCTGGAGTGACTCAGGACACAGGCGTATGAGGCCATATATAGAATGGCTCAGCACAGAGTTGTGGTTACGGTCATCCTGCAGCCACACAGCATCAGCTTTAACCTCATGCTTGCCTCCTCCTCCCCTGAACAGCAGTTTTTGGTTTGCAGGGCACATGCCTATCAGGCAGAGATGAGTAAAGGGGCATGTTCTCCTGGCTTTAATGTTATCTCAGAGAATTTCAATGCAAAGTAGGTTTTAGAGCTGTAAACTCACAAACAGGCGAGAGGCTGCCAGAGTTCCATTACCCAAGCAGAGAGGATGAGTGGCCTTGAGCTGTGCTTTGCTTGGTCCTTGCAGGTGCTGCATCACCTCCTGGCATCCTCTCACCTGTGCCATACCAGTGTTCTCTATACCAAGCTCTTCCATATAGGATAAATCTGGCACACACATAGCAGGCTCGTGCAGGGCTGTTTGCAATGCAAGAGACACGTGAGCTCAAACATCGCCTGTAAAGGAAAGTATGCTTTTCCAGGCATATAATAAATGCAAGAAGAGATGAAATGCTGTCAGTAAATGGCCCAGGCTACTCTGCTGTTCTCAGGCATAAAATACTGGGGTCAGCGCATGGGGTAGCTGTGTGAAATCCTCCCTTAGCTGTGAAGACAGAATCCAGATTATAGTGGTTCCTGTTGGGGTGTGGAGCTCTCAGAGATGCTACTGTGCTGCTGTTTCCATCACTGTGTGTGTATAGGGAGGTTGGAGGAAGACTGAGACCTAGTCTGTCCTCAGTAAGGGGCAGAGAGATGCAGGGAGATAGCTGGTCCCAAAGTGGCCAAGGGGGAAAAGGGCAGAAGCGAGAATGGAGAAGGGAGACAAGCCGTCCCCTCCCCCCCAAATTGGGGATGGAGGACAGCTGAGCAATAGAAACCTGTCAAGATAGTAACTAATAACAATTAATAATTTATTGTACATCAAATAGCTCTTTTCCTCATGGTTTCCAAAAGCTCTTTACGGACTATATATAGTGACTGCATTACAGTGTGGTATGCACTTTTCAGCAGCATGGTTTGGGAACAGCCCTGCTGCTGAGGCACAGCGGAGCCCAGTCAGCCCAGAGGAATGCTAGCAAAAGATTTGCACCCTCTCAATCCTGCCTGCATGTTTCACTGTTGAAAACAAACAAAACAAAATTTAAAAAGAGTGCACTAGAGCAATCATTTGAGGAGCAGTGAGAAGGCAGAGCGTTGTACGGGTGTTATTTCTTCCTGCCTATTAAGACAGGCTGTCCCAATAAATTCAATTGCATAGACCTTGAGAGAAGGAGGACGGGGGTTGGAAGGAAACAAATGCATTTTAGAAAGCCTATGATAATGACTTAAAATTGCTTTTCCTCATAATTGTGATTTTAAGAGCTGACATCTAGTGATAAGCCAAGTGCTAGATGCTGATGGCTCATAGAACATGGGGTCTTAAACACTGACTATTACACACTAATTCCTGCCTATCTTTAAACCTGTTTAATTCAGAAAGGTGATGGTGAAGCTGATGAGGCTGTTGGGGAAGGGTGAATTAGTGGGAGCAGCAAAGGTGAGCACCCAAAAAGAGCAAGTCAGCTGACGGACAAACTGCCATGCAATGTACCCTTTTCCCATTGCTTCTGGATCTGCTCATCTCCACCCCAAAATGCTACCTCCGGGAGGGAACGCACGCAGCAGGCGTCCAAAGGACAGAGCCCAGCGCGACTAGGCAGGAGAGGAAGAAGCATATGCCTCACTGAGAAGACTGCAGAGAGTGTAACGTTAGTAAGAAAGCAATTAAAAGAACTGAGCAAACAAATGATAAATAACGTAGTAGGAGTTGGTGTAATGAACCTCCTTAGGAAAGCTGGCCCATAACCCAGCCGCAAGTTCCCCGAATGTGAGCGGGAGAAACCCCACCTCATACAACCACCCAGGGCATAAAGTCACTGTGGAGGAGCAATTAGGGAAGAAGCTGCTTACTCCATTGCTGTTAAGTTTAGGGGCAATGGGAAAACCCCAGCGGACTGACTGAGGCTGCTTTTTGTAAGTGAAAGCTTACTTATGTAAATGTGTTTAAGAGGTGCCTTTCAGTGAAACTGTTTGCTACATTTCCTGCAAAGAGCTAATGGAAAACCTCCCCTTAGAGATGATGCAGTTAGGGCTGCATTATAGATTTCACCTGTGGATGCCTGAAACTCAGGTGACCAGCTACAGAGATTATCTGCTCAGGGTATGGCCCTGCTCTTCCTGTTGATGGATACAAATGCTGAACTGTCAGGGGGCCTCCCATTTCCTGCCTGTTTTAATAGGTTTTGATAGACATGTAGTGCTTTGAATGCATTTTGGGTTGTAATTCTTGCCAAAGACAGTTGCAGCTCTGAGGTCATGGGATTTTTGTTTTTTTCCTTTCCTGCCTATCCTTAGATTTGTAATTGTAAAGTATTTCCATTTATATGAAAAGCCTGATTTTGACATGGAGCCTGCAGTTACCATTGGCGATAAACAGTCCCCATGGCTTTGTGCCAAGGGGAGTGAGAATGAACTGCTGGTGGAAAGAAAAGCCTAAAAAAAATGGCCTGGCTTGGAAACCTCACCTAAACTCTTGTTCGGTTTGTGCTTGGGAAGGAGACGAGGAAATTTGAACTCCAGGCTGAGATCCTTGTATGCTGCTGTTGCAGCGGTCTTGAAGTTTTGAGAAGAGGGGATGGATTTGCAAAGCCAACTGGAGGGGTTCGCTCCAACTTTTCCTGGCAGGCCTTGTACCTCAAGAAAGGATGGGAACATCTCTGGGTGTTGGAAAGGAGGGTCTGGGATGCAGCAGTGAGGTGAACCACCAGCTTCTGTGTGATTCAGCTAGTGAAAAGGATGCACAAAACCAACTCATTCCCAGGACAGTGTCCTTCTGGACCACTTGTACCAGCTCTGTGTGTATTGGGTTTGTGTGGCAAGGTTTTGATAGCAGGGGGGCTACAGCAGTGGCTTCTCTGAGAAGCTGCTAGAAGTTTCTCCTATGTCTGACAGAGACAGTGCCAGCTGGTTGCAAGACTGACACAGTGGTAGCATCTCTGGGATAACATATATAACAAGGGGAAAAAAAAAAACCTGCACAACTGCAGCTGGAGAGAGGAGTGAGAATGTGAAAGGAGCAGCCCTGCAGACACTCAAATCAGTGCAGAAGGAGAGGCAGGAAGAGGCTCCAGGTGCCGGAGCAGAGATTCCCCTGCAGCCCCTGGTGCTGCAGGCCGTCTCCCTGCAGCCCAGCCTGTGGAGGTCCACAGGGGAGCAGATACCCACCTGCAGCCTGGGGAGGACCCCACTCTGGAGCAGGGGGGTGCCCTAAGGAGGCTGTGATCCTATGGGAAGCCTGTGCTGAAGCAGGCTCCTGGCAAGACCATGGAGAGAGGAGCCCAGGGTGGAGCAGGTTTTCTGGCCAGGCTCGTGACCCCATGCGGGACCCATGCTGGAGCAGTCTGTGCCTGAAGGACTGTATCCCATGGAAGGGACCAACAGTGGAGTGGTTCATGAAGAACTGCAGCTCGTGAGCTGCAGCCCCCATTTCCCCCTCCCTCTGTAGGGGGAGGAAGTAGAGAAAATTGGAAGTAAAGGAGAGGTGGGGGGAAAGGGTTTTAAGATTTAGTTTTATTTCTCATGATCCTGCTCTGATTTGACTGGTAATAAATTAAACTAATTTCCCCAAGTCAAGTCTGTTTTGCCCATCATGGTAATTAGTGAAGGATCTCTCCCTGTCCTTATCTTGACCTACAAGCCTTTTGTTATATTTTCTCCCCCACCCTGTCCTGCTGAGGAGGGGAGTGATAGAGCAGCTTCATGGGCACCTGGCATCCAATCAGGATCAGCCCACTGTGCCCTGCCTTTGAGAAGCTGCCTTGTTGAATTAGTCAGTCCCTTCTTCCCATCTTTTCCTAGTTAGTTACTACTGGTTTGGTTTTTCTCTCAGCACATTCAAACTACCAGCTTGAGTGTGTATAGAGCTGTCTTGTGCCACATAGCCAAAAAAAATCCTCAAATGAAGGGGGTCTTTCCACTTAGCAATGGGCAGGGCAGTGCCATTTGACTCTCTCATGTTGCTGGTACCTTCCCCCAGATTCTAATATTTTCTGACATACAGTGATGATGTTTGGTGTCAGTGGGGTATGCAGGTTAGGGTGGTGTTTCTCTGTCTTGCTCTACCCTCACTAAATTTCCACTGTCCCTCTTGATCTCACTGTGGGGCTGAAATCTGTTCCTGTGTGAATTCACGCCTCAGTGGAGGCAGCTTCCGTTTGGCTGTGGTCCTCTCTGCCACTTCATGGCACCCTTCCTCACTCACCTGTAACCTACAGGACCCCCGTTGATGCATCTTGTGGTATCTGCTGTCTGCTCCAGAACTTTCCTGGTGAAGGGAACATCTTTCAGAGGGGTGAAATATCAGCCTTTCTCCTCCAATGGAGCAGAGAGTCCCCGTAGGGTGCAGAGGGAGGGAGGGAAATAGAGGCGGACAAGGAGGAGGCTGTTTTGGTGAGGTAGGCAGCGCACAGCAAGATACCAGGCTGATAGAGCAGATGTTGTAACGCTGCAATAGGGCTGGTCTAGTGGTAGTGTTGGTACCTACTGTGGCTGTGCACAGTGAGAAGGGGCACATGGCTGTTACGTCCAACTATTTGCTGCTGCTTCTTAAGCTTCTCTGTGTTTTGCATGTGATGTGGGGATAAGGGTATGCTCTGAGCTCACAGAAGGACTGTGAAACTTGTAGCGTTCTTAGATTCCCTCTGTGAGTACCATCACAGGAAAACCCTGCTAAGTGGAAACTTGATAGCAAACCCAGTTACTGGTTTTCCTTCTTCCCTTTGTGGTGGTCAGCACACCAGTTGCCCTCTCTCCTGAGAGTCTGCTCTTTGCCTTGGGGCTGCCGCTGCCCATTTCATTGCTTGCTCCAGGCTTGCCTCAGGTCCTAGCTCATGCCCTTCTTCTAGCACCCTGCCCTGATGGTCAGGTCATCCTCCCCGTGCTCCTTTTCAGGCATCTGGCTTTCCTCCAAGCATGTTGTATAGGCCAGTGGGACTGTCTTACACAGCCTAACACTGTAACTGTTGGTCTTGTTTTTGTTGTATCCCTCCTTGGTCCCTGCGATCAGCTTGTCCTCTGCTTTTCTTGTAACTGACAGAGGTCTGATCCAGGCTTCATCACTCCTGGGGATTTCTGCCTGTTCTCTACCAGCCCTGCCTGGTAGATTGTTTGCCAGTCACCCATGGCTTCTGATGCATGTGCATACTTGGGGGTCAAACAGGCACTTTCTCAGTTGAAGAGTGGCAATTCCTAACTTTTGAGTGTTTGACGCTGCAACTTTGAGCAACTTGTTAAAAAACGTCTTGCTATCTCTTAAATCAACAAACAGGAAAATGAAAGTGTCATGATGTTGCTGTCTGAACATTTGTTCAGCAGAGCTTTAACCACTTCATAGATCTCTTCCTCTTCAGTAGTACCAGTCTAACAGCATCTTCCACGGCTCAGCACATGTAGGATTTGGGACCTTAGCTAGAGGCTTGTATAGGTAACTGTGACCAGAGATTTGTGTTTCTTGGGAGCTGCTCCAGGCTCTAGTGAGGTGTCCTGCAGTGAGTGAAGAGCCTTCCAACATTAGCACTTCCTTAAATAAGACCTATTTGGTTCTATCTTCTCTACCCTGCTTTTGCCCATCAGTCTTTCCCTCACTTACTGTTTCTTTGTACCACTGCCAGGCTCTTTACCCCATCAGTCCCTGTTGGACTTCTCATCTAAGCCCTAGACTCCTTGGTGAGAAGGACTAAATCTTGCTCTTTCTACTATTTATGCTCATCTCCTTACCTTGCACTAATTCTCTTGCCCAGCTATTTCCATTTGTCTCTTCTGATTATTTGTTCATCTTTTCCTTTTCCTCCATCCAGCCTCCAGTCTCACGCACTTCCTCCACACTGGTTCACAGCCTCAATACCCCAGCACATGCTACATCCAAGCTGAGCTTCTAGATCTTGGACCCTTTTCTTGAAATCGTCACTGTAAGGGATCTTAGGAGACAAATCTGTGCCTTTTGCCACCTACTGATTCATTGTGTCTCATCTATTGAGGCACTCTACTGCCGCTGCCCAGATCTGGCTGCTGATTATTCAGTGTACAGGTGTCACTGAAGGAACCAGACCTGTCTGTCTCTCAGCAACCTGAGGAGAACACCGGTGTTTCTACTGAGCAGTCTCAGTGCAGCCAAAACCTCCAAAGTGTATTCCACTGGATCTAATGTGATCTTCATGTGCAACCTGTGGATTTTTATTTCTTAGGATTCTGTCATAGTAAATTTATCTGTATTTTTCTTGGCTGTATCAATGGCATATTTCTGGCATGAAGCCCGTATCCTGCCAAATTGCATGTTCTTGCTCCCCATTTGAGACCACTAGAGCTTTCCCAGAAGTTGCAAGGTACCATCTTTCCCTCTATTTCCTTACTGTGTCTCTCAAACAGTAGCTAAACTCTTACAGATGAAATTGAAGAGGGAAAAAAACCCCACCACCCAACACAACAACCCCCAACAATGTTCACTGTAGATATCCAGTCCTACAAATCAAGTCTGCGAAAGTTCTAAGGAAGTAAAGAAACACTAAGTATACAGGCCTGCCTGTAACAATTAATCTTAATATAGACTTTGTTTTGAGTATGTGCTTTTAGAAGAGGCTGTGGTGGGACAGCTTCTGTCCTAAACCAACCCTTTGTGATCCTCCTGGCCCACAGAAGTGTGTCTCCCTGCTGTGATGGGGAGGTGAGATACTGAGAGGGAGATGGAAAACACAGCGTTTAGGAGAAGGGAGAATGCTGGGTGGGAAGCATTCGTTCAGATTTCAGTCGCATTGCTCTGACCTCATCATTGCTTTGAATCCCTGACTTTTCTTCTCATGTCTCCAGAGAGACTCTCTTTTCTGCCTCCTCCATTCCTCCTGCCGGTCCCTGTAAAACAGCCTGTGAGGGGCTGCGAGCGGCGTGCATGCGAGGACGGCACAGCGCCTCGGGCTCTCCGCATGGACCAGCCTCTTCTCCTTCGTCCCTGCTCCTGGCAGCCACACTGCGTGCTTTTTCCAGAGGTTTGTTGCTTTTGCATGCTCCGTTTACACAGCCCCTGGCAGGGAGTTGGCCGGATGGGACAGGAAGATGGTGGCAGCAGGAGGGGAGGGGGAAATGGGTAAGGAGGGAAGAAACGGTGGGGGCCTGAGGAGAAAGGATCATTGCCTCTGATCTATTATGAATTCTCCTGGGAGACAGCCACTAGGCTGGAAAGTGAATGATAGCCAAACCAGATGAAGAATTGTTCTGTGTCCCTGATGTATTTTATCCTCGACAGGGATTTAGTTTCTTTAACTATCAAACTAACTATTTCTCATATATATATTACATAAGCTGTGAAAGATAAAGCACACACAGCATCAATCATATCTCTTGTCAGAATCTCTTTACCTCTTCCCTTCTCTTTTTTTTTTTTTTTTTTTACGCCTTCTCCT
>NW_009258260.1:197700-218068 GCF_000687185.1 Egretta garzetta
TTTTTTTTTTTCTTTTTACGCCTTCCACTCTTCTTTAAATTCTACTCAAAACAAGGTATTGTTATAGGAAGTTGACCGAAATGTAATTGAAAGACCATTTGACAACTCCACAATTCAGGAAAAAAAATTGAAAGGACAGACTGTGGTATTGTTTTGGAGCTGGATACTGAAAAAAATGGATCACTGGTATATGCTTCCCTTCCCTGTTTCTATCAGTAGAGAGACCTCCTTCCATATGAAACAGGTTTGTCTGGGCTCCTTAGAAATCCAGCACAGGGAAGGTGGAGTACCAGCTCCTCAGGATTACGATAACTGCTAATTCCCCAAGAAACTTTCTTCACCTTTGAGCAGAGGGTTGGGTTTTTTTTCAGTTTTCACACTCACCAATATATATAACATCTGCATCCACAGGCAGGATAGAATCATAGAATCAATCATTTAGATTGGAAAAGACCCTTAAGATCATCGAGTCCAGGAAGGCACACTGCTGTTGTGCGTCCGACTGGACCTACCAGTTGGACTGAATGGAGAAAGGGAATTGTGGATGAACACAGAGAGATGCTTTTAAACCATCTTATCAGTTCCATGTATTCCCAGATCTGTGTTCTCTCTGCCTGTACCAGCCTGACCCAACCTCTGGAGTGCTGCAGGATCCTGATGTGATCTTGCCTTAGCCCTGACTCTCCCATGAGTTATTCCAGCGAAGGAAAGGGTCAGAGTCCTCTTTATTCACGTTACTGTCTTTCTGGCACACAGATTAAAGAGAAGGAAAAAAAAAAAAGGCAACAAGACTCATGGATAGCCTTGTAATCTCTAAATGCATTTGAATTTGCTGCTTAGTACATGTGCCCATGAGAATGTATGCAACACAGGGTGTGCCCATAGTGTTGTTCCCTGTAACCCCTTGAGCCAACTGCACTGTAATTGCAGATTATTTGAGATTCAGTATGGTGCTTCTAATGTGGTGAGAAGGAACAATACAGCCCCATTCAATTTTTGGATCTCAATTTCAGAGATGGTGAGTATCCAGTGTACCATCTAAAATCAGCAAGAGTGATGACGCGCTGAGAACCAGGCAGGCCCTTGTATTTTTTCTTTTCTGATTTCACCTTAAATTAACCAGACATTTTTTTCTGTGCTTCTTAACTCAGCCTTTTATTATGTTTGATAGAGTGAAATAATGTTTTTTTCCTCCCCTTGTGTCTTGCACAATGGAGAACATAATGCCTTTGCTTTGAAGTCTTTGCTGTTATCCTGCCTACAAAGTCAAGCCTCTTTTTTTGGTTTCCAGTTTAATTAAATGCGTCTACATTGAACAAGAAAGCTGTCATGGAGAGCCTGAAATGGCCTCTTCCTCTTATGATAGCGCTCAGCCTCTGACCGTTTTAGAATAAGTTCACCTTGTACCAGCGCGTGCTGGATCTTGTAGCATGCCTAGCCTGTTTTAAGAGCAGGGCACAGTGGGGTAGGATTGTGACTATCTTCTGGGTTAAGGTCCTTGCTGTCAGTCTGAAGTGACTGCCAGGTTGGTACAGCAACTCTTTGCCTTCCTGTCCACATTAGAAGAACTGACCTTAACCAATCTTAGCTGAAGGTGTTTTCGTCAGTGAAGTCTTGCAAGTAATTGTTGACCATACTTGGGTCACTCTGGACTAGGTGTTCTTTAAAATCATGCCAGCGCTGTAGAAAGCCGTCTAAATAACAGGATGTTGTAATAGTTTTCCTCATCCACTTAGTTTAGAGCAGCCATTTGTGTCTCCAGTATTTCTCAATGGAGTGTTTTCTGTGGCCACTTGCTGGACAGTGTCCAGGTGGCATAAAAAGGCTAATAACCTGCAAGTGCACTGAATCTTCAACAGGTTTGTGGTAGAATCTATTTGGTGTTTAATTCTGAAATAAATGTTTGTCTCACTAGAAATTGTTGGGTTTGTCCCATTCAATCTTGCATTATATATGCGGAGCAGCACAAGAAATCACCCAAGATCCATTTGGCAACCATTTGCTGGAGGATATCTACTTGAATGATGCTTGTCAATAGAGCCGCCTTGGAATTAATTTTAGCCCACAGTTTATCTACCAGCATTGCATATTCTTAATAACTTACATTGATTGCTGAACCTTGGTTTTCACCTCCTTGTAGTTAGAAATGGGCCCAATTAGCCACATCCAGAGTTGGACCTTTAGTGCTCAATATTAGGATACCAAAGATGGCTTCCAGACATTGATTTCATCCCAACCACTTGAAGATGAGTGTCACATAATCCCTCTTAAAGAGCTTGTCACCACCTTTTGGGAATTACAGCCTGGATCCAACGCATGAGACAGCCCTCATCAATGCTCAGTCTATATGAGCACTGAAAGAAAGGTTTAACATCACTAGAGCAATTACCTTTGCCCTGAGAAATGTGGCTAATTTAAAGTGATTCTTTGCAGTTTTCCGTTGCTAATTGTGCATTTGTTAGGATGCCAAGCCTGACATGGACCGAATACTCTTACTCCTCTTATTTAGTGTAAACTGTCCTGTGTGCGCCATGGCAGGCTGGAAAACCGGTCATCAGTATTATGCCAGCTGATAAGTCTGTGATACTATGCTGATAGAGTGCTGACAAGGACCTTGTTTACAGAATTTTATCTGTTGCTGTGAGATATCTTGCTTTGGAAGTAGGAAGAGGGTGGTTGGCTTGTACTCTTTTATCCTTCATGGTCTCATGTGTAAAGGTCGTGCTTTGGTACGCCAGCTTCAGTGCTTCCAAGGCAGCAAGGCCATACTGAGTTTCCTCTTGCATAAAGCTTCTTTCATTCATAAACAACAGGCAATTAATTGCCATCAGTCATTGTAAAAAGGATAACAGTATCAGTCTTACGTGTGCTGACATCACAGGTCATTCCTACTGGTAACTTTCATTTAAAATGCGCTAGAATATCTGTCAGTGCTAATATATAGAAGACATGTTATGTATAGTTTGTAAATATTAGATTTGGCAAATACATTGCAGCCTTTTCAAGTGCTTGGCTTCTTCAGCTTAGGACATACCCTCATACGTGACCAGTCAGCATCAAGAAGCTCCTATTTAGGGTTAAAAATTGAATAGGGATCAGCATCTTTGAAAGAATTGCCTGCTTATTTTGAAGCTTAGCTGGATGCCAAGTTCCTCTGAAAACCTGGCTTACGGTGCCCTTGACTTTGCTTCAGTCCAGTTGGATATGATGTCCAAGGGGAGGAGTTCCTCCATATTCCACAGAGTTAGTTACCATATGCCCTTTAACATCACTCTTATTTTGATGGTGCCCTAGAGCTTCTCTTTTGTCTATAGCCACTATTACAAGTCTATGCCTGGTCAATTTGCATTTGCTTTGGAAGGCTTGAATAAAGGCCTTGAGTGGCAGCAGAGGTGTTGGAGCTTGTTATAAATTCTGAGGAACTTCTGGGCTTGTCATTCTATTCTCTGTTAGCACGTGTCTTTACCCCATTTGTCCAACTCTGTGGTACATTTTCACCAGAATGCATGTAGGCTGCTGCAGTATAAAATCTATATAACAAAAAGAGTTCCTGTCACAGGAGATGGATGCAAGATGATGATCTCTTCAGTTTCTTTCCCGTCCCATTTGCCATGATTCTTCTACAAACCCCGCTCGAGGAAATTTGCCAAGCACTCACTATATAGCTAGTGATCTTATATATGCCATGACCTCTCCCTGGTGCTGGTCACAGCTGGCATGGAATAGCTGATTTCCATAGTATTAAGTTTTCTTAACCTCCAAAACAGGGAGTCACATCCAAACGGCCAACTGGGAATAGTCCCTGAACCCTGTGAGTTCCCACCCTATGCCCAAGGATTGTTTAGGAGAATGCTATTTGGGCTGGGTCCAAACCATGCCAGGAATTGCTCTAACAATTGAAAAATGCAGGTTATGAGGTTCAAGCTGCTGGGAATGTTTCCTGACACCGTTATTTATTCAAATAGGTGAAGCCATGATGTTCACTTACCTTTTGATGTTGCCCTTGTGTTTATAGGAGCCCTTCAAGCAGAATGAGGTCTCTTTTATAATGATTTACCTCATTACTCATTAAGTATGGTCACTACTTAATGTATTACGCTCAGATTCCCCCTGACATCTTTAGCTGCTATTTTCATTGGCACAGCAATACCAACTGCTTTCTGAAAGGTCAGGGTTTTTTCAGACAACAGTATCATTTGGATGCTTTCCTTATGTAACTGATATACCAGCTGGTCCTTTTAATGAATACTTAAATTTACTCAAAGATCATAAACCTTGGTGAACGTCTTCAGTTTGGGTACATAATGACCAGCGTATTCAGTGGGATTTTGATCACAGTTATTAAATCAAAATCTCTCCCTGCTAATGAACAGCTCAGGACTGAGAAAGGCTCCCATAGCATCACCACAGTCTTAGGCAAGGCAAGCATGTGCCTTTCACTTGTAATATAATCTGCAATATAGCAGAGTTTGTTCTAGTACAATAACTTTCCCCTCTCCTCTTAGTTTTCATTACCTTCTGTCACGTGGGCTGCTATTGCCATGATGGTAGTTACTGAGAAGACTGTTAATGACAAACAAAAGATGAGGAAAAAAATCACTTATTTCCAAGACTCGCTGTTTTGTCTAATGGCTTTGTAACACACATTTTCTCCATGCCTGACTCAAGAGGTTAAAGAGGAGGAAAATAGCCTTAACCACAGTAGGGGCTATTGTTGGAAAAGGAACTCTATTTATTCATGAGCTGTCCCATATTTCCCCTGCAGAAGAGTACTTCTACATTCTCCAACCTGCACTGTGCCGATCCAAGTGTGCCCAGAAAAAGTGATTAAGAAAAGCTTATTTCAGGAAGCTTAGACTCTCTGTTACTAGGGCCCACACCTCTAGTGTGTGAAACGTGTAGGAAACATTAAGGAGCCACAAAACTGAAAAGGTTGAAAACCACTTTCTCATAATTGATAGCAATTACCAAGTAGACAAGGCTCACAGGCCCAATGGATATTGCCTCAGATCTCATCTTCCTGGGTTTGGAGCTAGAATTTAGATTCAGGCCCATCATGTTTTTCAACGTGTATTGGCCAATTAGTCTAATGAAGAATTTTATTGTTTGTTTTACTGTTGAATCAAAGGATTGGTATCTGGATTCTTTTTTTAATGGGGTAAAAAAAGCTTGAAGGCTTTTTTTGATGGGATTTTTATAACCACCATGGAGATGAATGGTCAAGTGCCATGGAGCATTATGCTGATCATACACTGTTTCCAAGGAAACTCAGGATGGAGTTTCTAGAAGCTCTTTGTGGAGAACAGCAAAGCTACAGCCTGTCTCTGTCAGAAGGAAAGTCCCAGCTTAGGTTCATGACTCAGCTGAAGACCTCTGTGCATCACCTAAAAGCAGGGACATAGGGGTAAATAACTAAGTGGGGAACGTTACATATGTGGTGCTTTGGGCCAAGCTGTGAAATGCAAACATATTTGTAGCCCAGACTAGAAATAGTTAAGTTATGGCCCCTCAATTTTCTGGAGAAGGAATGTGATGCAGGTCACTTGAGAAGAGTGGAGATTCACGAGATGCTGCTCCTGCGAGCTGGGCGTACGGCCTCTGTAGAGGGTGGTACTCAGCAGCACTGTTCGTGGATCCTGGCCAAGAGAATGAAAAGCTGATTTAGCTGTATATTTGACTGCGTGGGCTACTGAAGGACAGCATTTAGCATTGTTTAAGGGAAGGCTGGGAAAAGGTTAGGCAGGGTGTTTGTTGCTGCTGATTTTTTATTATTTGAATAACACAAACACACACACACACACAAAAGTACTGTTCTAAGCAAAAATGTAGCATTTTCTCAATTCCTTCCCCTTCCCCCACAAAATTAATGGCTTTACCAGTAGCTTCAATCAGAAATCTTTCAATCTGTCCTACAACATATTGGAATAGTTACCGCAGTATAGCGTAGACGCAGCAAAATCAGTAGAAAGGTACTTTATATTGTACAGGAACAAGGAATAAACTGTAGTAGTATAAGATACATTTAAACAGGCATTAGCATCTCAATAGAAAGATAGAGATGATCCATGCATAATTTTCTATAAATAAAACTGGTTTAGAGGATAGTTCCCGGAAGGTCAGAGATACTGGTAGGATTTTTCTTTTCTTTTTTTTTTTTTTTTTAATTCAGAAAATTTCAGTCCAGAGGCCATCTTGTAAAATGTGCTAATACTAGACCCTAAGCTTTAAGGTGACCGAGCATCAGTAGTGGTAGCTGTAGGACAATAGGAGTAAAAAGTGTATCTTCTTGGGAAATAATGTAAAAACCATTTCAGTAATTACTCCAGAGCTGATGGAAAAAGCAGGAGCTGAGCACAGAATTCTGAAACTTTGAAAGTCAAAATTGCTTCAAAGCATGGAGAAAGAACCTGTTTCTCCTTCTCCACCCCACCAAAAAAAATTCAAAGAATCATAGAATACTGGGTTGGAAAGGACCTCAAGGATCATCTGGTCCAACCTTTCTTCCAAAAGCACAGTCTAGACAAGATGGCCCAGCACTCTGTCCAGCCAAATCTTAAAGGTGTCCAATGTTGAAGAATCCACCACTTCACTGTGACAAATTTGTCATTTTGCAGTCAGGATTTTTAAGAAAAAATGTTATTGATGTAGAATTTCCTAGTTAGCAAAAAAAAAGGCTTTTAATAATTTTTTTATTTTTACTTTTTGTTTAAAATTTCTCAGTGTCCATTTTCATAGAAGTGGTAGATGGAAAATATTAGAGGGAGGATAAAAAAATGACAGATTTTTCAAAGACCTTTCCTGTTTAAAATGAAACTAACAAACAAAAATGCTACCCCACGTGTCTGTCTGTCTTTTTTTTTTTTTTTTTGTAAAAGAAAGACTTTAAAGATCTACCAACTTTGAGATCACAACTGATACAGTAAAACTCATCCTTAAAATCCTGGCTTAGTGCCATTTCCAGAGCACAGGTGTCATACGCTGCTATCAGAAAAGTACGTGTTTCTTAAGAAAGCTGCTATGTTCTCATTGTATAGCTTCTGGGTAGATTTAAGGTCCAGCTGTTCCTGAAATATTTTAGTGCTGCAGTGCAAAAGTCTGTCTAGATCCCATTAATAAGATCTCTATCTTGAAGCTTGACTTGCACGCTTTTTTGCTGGTGGAAAGATGCTTCCTTGGTCTTGGCTGCTCTCATGCCACTGAAAAAATACCTGAGGATCCAAGAGCATCCCCAAGCTGCAAATGCAGGACAGAAGTGACAGGATGGGCTTTATGCATGCGTGTCTGAACCCAGGAGCAAAACACCCATCTAATTGGAGCCTCAGCCAGTCAAGTTCTGGGCATATGCAGGCTCTGTTTACTCTGCCAGTTTGCTGAAGCATTGAACTCTCCGGAAATGACTTACAGTTTATCTCAAATTTATCTCCCTGCTCCTTGTCGTGCATGTTTGTGTTTTGTTTCTTCAGACCTGTTTTAATGAGTATGTTTTCTAACTTTGCATCATTGGAACAGACCCAGCAATCATGTTAAATGGTCTCTCCCTTCCTGTAAAAAGGGATTAGTGCCAAAAACCACTCCTTGAACCTTAAAACAAAACAAAACAAACCCAAACAACCACAACAAACAAACAAACTATAAACACCATGGTGAGAGCTTTTAGTCAGGGCTCATACTCCAGTTGGTTGCCAGCTCCTTGCCTTCTGCTTTGTCTTTTCTCTAAACTTTTATAGCCCCTAATTGTCTGTAAAGCATTGCATACCCCTATGGTGCTATATAAATGAAATAACAATGATGCTTTTGAATTAATTGGGTGTGTTTGCATACAGTAGTCTTACAATATCCTTTCCTATTTATAAGACCCTCTCATTTGATGCTGCAGGTCCAATTGCCACAGATAGTTCATTGTTAGATGGAAGGCGTATATGAAGAATGCTATTTTTTCCCTTATGAGCCCTTTGTGGGGAGAATATGTTTTAGATCATTAAAGGCGTACATTAGGCAATTACTTTATCTTCTCCTTTCTCATTCCTCCCTCCTTTTTACTCCTCAGTTTTACATGTCTCCTTACAAAATACCAAATCTTACGGAGCTTTACAGATTTCCATAAATATGCAATCTTTTTTTTTTTTTTTGGGGGGGGGGGGAAAAAAACCTCTTTCCCCAAGATATGACACAGATATTTTTTGCTCTCCTCAAGGGACTGCAGCACAGCATCCCTATCTGTCAACTTCTGGATAAGACAGATATTTGTCCGTTCACTATTGTTGTTTGCCACAGTCAAGACAAAAGTCAAACAAGCATATCAAGCAAGTTGCAAGTTCCTGGACTACAATGGGTACCACCCCTTGAATTCTTCCTCTTCTATAGATTATACTATTCATGGGGTGAAGAATCTCTTATGCCTATAGAAGTACCTGCAAACAGTGGCATTGTTAGTCAGGTGTCCATCAGAAGAAACTTCATGCAGAGTCCCATGGAATAGTTAGGATTGTTTATTCCAAGAACTGGTTTGAACCCTTCACCTAACCAGCCCAGTGAAGAGGCCATTTAGGTATGTAGAACAGTTTTAGATGAAGGATACTAGGATAATTCAGGCCACAGCCCTCTCTGACTTTCTTTCCTTTGTGGAGAATGAAACAGTGCCAGGTGCAAGCTCAACAGCTGCAAGCTGTCTCAGTTGCAGGTGGAGGCACCCATCCAGCAAATGTCTAGAGAAATCACTTTGCATCTTTCTGGGCAGATACTTAGGTATTGTTTCCCATACCAAGAAGGCAATAGCATTCATGCCCTAGCACTTGGAGTCCTGACCTGATAAAGTGTTTTTGTTTGTCCTCGTAAGAAGCTGTAGCTTTTATGACTCTTGGGCGTCATGACTGCTACAGCAGCCAGCTATGGATGGGTTTGCAAGAGAGCTCAGTGCGATTCTGTGTGTGTTTTTCTTTGCCCTCCACTCATCCCCGCAACATACTATACTATGGTCCAAAGCCCATGCCAACAATGCACAAATGGCAGTATCCAGAAGTCAGGAGTGGCAAAGTAGATGTGCAGATGTCCTTGTCTTGCTCATTCGATTGTTGGGTCTCTGACACTTTCTCCTCATTTTGAGGGTTTGACTCATGAGAGCAGGCATCAGTATTGCCCTTGCTGGCTTGCTACCAGGGCTCAGATGGCATGGGTTCTGCAGCTGACTCTGGCAATCACCATGGGCAAGATGCTCTGTTTGCTTGTACCTAGACCTTGGGTTTGGTTACCTCTTTATTTCAGCCTTAGTAAATAAGAGGTTAATCCAGCCATGGGTTCTTGCTGGCACTAGGGTATGATAAAAGCTGAAGAAAAATGGGAGCGATCCCTCTTAACCAGACCTCTAACAGGTCCCTCATGACTCCTAATGATGACTGTGATAAATAGCTTACAAGTGACTTCAACCATCTACAATTAATCAACACATCCCGTGGTGTAAGATCACTGCTCACTGGTGTGCAAGGTCATGGGCTTGCTCCTGACAGCATTTCTGAATAAACCTAATCCTGTTCTTGCCACTTGGTTTTATGGAGTTCAGATGAGAAAGGAGTCACCCATAAGCTGGGAGCTCTCAGTCACTCAAAGCAAGTGAGGCTGACTTCCACGGAGGATCTAGCACCCTGGGAATGCAAAGTGGTTGGAACAACCAACATGGGAATGCTGTGAGTGTGGGAATCAGCCAGCCTCAGCAGAGGTGTGGGACAAGAGGAGCTACCCATTCAGCTGGGACAGGCAGAGCAGCATGGGGAAATCCCAGACCAAAGCCCTGCAGAGGTCACCAGAAAGATGTGAGGGAGGTTGCAGCTGCTGACCCCTAGAAAGAAACCAGAGGAAAGGAAATGGGGGAGTCCTCCCTAAGCTCAGAATCCATTTGAAGCACAACCTTAGAGACCTAAGGTAAAGTGCAACATAAGAGAGCACTGGGGTTGGTTACTCAGATCCCTTTCCCTTTGAAGTTATGGCCTGTTTTCTAATTTCTTCTATTTCCATTGTACTATTTTCCATCACCAAGTTCCCCACTCACCTGCCACTTCTCTGGGCAGCTGTCGTCCAAATCTACACCTTCCCTGCCCCTGTCTTCACCAGCCTGACAGCTGAAGCTGCAGATGGCCTCTTTTCCCTGCCTTACTCTATTAAGACTGTTTTCAGATAACACCCCTGCAAAATGTAAAGGAGAAAGTCACAGAATAAGAGGCTGATGTACTGCTGTCTTTGCTGAGATACCTGTGAACACAGAAACAAACCAAGCTGCTCAGCGTAGAGGGCAGAAGAAATGCTGAGCGTATCTTCTGAATATCTTTTTTCTAGCCTCAGAGGATCAGCTCCCCTTGACCTGCACCTGGTAGTGTAGCAAAGATGCTGTAAGACACGTTAGTGCCTATTCTAGGACATAGCATCCTTCATACACTGATGTTGGGCTGCAAAGTCTGTATGTGCTACCTAGGCTCTGGAGGGCCAGGGAAACCTTACAAGGTTCGGTTTTTTTCTTAGCATCTCCATTAAAATCTCTGTTATATTGATTACAGTCCTAGTCTGGATCCTCTCTGTGAAGAGCAACGCAAGTTTTCATTTGCAGAGGTATATGCTAACTGCGTAACTTTATCCAGGAGCTGTCTCTGAAGGGTCAGACATCCCAGTTCATACAGGCTCTGTTTGGCAAAAGAAAAGCATCTGGGAAGGAGCAAAAAGAGTCTCTAAATCCGTTACTGATGTAACACAGAGCAGTCTTTTCTCTTTTTTAATTCAAGCTACGCTCAACTGATACTGAAGCAAGGTCCAGGACGATGCAATTTGCAGACCCACTTTTCTGACAGTAGCCTGATAAAGAACATGCGTATTGTTAGGAGTGGGAAACAAGCATTCTGAGAGCAGGAGAGATTCACAAGTTAAACTGAAGCTATGCCTGCACTGCCATGAAACTTGTCTTTAGACCTAAGACCATGCACGACATTTGCATCCTGTCCCTGCGGCTGCCATTCAGCGAGCCAACTGGATGCCTGCAGAAAGATGCTTGTTGACCCAGTGACTCACCAAGCGTGTTCAGGCAAACAGAGTTCTGGGGACTCTGAAATATATGCCTGGTCAACACCTGACCTTGCATTTATAAGCTTACAGTCTGCACCGTAGAGAAGTTCGACCTTGGGGTAACTTCAGTCTATCTAAACAGAGCCTAAGGGCATTGAATAAATTTAGTAGCTAACTACGAACATCTCTGCTATGATCTTATGATTGTGACCACTGACAACTTCGTGGCAACCATAGAGGTAGAGACTTTCTGTCTTTAGTAGTAAATCTTTTCTGCTTAAGTTGAAGGATAGTCCTTTTAGCTTTTTGTATTCTAAGTGTCAAAGAAGGACAAGCAACTTGCTTCCCATACAGACCGAAAATATGCCATGTTTTTCTTCATTCATTTCTCAGGTGCAGCTGTTGTGAAGGTGGAATCATGCACAGCCAGATACAGAGTTCAGCCTTGTATTTGCCCCAAGATCCATTGGGGATGCAATGCAGCAGTCTCAGTTTTACTAGATACTTGCAAGGCATAACCTCTCCAGGGCACATATTGAAATAAGATTCTGCCCTGAGAAGGAGAAGTTGTACAGATTAAATGCATATTTAATTATATACTTCCCATTTCCTTACTTACCATGAACATCTTTGTGTTTTTTCAGGATACCCTCATCAGTGTGCTCTATTTTCCCCATTTTAGCCAATGAGAAAATAAAGCTTGATCCAAGCTCCCTTAAAATCTAAACTGACCCATCAAGTTTGTGTCAGAGAAAGGACTTGGAATCTACTTTCCAGAATTTCTAGGACCTCATGGGATTTCCACATCAGATGTAATAGTGTTTTGAATGTTTAGGCCAAGCAATACGTGGAAGTGAGTGAAAGTTGCATTTACCGCTGGATTGCCCTCCTGCTCTAAGATGTTAACCTCTGAGGTTACCTACAATAGAAACATCTGCTAGTCTAATTAGCTCACAATGTTTGTTGGCTTTGCTGTTGGTGGGAAAAACTGTAGCATGGATGTTGTTCTTTTGGCAATAAGAGCTTCTGCTGGTGGAGGACACTGCTTGGAGAATAAATGGAACCACTTTGGGAGAAGCATACCTGAAGGATCTATGTTCGGGCTCTTTGTGGATATAGAAGTAGGTGATCTTAGGGAGAGCTATTGCACCATCACGTGCCTCAGTTTCCCCACCTGTAAATAGTCATGCAATGAGCTCTTGATTGACAGGTGGACAGAACTGTACAGAACTTGGTTATTTCTGTCATTCTGGATGCTGCCACTTGCATACTATTGGCATGGGCTTTGGGCCATGGATTAATATGTTGCTGGGAAGGGGGGATGGCAAACAGAAACACCACAGAACCCCTTGGTATGGTGGAAAGTGGTGGTGTAGAGAAAACCCCTCTATCCATATTTTCTGGTTGAGGAAGCAGGTCCCAGGAGACTGTCTCTTGCCCAAGCTGCAGAAGAGGTTTGTGTTTAATACAGTTGTCCTCCTTCTTCCCTATTCTCCTCTCCTCCTATTGATACATGGTCTGCGATTCCTTATCATAAATAAGATTTGTGAGCTCTTTGGGGAAATGGACTGTCTCTTCTCCTATACTTGTGCAGCTTGTACAAGGGTATAAATAATAATAGTCATTAATGCTAATAATGTGTTTTTTAACCTCCTGATTATCCTCTGTCTGATAAAATAGCTAAAGGAGAGAAATAGTACTTTGAAAAAGAAGCTACTGGCAGAAAATATTAGCATTGCAAAGGCTAGCAGAAGTCACGCAGTGGCAAACTTAAAGCTGCCTCCTTGTGTTTTTCCTTAAATGAGAGTCTGCACATACATCACAGTCTTATTTTTTTCAACTAGTAGGTGGGCTGCAGGCTCTTCTCTGGTCAGCGTGCTGAGTGTTGGTCTGTCTTAGCACCTGGTGCCAGTGGCTTGAAATAATTTCTCACTGTCCTTGTGCAGAGCATCCAGCACAACAAGCCTTGGTCTCAGTGAGGGAGCCATACGTGCCTGCAGCACAACGAATGAAGAGCGGCAGGGGAAGGTACACGCAGACTCATAAAGCGCAGGTAAGAGAAAGGGCCACCTTAGTGACTTTCCAGTTGAGGGGACCTGGATCAGAGGCCACCGAGTTTGGTGAGAGTCTTTCAGCTGCTTTTATTGGGCTTGAGATCTTTTATTGGTCTTCAGTGATGCACAGGAATGTATGGAACCCGCCTGCACCAAGATTGCTCTCTGCACAGTATTGAAACCCAAGCGATTTCACGCCACACAAACCAAGTAGTATTTTCTAGGATCTGTGATTGGCTAAGTGAAGGCCAACTCAATGACAACCATATTTGCATGTTTTCTATTCCTCTGGGAAATGTTGTCCTCACCACCATAGGCTTGACTTCCCTTCCAAGATGCAGTGATATTGTTGCTAAGATGGGCAAAAGATATAAATGAGGGCAGATTTGAAGGGAGAAGTACTATCAGTTATTAGACATCATATAGTTAAAAGTCTGGATACACTTTTGGGCATGCAAGCCCATATGCCTGGAAAGCCTGTTTTGTTTTGTTCTTTCAGCTATATTCTTTAGTTTAATAAAAAATATTGCCTCTTCCTACAAATCTTGCCTCACATTATTTGCCTTTCAGCTCTCTATCCACAGTAATTTCTGCACTGGAACTGTTAAAAAAGGCACAAATTGTTTCTTCCACAAATCATAAAACACACACACACCCCCATCCCAAGTATCTTAAACAGCCAAACCCTTGCTTGCTCAAGCTTTCAAAAATTAAAACAGAAATAAAAACCCATCCTTGGGTAAGAGACTAGGTCTGAAAAACATCAGCCTGGGAGCTCATAATTTCAGGATGTTGTGAGCCACTGCAAGGGGGCTCTTGCAATGGGAACAGTCACACAGCCCAAGCTCCAGCTGCCTTCCAGACTGCTAAGTATGAACACGCAATGCAAAAAATATCTGTGGAGAGCTTGCCTGCTCTTCCGTGCTTCTGTCCAGGAAATGTCAGGTTATCCACGTATGTGCAGGTCTGCTCTCATTTTGGACGGTGAAACTGATGTCATTTGCCACCCATATCCCGTTTGGGTGATATGTACAGACTCTGCAGTCATTTCTTTGGGACTTTC
The DNA here is from genome assembly GCF_000687185.1 of Egretta garzetta. Taxonomy (NCBI): domain Eukaryota; kingdom Metazoa; phylum Chordata; class Aves; order Pelecaniformes; family Ardeidae; genus Egretta; species Egretta garzetta. The sequence goes on from NW_009258260.1 coordinate 211,861, forward strand.
TTGTGTCACGCAGGCCATCTGGAGCTCACTCAGCCAGGCACAGCAGGCACACGGCCACATTTCCCTTTCCTCCTTTGCCTAAAGAACAAAGGACACGTACAGGGGAGCGTACGGGAGTCCTTTCGCTAAAGTCAACCTACCATATATCTAGCCAAGCCAACAAGCCTTAGCCTAAAGGTGGAAGTACCACCTGGGGAGCACGACACTTGACTCGCTGGGATTATGGGTCAGGAAGCTGGGCAGCAGCTCCTGTGCAGCAAGCACTGAGGGTTAATGGAGGGAAGCGGAGGGCCCTCAGCTGTGGCCAAAGACCTGAAAAGCAACAGCTGGGACAAAAGGCACCTCCTGGGAAGAGCAAGGCAGGCACCAGGGGAGCTAGGTGCTGTTTCAAGGAAATGTCTTTGGCATAGTGCTGCCTGGGGGAACAAGCCCTGAATCCCAGGAGAAGGTGAGAAAGGTCTGCGCTGCCAAGCTCTGGTGGAGATTTAAAGACCAGGAGGCTGCAAAAACACTGTCTTAAAAAGTGCTCTGTAGTGTTGAGGGATTGCTTGTACCTCTGCAGAGGCCACTTAATGCTGGATGTGGCAAGGGGTTTGCAGTGTAAACACCTCTCCCTCTGGATTGTGAATTCCCTGCTGTTCATAAAGGCTGATCAGATTTTTTTTTTTCCCCAGCTTGAAAGAGCTGACTTTTCCCACAGAAAACATGACAACTCAAAAAACTATCTGCCAAATTTTTTTTTTTTTGGGTGCTAGCCAATTTTCTTTTTCTTGTTGTCGTTCACACTTGCAGATTTCCAAGAAAATCTTGCAAATGTTCAAAGAGCGGAGGCCCTTTCTGCAGAACTTTGTGTGCGTGTTTCCCCAGAGGCTGGGTTCTGCACGCCCGTGTTTCGAGCTTTCTCAGCATGGCCTGAGTGAGGCTCCCCTTGGAGAAGGAGTTGGCACCATGGATACAGCATGGTAGACATGCTGATAGAATCTGCTATGCCAGTTATTTTATATTCTGGTTATGCAACAATGTCAATGTGTGTGCGTATACTGCTGGCAAATGCTTTTTGTGAGATACGCTTTATGTGACCCAACTTGCAGAGGATGTGGGTCTGCTATGGCTAATGCTAGAGAAACTCTCTCAGTTTTTCATGCTGTACCAGTTCATGCAACACATTCGTCTCCAAGGGTTCTCGGTGCAGTCCCTGCTGCGTCATCGCACGGTTGTTGAAACTAAATGAGGATTCTTTCCATCTCTTCCCTCCTTCCACCTCTCCTCAAGGGTTGCTGCTATCTCATTAGCTGGCTATTTCTGTGGGTTTTTATCTTATGAAATTGCTACATAGCCACATGCTACCTTCCTTAGTTGCTGGCCTGGCATTTATTTGTTCAAAAAAACTACTTTCAGCTTGGAGTCTTGTAGAAACCCTGGTGAAAAATCCTTCTCTTGAAGAAGCCTCAAAAAGCCATTCTGCCATCTTTGATGGGTTTCACAGCAAGATAGTGGAGAGGAAGAGAGGTGGAGGCGGGGGGCAGGGGGAGAAGCTGAGAGATGGAAAAGGGGGGAATATAGATGAGGAGTGTAAAGTGGCAGAAAGGGAAGGGCAGGTGGGAAGTGTGGTTTGAGCAGGGTTGGCTTCTCTTGAATAGCAGGCTGAAGGCAAATGAGAAGCATGAATGCTGTTTTCCCAGTCTACATAAAGGAGCCTAATCAGGTGTGAGACTATTTATCATGGTCTTGAGGCACTGTGCATCCCTTCTATGAGAACTCACATTTCTGGACACTGTGCAGTCCTTGACCTTGGACAGTGGTGGGTTTCACAGAACCACATGACAAATGAGTATTGCTTGCTGAGAGAACATCTCCTTCCACTCCCTTTCCCAAGATCACATGCAGCACATGCCACCACACTCTTCTAAATCACACTAAAATGTGCTATTCATCATGGATGCACTAGTCCCAAAGACATGCCATGAAACCCACAGATACAACACTCAATAAAACAAGCAGTAATACACATATGTCAGAGACAGACATGCAGGACAGGACACTAAAACATCCAGAAAAAAACACTCCTGGGTAATCTATGGCTCTTGTCTCCTGCTCACTTTACCAAGCTCGCTCAGCTTTAAATTTCAGGACCACTCATTCTCTTATGTAAACCCTGCAAAATTTGCATGGCCAACTGTGTTTTCAATACTATTTCTATTAAAGTAAAAGAAACCATGAAGCCTTTTGCTAATGCAACATGACATTTGCACAGTTAAATAACAGTAATTTGAAAAAAATGTGTAATGGAAAATTTAAAAGTTACTCCATCAACTTTAACATGCCTGCTTGAGAAGTATTTTATAGTATATTCCGTGTAAAAACTTGGAAGAGAAAATATTATGTGTGTGCTGCCCAATCAAGTTAATATTGGTATTGCGTGAAGTGACTGAAGTGTGAGTGCTTAAACAGTTAATCGCACAAAGCACATTTATTTATTAAAAAATGGACAAGCATCCATGCACAGTGCATCTAAATGCATCCACTCAGCCTTAATGAAATACTTTTACTATGCATTAAAAGTAGCCAGCTTTCAATCATTCAGAGCTCTGTCAGAATCCAACCTTTATATATATAGATATATATATAAATACACACACACAATTGTAGATGTGCTCTTCAATAGCTGCTATTTCTATGGTTTGTCTGGCTTTTGAATACTGGAGTAAGTGGAAGAACTGCAGTAATTTAAAAAGAAAGGACTGAAGAACAAGGACTACTGTGTGTATTCGATTTTATTTGGTTGGTTTTGTTTTGTTGATACCTTTTTTAATGTTTGGCAGGTTTAAGGAGAGTTGGGTGTAATTCTTACTTCAGTTTTTGCCCTCACAATACACGGGTGGCTGAGGGATTTGACCACATGAAAAGTGGACTCACCTTTGGCAGGAGACCAATCCCAGAGAATTTCAGCCCACAGAATCTGATACTCCTGCTCATATTTAGTAGCCTAACGTCCTGAGTAACCCTGTTGGTATGACTCAGCATGAGCAAGGGAGCCAAAATCCAGCCCTGAATGTTTCTGAAGGTTAGGAGTATGTCAAATAGGTTGTAAGAAATAGCTGTTTCTCCTTTCAGTCATGCTGGCTTCTCCAGGGAAGCATAAGATGCTGCTAACTGAGAGAGTGCTTCTTCCTTTGCCTCTTCTCTCTGGACCTGTAACTACCACTGCCCATTCTGGATGAGAACAATACCGGATTCAGCATCATCTCACACAGGTTTTGTCCCTATACAATTTATGGAGGAGAGATCCAGTTTTATTATTATTTATTATTATTTCAATACAATTTCTATTACGTAAATGCTTAAAGACTCCAAAGAGGACTGGACCCAACAGATCATGTGATACATCCGAAGTGTGAGGTGGCCATGCAGTTGAGAGCTTGTATATTATGGAATCATGCGTAGGGTTGTGAGCAGAAGTCTTTAGGTAAAGTAAACTTTGAATGGGTGCATAATGATCTGGTGAAAGTGGTAAGGTTGTGGGGCCCTGTAGGACTGTGTGTAAGGTAGGTGAGAGATGAGAGTATGCATGCAACTGTGGATAGCTGGGATGTTGGGATAGATGTTTGATAGCAGATGAGCTTCAGGGCCATTTATGGGGCTTAGGAGAAGATTTGTGAAAGGGTACAAATGGGTATAATGGTGTATAATGTATCAGATGTAGATGCTGGGCACTGAGGTAATGGATGATGAAGGTATAGGATGAATGCAAGGAGGGATACTGTGCATATGGGCAGTCATAGGAGTCACAAATGTATAAAGCTGGTGTGGTATTAAGGTACTGGCTTAGCTGGTCCCTGAACCTGTGCTAGACCTTGGTGGGGATTCCTGCAATGAAAATCAAAAACTGTCTCCCACTCCAAGCCTACAAACTGATTGTCACCACTCGATTTTGACACGCTAGCTTCCAAACACATCCTGAGTGGCAAGTTTATTTTTGCCTGTGCTCTCTTTCAGACCATGCTCTGTTGGCATCAGAGGATGAAAACCATTTAAAAGGGAAACCATGAAAAAGAAGCACGCTCCTCCAGCTGACTGGAGTCAGTTGACTTTAACCCACTCTAATATTTTTAGTATGGTTTCCTTGGGAAATGAAGCCTAGCTGATAGTACATGTGTATCTGTTTGTCCATATGTTCTTCCTCCCAATAATTTTTCAGTGCAACCAATTTCAACCACATTTAAAAGAGGGTGGAAGGCTGAAAAGTAATTCTGTTCCTGTATGTCTCTTAAAAACTGGTGATTAGGTAATGTCCAACTCCCTCCACAGAGGAAAATGCATGAATAACGCACAGGGCATCTGGCAGCAGCCAGCCAGGCCAGATAGTGACTGCATTTTGCGTTGCATTGCAGTGTGCATTGTGGTCCACTAGGAAACAAGCACGTGTCTCTGGGCTAGCCAGAGCGTGCCATTGCTTTTTCCGACAGGTGATGTCACAGGGGATATGATGAGATCTGGCTTTCATTACAGCAGGGTGAGAGGGAATTTGGAGACAGCAGACAAGAACTCACAGGAAGGCAAGCTTCTTGCATTCTGCTCGCAGAACGGCTTGCTCTGCAGCGGTCTAATAAAAAATACTTCTGGAGCAGCATTGTTAATTATGAGAATCCTACACACCTTTCCTACACGTGCACGCTCACCTTAGCATCCCGCATCTGCCATGTTAATTGGAGATTGGTATCCTCTAGGGGTGGCATCCTCATGGGCTGCTATGGTGACCAATATGGCCCGAGGAGGCACCACTGGGCTGGCTGAGCCGCCCACCTGGGCTGCCACACTGCATCCCAGGGACAAAAGTTGTGCAGTTGCACTGCCTTCATGTCCCCAGCTGCAAAAGGACACCCTTTTGCGAAATGCTTGGAGAGGGACTGATTAAAAGCCCTGTGTGAATGTTAAGTAGTACTTCATTACTGCTGTTCCTCTCACCAGAGGCAATGATTTTAGGGGGCAATAGAGCGACAGGAGCTAATTACTCCTTGGGAAAAGAAGTTCATGCTACGTATGGTAGGGAGGAACCCGTATTTGAAAGGAGAGGGGTAGAGGAAAAAGCCTTCTGTGAGCAAACGGTGGCTTTCCAAGCTGGATTTCCTACAGAGGAGGATTCCTCCTGGTCCCTCTGAAATAGCACAGAAGTCACAGGAGATCCCAGCAAAGATTAATGCAGCTTGATGCTTGCTATTTTTCCTGGAGGCCTTGGCAGCTCTGTAATTACAGCCAGTGCATCTGAATCTCCCTCTGGCCCCTGTGTACTGCCCAGCAGTGCTACCAGCATCAGAGACACCCTCGCTTCAGAATTTGTCAAGCAGAACTCTGCTGAGAAATCAAAGCTGCCCCGCTGCGCTTCGTGTTGTGGCGATGAGGAATATTCCTTCCCTGAATTCCCTCCCCTTGTCAGCTGGAGCTGGAGCCTTAGGGACTCCTGAGCCCAGCGAGGCTCATGGACTTGTGATCCAAGAGATACATTTGCAGAGGAACGCGAGAACCATATTTCTATAGCATAACACATATATATTTATATATATAAAAATAAAATAAATGAGCTGGCTTGCAACACTAGGTGGCAGAGGTGGGATCTTTTCTGCTCTGAGCGCTGTCCTATAAGGCATTGCTTGTTTAAGTACAGTCGCATTTAGTTGGAGCTGCAGGAGAGAGACAGAGAGATTCTCTGTGTTTACAGCCAGCGCAGGCTACGGCGAGCATCTAACCTGGGCCCCCCCTTTCTCCAACAGTTGAAGGGGAAAGTGAGAGGTTATTTGGGAATCTGGCCACCCTGGGTCAGCTTGCACTGTGCCTGGATTGTCAGAGCTGGTAAAGCAGAGCCCAGGGGGACTGAAGGGAGACACGAATCCCATTTCATTTGAGAGGAGAGAAGGAGGAAAAAAAAAAAAAAAAAAAGAAAAGAAAACTTGAGAGACAGAGAAGCGAAGAGACGGAGAAAAAGGCAGAGGAAGCAGAGCGAGTGAGAGAGAAGCATGAGGACCTACTGGCTGCACAGTATCTGGGTGCTGGGATTCTTCCTGTCCCTCTTCTCCTTGCAAGGTATGTGATGAGTTCTTTCTTGCAACCTCCTCAAACCCCTCCGCTTGAATTGAGGCTGATGGACTGAGGATGGCCTGAAACATGGAGCTGGAAGCTGGAGCTTCCTCCCCCCCACCGCCTTCCCCTCCAA